>NC_081295.1:30614000-30922500 GCF_030435805.1 Mustela lutreola
TTTAGAGATCGCTTATGGGGTGTTGAATGTCCAGAATTTTTAGTTTCACCTTTGATAGCAGAATACATTATTCTAAGTAATACTTATTTTACTCATTTTTCAGGATAAAGGAAATATTTTCTAATGGTTTCTAATGCTGGTTTTTTCACTTTATCTGCCTGGTTAGATCAAAGTTTGTACATTTTGTTTAAATTAACAACAGCACTGGTTTCAATACTTATTTATCTGTTCATTGATAAATACTGCTTTATTTTGGTCCATGACAAGAATTTTTCCAGGAAAGGCAATAATTTCTCTGCAGATAAAAATGAAAAGTATTTCTCTTTTGTGAAAATTAAAATCATCAGCATGTAATTAGGATTTACAGTTACTTTCCCAAGTAAATAGTCTGTTATTAATCTTTACTCAGTGGAGGCTCTCATATTGGTATACCTAGCCATTTGTGCAAACATCTCTTTCTATTGAAAGTATATTGTATCTCTTTCTTTCTTTCTTTCTTTCTTTCTTTTTTAATTTATTTGAGAGGAAAGAGAGAGATCACAAGTAGGCAGAGAGGCAGGCAGAGAGAGAGGGGGAAGCAGGCTCCCCGCTGAGCAGAGAGCCGGATGCAGGGCTTGATCCCAGGACAAAGGCTTAACCCACTGAGCCACCCAGGTGCCCCTATTGTATCTCTTTCTATTGAAAGCATATTATGTCAATCATTTAAGTCCTATTTTGTGAATTTTTATTTTTTTAAGATTTTTTTTTTTATTTTATTTTTTTTTATTTTTTTAATTTTTTATATACATATATTTTTATCCCCAGGTCTGTGAATCACCAGGTTTACACACTTCACAGCACTCACCAAATCACATACCCTCCCCAATGTCCATAATCCCACCCCCTTCTCCCCAACCCCCTCCCCCCGGCAACCCTCAGTTTGTTTTGTGAGATTAAGAGTCTCTTATGGTTTGTCTCCCTCCCAATCCCATCTTTTAAGATTTTATTTATTTATTTGACAGAGAGAGAGATCACCAATAAGCAGAGAGGCAGCAGAGAGAGGCAGGGGGAAGCCGACTCCCCACTGAGCAGAGAGCCTGATGCATGACTCGATCCCAGGACCTTGAGATCATGACCTGAGCCGAAGGCAGAGGCCTAACCCTTCAGCATTCAAGTGCCCCATCCTATTTTGTGTATATTTAAATAAATTTTTGCAGTATGCTGACCCCAAATCTTTCCCTTTGAAGAAAGAAAAAAAAAAGTCACCATACTTGGCCTGTCGTGGTGTCCTTTAGGCTTCTCCCATTGAGATTGTTAGCACTTGCTTCCCAGACCAGGACTATCTCCTTTCTAGTCCTGTGCAGAAGTACAACTCTTGTGCTGGGGTTTCAGGGACAAATCTGTTCAGAGGTCACTTTACATTCGTGTTGCTTGATTTGGATAGAAATAGGACATATACTTCTCTATGCTGACCAAGGTACAGGATTCACCACCAGGAATTAGAGAGCTGCCATGACATGGGATTATTCTGTCACCCTTCAAATCATTTCCCAGACACAGATTCCTAGCAATCTTAGATATTTGGCAAGACATTTTTGGACTTAGAGGGAGGAGCATTTAGGTGAATTGCATGTCCTTCAGCCTTCACTCAGAAAATATACAGAGTTGAACATGTGTGTTTTTTGTATATAGAAGCTTAGTTCAAATGCTTTATTGTTAGTGTGATGATGTCCCTTCCAATATTTAGGGTGACATGTACTTATTAAGCATTTGGAGAACAATAAATGACTAAATGTCCTAAAAGAATTCATATGCTACCCAAGTCAATAGTTCTTTGAGTTTTATTAAAGTTACTGAGGATGGGTTTTTGTATATAGAAGGGAATTATATATAATATATAATATGCTTCTATTTCTAAATCTAGTGTGCAAGTTTAGTATGCTGTAGAGGTATTAAGTGAAATCATGCCAGTTTTAACACTGGAAAGTTAGTATCCTTTTAATGTGATGCTGAATTTTATCACATATTTTAATGTGTTATCATTGTTCATTGGTGTCCACAAATCTTAGTATGGGAATTTTGATCTGTACAGTGAAACTGGCAGTTGGCAGTTGTTTTACTTATTTGATTTCCCGTAAGTGTAATTGTTCTTTGAAATCCTGAAAAAAATAGAATGATAAATTGAAATGCTAATTTTAGTAGAAACAATCTTGAAACAAATAATGACCTTCCTTATTTTCTAGTTACTACAATTTGAGTGATGTGAGCCATGATTCTGTGAACAAATTTCTGTCCAGTCTGGTTGAGAAGTCTCTGGTTGAATTGGAACATTCCTACTGTATTGAAATTGGAGAGGTATGACTCAGTCCTATACATTCCAAATGAAAAGATTGTCCAGCTTTTTAACAGTAGGGCTTTTGTTCCAATGATAACTGAAAATTTGAACAAAATTGTTGTAATAGCAACCTGCAGTAAGAACTATTAATTTTATGAATGCATGTGCTTCTATTGTACTTTTTATTTGTCATTTTATCTTTCTTTTTGAAATAGGATAATCGGAGCATTGAACCTCTGACATATGGCCGAATTGCCTCTTACTACTATTTGAAGCACCAAACAGTTAAAATGTTCAAAGAGCGTTTGAAACCTGAATGCGGTACCGAAGAATTGCTTTCAATTTTGAGTGTGAGTTTCATGATATTATTGCATTGCTTTTTAATACAAAGAGATTATATCCCATATATTTCATACCTTTTCTTTTAATTTGGGTCTTATATTGCTGCCAGCCAGTGTGTCTAGAAATTTGGCAGAAACTATTTATAAACTGTTTTCCCCTGCCAAACAAGATCACTACAGAGGAACATATTTGTACCAAGTTTCCCACATAATTTATTATCCAAACTTGGGTACTTCTGAGAATGGAATGGATCACTATTAATATTTAAGTTAGGATAATAGGTATAAACGGGGCTATCTTCAGCAGCCAGGTGCTGCTCTTCACCTAACCTTCAATATAATAACTTGTGTGAATTAAAATTGAAAGCTTTCTTACTGCTTCTTTTGAGTCATTCTTCTTGAATCTATGATGTGTGTCCATAGGGACACACAATTAAGATCTCTTAGATTTACTTATTGGCAAAAAAGCTGTTCAACTCCCACCCTTTTCCCCCTTCGAAAATTTGTATTTTTACAACCATATTTATTACAGGGTAAAAACAAGAACAATTTAAATTTAATTACTACAAAACCTTGTTAGCACATTAGTCAATACAGGTTATAAATGAATACTACATGTTATCTTATTCCTCAGGCTCATTGGTATTATTTTAAAGAGTTAAAAACCATTGGACTTACAATGTCTTTAAGGTCCTTCTCTTTTTTTTTTTTTTTTTTTTTTTTTTTAAGGTCCTTCTCTTACACATTAATTGATTTTGAGATAGTTCACTTACTTACTAGCTTTTTTTCTTACTTCCTTTGCTTATCAGTCTCAATGGCTTCAATATCCCATTCACAGTTTCCAATTTTTCATGTTTTTCCTTTGAGAAGTGGTTTGTAGATGTTGTATGCAACATAAGGCCAAGTACATTATAGTGAGTCAGAAAATAATTTGTTAATGAATTGATGGATGGATCCTGTTGTAGTCGTCAGTTCTGTTATTTGCTTTAAAGAAAAGAGTAGAGAATTAAAGTATATGATGCTGCTATCAAAAACTTTTTTATAAAATTAAAAATTCATTTCTGAAATAACAAGTATAAAAAAATAAGAATTTTTAGTTCCTTAAGAATGAGGTTTTTATTATTTCTTTGTTGGAGAGTCAGAAAAATAGGATTTATCTGAGCGGGAGACAGTAAAATCATGGTTAATTAATTTGGTTTTAAATTAGTATTTTAAACTAGTATTTTAAACTAGATTTAAGAATATAATTTTCCTTTCATATTTACCTACCTTGATATATTTGTCTAATCTAATATTTAAAAATATATGCCTACCTTGGGAACACACATAATAAAAGCTAACATCTTTGAGTACTTTTCATGTGCCAAGCACTATTCTAGGAACTTTACATCAATAAACTCATTTAATTCTAACAATAACCACTCATTTTATATTGATAACATCCCATTATTATTCCCCTTTTACAGGTTAACTAACCTAAGGTTGTACATTAAGTCAATACTTAATGGCTGCAGTCTAGGAGCCCAAGTATGGGTGGGGGTTTTGGTTGTTTTTTATTTTCTTTTGTTTTTTAATTATGTTATGTCACCCTGCAGTACGTCATTAGTTTTTGTTGTACTGTTCCATGATTCATTGTTTGCGTATAATACCCAGTGCTCCATGCAATCGGTGCCCTCCTTAATACCCACCACCAGGCTCACCCATCCCCCACGCCCTCTTCCTTCTAAAACCCTCATTTTGCTTCCTAGAGTCCATGGGTTCTTAACCACTGTCCTGTGCTGCCTCTCATGTCCCGCGCACACACACACACACACACACTGAAGTGGAAGATACTGAGGAAAGAGGTACATGTTAAGACTAGATGCTGGACGCACATTTTGGATACTAACCCAAGATCATATTTGCAGATATCTTCCATTCCATGGGTTGCCTTTTAGTTTGGTTGATTGTTTCCTTCGCTGTGCAGACGATTTTTATCTTGTCAAAGTCCCAGTAATTCTGCTTTTGTTTCCTTTGGCTCTGTAGATTTGTCTACTAAGGTGTTGCATAGTCTAGTGTGTCAGAGAGGTTGCTGCCTATGTTTTCCTCTAGAATTTTGATGATTCCCTGCATCACATTTAGGTCTTTCATCCATTTTTAATTTATTTTTGTATGTGGTGTAAAAAAAAAAAAAATGGTCCAGTTTCATTCTTCACCATGTTGCTATCCAGTTTTCCTAACAGCATTTGTTGAAGAGATCATCTTTTTTCCATTGAATATTTTTTCCTGATTTGTCTAAAATCTAAAATAGAGTTGTGGGTCCATGTCTAGGTTTTCTATTCTGTTCCACTGATCTGTGTGTCTGTTTTGTGCCAGTACCATACTGTCTTGATGATTACAGCTTTGTAATAGAGCTTGAAGTCCAGAATTGTGATGCCTCCAGCTTTGCTCTTCTTTTTCAAGATTGCTTTGGCTATTTGGGGTCTTGTGTGGTTCCACACAAATTTTAGGACTTTGTTTTAGCTCTGTTAAAAATTGCTAGTGCTATTTTGGTAGGAATTGCATTAAATATGCATATTGCTTTGGGTAGTATAGACATTTTAGCAATATTTGTCCTTCTAGTCCATGGGGGGAAAAAAAGACTGGATGCACATTGTTTGTAAAGGTTTGTGAAAACCATATGTCTATTACACTCCGTATCCCTCTACACCCCCCTAAAAAAAGACCCAAAAATATATCCAATATCAAGAAAATTAGGCTGTTATCCTCTTCAGTCTTCTCTTAAAAGGCATTGCTCAGAACAAGAGGTCTGCCTGTTTCCTTTCAGCAACCTGCTCCTTTCCATCATTATACCATAAAACCAGTTACACTGATCTCATGGATTATTTTTATTAAAATAAAGTCAGTTCTTGTGATTAAAAAAAAATCATCTGCAAATACATGTAAGATAAACTCAACAGTATATTTATATGGATATGATTTGGGGTACCCGTAATAATTTTCACAGCAACAATGATGTCATCTCTTCATCCTATGTTTTTAGTGTAGGAAACTCACTCTGTACTCCCTAGCTTCTAAGTCTGTAGTATCTCAGTGACAGTGGTTTTTGAATGAGGATATTGGGGCTTTAGAACTGTGGGACACAGGGGCACCTGGGTGGCTCAGTGGGTTAAGCCTCTGCCTTCAGCTCAGGTCATGATCTCAGGCTCCTGGGATCAAGCCCCGCATCAGGTTCTCTGCTCAGCAGGGAGTCTGCTCCCTCCTCTCTCCCTACCTACTTGTGATCTCTCTGTCAAATAAATAAATAAAATCTTAAAAAATAAAAAAAGAACTGTGGGACACATATTGACAAGAAGATCTGCAGGTACCACTGTTTTATTAATTTTTTGTGTAGAAATTACTTTCCATTCACTAGAGAACATATGTGTATAAGTAACAAAGAAATATTCAATAGTAAAACAAGATTGGATTTGAAGTAATTACAGTGCAATTTCTAGAATTCGTTCTGTTGCTGAAAAGTATTATTTTTTAATGTTTGCTGTTACCACCCTAAATATTCCTAAATGATTCACATAGCCTTATTATCTTTACTCTCACCTCCAAAAATGGGAATTAATCTCCTTGTGGTTGTGAAACATGGAGAAAAAAGCAGCCAGACAGGAGCTATGGAGAACAGGATGATAAACACAACAGGGCAAAGAAAACCAAAAGGAGTGTCGTTAGTTTCAAAGGCCTATTTTCATTATTATTGTTTTGTTATTATGATGCTTAATAATGTCACATTATAGTTTTGAAAAATTCAGTATTAGAACCTATTCACTGCCAGCATCTCCTTTTATAAAGATAGTCATTGATGTTTCTAAAGTCATCTTTGAACTTTTTATTAATATATTATTTTTTAATGAATTTTTAGTATTCCTGAGATCACAACTGAAAAGCTTCCATTCTCTTGAGTATTACTTTGGACTTACTCTAATATTTCCATCAGTTTAGTTTTGGCAATGAATGAAGTTTTCTCATTTTATCTTAGGTTACATATTTAACTTTATTTCTTTCCTTTGGTATTAGTGATGGTATAGAAAGTGTGTTCATTATGGTTTTCTTTGACGTTCTCAGTGTTGCAATGTGATTGATTATACCTGGCATAGAGGAAAAAATCTAGAAGGTAACCAATCATAAAAGGAAAAAAGAATATTACACTGATTTCATTTTCACCATAACCAACCATAGAAGAAAAAAGAATATTAAGACATTGATTCACTTTCACCAGACATTTAAAAATACATAAATATGTTATTTCTCTTCATTTAACATCAAACATAGTTTCAAGTGATAATCTCTTGATTTTATATATTCATAACTGTTAACTAACAACTGTTTTTAGATCTTTCTCCCTTTAGAAAAGATATGTATTTAAAATCTCATAGTTAGCTCTAGAGTTGTTTTTCCTTTACTTAAATGAATTAGAATTCCTATTGTTTATTTTGTCATTTTGCATATCACTGTCAGCTTTTCTGAATTTCTTTTTAAGTAAGGGTGCAGTTTTAGTGCCTTTATAATATTTACCAGACAGTTTATTTTCTTTCAAAAATAAAAGAGAAAGCATTTATTTAATCAGGTCATTTTATGACATGCTTCCTTATACAGTGTTTTTAAGCACTATAGACTTCCCTCTTTCAGTGTTCATAGAAGGTTGTCAGGTTTGAGTTTTAAAAAAAAAAAAAAATTCATTGGGGCGCCTGGGTGGCTCAGTGGGTTAAAGCCTCTGCCTTCGGCTCAGGTCATGATCCCAGGGTCCTGGGATCAAGCCCCACATCGGGCTCTCTGCTCCGCAGGGAGCCTGCTTCCTCCCCTCTCTCTCTGCCTGCCTCTCTGCCTGCTTGAGATCTCTGTCTGTCAAATAAATAAATAAAATCTTTAAAAAAAAATACATTAAGGTCATATATACCGTCTTCTGAATTCTGTTCTTTTTCTTCTATCAGTAGAATGATTGGGGTCAGACTGTTATTTTGAAGAATGGTGTTATATTGATAGTAATCATCCTTTTGACCAAAGGATGGACAAACAGGAAATTTCTGAGTTTAAAGTTGAAAACTAAACTCTTCCCAATAAGGAGCTAAGCTAAGTGAAATTGTCCTAAGAAATAAATAGTTTTAAAAAAGAAAAAGAAATATCTTATACATAAAATGAAGTATGCATAATGTATATATTTTGTCCTTAATACATTACGCTCTACATTGGTCTATATTAAATTCTATCAGTCATATTTCTACCCACAGACCATATACTAATTCTTAAAAAATATTTATTTTGTACCTATGATGTCTGAGGCTCTTTGTAGGGGCAGGAGATAGAATAGTGAACATTACTGACAAACATGCAAGAGAGAGTGGGTGTGTAAGCACACACACACACACGCCAAATATATAGATTCAGAAAGGGTTGGAATGAATTTATTAATGATAAAACTACTGAAGAACTAAAAGACAAGGAGAAACTGTCAGATTTGGTGGGATAGATGCTGATCATTCCTTTACAGACCGGTGGGGATCAGGATTAGACCTGTATGGCATTTACATGATTTTTTCTTTTGGCCCTCTGGATACTTGGAATATTTTCATCCTTCCAAGTAATATGAGGAGTTTTGCCTGTTTATTTTAAACGTGGCAGTGTGTTAAACTTCCAGGAACTAATTTTTGTTGGTTGTTACTCCATTATATATAAATTTTTATTTCAGTCAAACTGAAAAAGAAAATACACTTCCACTAATTTTTTTTTAGTTATACCTCTTTTGAGATTTCATTTCTATTCATTTGTCTTATTCCTAAGTAATTGAATTGTTTCTAGCTTACATCTTCAGCTGTCATTACCTTTAAATGATAGTGAAAAGCTCCAAGGCCAAAGACTGTACTGAGACTATTTCTGTTCACTAATCTTATTCTATAATAGCAACCTGTTTGTTTAAATTTTGTCTTTCCAATGCATCTATTAAAAAAATACTGCTATCTTTTATTGAGCACCTACTACATGCCAGGCATTTTATATACATTATTTGTAATCCTCAAACAGTGCTTCAGGGTAAACATTAATATACACATGATAAAATTGAAATTTATGAGGTTGCTTAAAGAGTAGTTCTTTAGAATTTCTTCTCTCTACCTCACTTCCTCTCCGAGACGTAGTTTATCCTTATCCAGTGTTTTAATTCCAACGGTAAAAAATTTTTAAAGCACAGAAGAATAAGGGTATATATTTTCAAAAAGTTAATTTAAAAACAGAATTACTTTTAAACTCATGTGTGGCCTTGTAACTTAGAATTATAGATGTTAAATGCAGATGTTAATTACTGTGACAAAATAATTATTGCACTATTTCTTAGTGAAAACACATATTTTAAGTTTTAAACGATATGATGCTATTTGGAAAGTTTAGCTATTTTATAAGAACTCTTGCCAAGTTTTTTTTTTAACACCATGAATTAATAAGCTTCATAATTAAGGCAGCTGCTTCACACTTCTATTGTTAACCAGTGACATTACATCTGTCTTGCTCCATTGATGCCCTCCTCCTACTTATTGAAGCATTTAGCAGTTTTGGCAACAGGGATTACATGGCATAGAGTAAGTAGTCTAATTAGATATAAGTGAAAATCCTGAGGGAAAGGGACATTTAAAAAGTAATTTAAAGAATCTCTTAATGATGTTGGCACTGAAAGCCCACATCGAGAGTAGAAAGTGCCTGTCGTCATGGCAAACAAGCATCATGATTTGATATGTTCAGTGAACTTATAGAAGGTAACCTATTTTCAAACCATAATAGAAATAAAAAGATTTCAAAGTTAGGGAAAATTTATTTGAACAGATTTAGGAATATGCTTGCTATCATATTAATAGCTTTGAAAGAAAGCAGAATATGCCCCAAATGTTCTGTCTCTAGAATTCTCAATAAATATTTTTAGAAGATATACTCATTTGTTATGGTTCTTGTGACTACACAGAAACATGAGATTATATATCAAATATCCAATCTGAAAAGTTGTGAAATTCTTATTTTTTCGCAAAGCCTTGGATATTGACTAAAAGCATGGGTTTCATATGTTAATATAAAAAAGAACCATTCCAAATTTAGGAAGTATCAGAGCAATCAGATTTTTATATGTCCATAAATTTCCAGGTTTGGCAGTTCTCTGTACTACTTTCTTTAAAGGCATACAGATTCTTTGCTCTGCCCATGTGTAGAACATTTTCAGTAACAGAGCATTTTTAATGCTTGAAGTTTGTCCTGTTTGGGCACAACTACAAATCTTTTGATAGAAAATTACAAATACATCTTCCTCAAACATGAGATTGGAAAAATAAGCAATATTGTTTTAAAAAGAGAAATTTAAAACCGAACAAATAAAAAGGACAAGGCAGATATGAATGGCATCAGTAGGGGACCCAGCATGCAAAATTAAAGAGTTCATTAAAGGAAGAATGAAAGGAAGGAGAGGTTAACAGAGTAACAGTGAACACCACGAACCTCGTGGCCTTCCATTTCCAAATCACCTCCTGACAATTGCAGGATCCCATCTGCTACTCTTTATCTTCCTGGTGGGGAAACCTAATGGGATATCTTCCAGGGTTTGTGAGAAGAGCTTCCCTAACCCTCAGGCTGGGGAGCTGCCTGGCATCTTTCAGAGAGGCACAGATGGCAAATGTCTTGAAAAAAAAGTTATCTTTCTACTTGTCTTGGTCTCTTTCCCTTGAGACTTTCCCTCTTCTCCATTATTTCTCAGCTTCTTCCTAGAGTTCTGTACATATAAGCTCTCCTCAGCACAGAAGAAAGTAAAATATTTTCCTGGTAAAAGACCTCAGTCCTAGATATATCTGTTGTGCATCAATAGATTACTTTACGATTTTTAAGCTATGTGTTCTGATGAGCATAAAACGTATTTATGATGTTACCTGAAATTTGTCCTGTTTTACATTTTTTATTTTGTTCTTCTCCCACAAAATGAAAACTGGCAATTATTAGGCATCTAATAGTTTGTGATTAAGTAGAGCTGTTAATTAAGAAATGATTTTATATATCAAAATATGAATAACTTTGATATTTCTTTCTTTATCCCCTAATATAACTTCTTCAATTTGTCGAAGACCAAAGACCCATTCTTGCTCAAGATGACACAGTTAGTATGGAAAAATAATATAAAAACTCAGCTGTCAATAGGGAAAGGGCAAACTTGGAATTAGAATTCGTATTTTCCAGCAACCTTTTAAATGCCTTGTTTCTCCCTTTGCCATTTTAAACTTTTCTTTTTCCTCTTCCATCTTATTTTGCCCTTTTATTTAAACTTACAAAGCACAAGGTGCATAAAATATACCATTAGCCTTCTCAGCCTAAGCTATCTATAAAAAATACTTTTGGCTTGTCAGCATTTATTAAGATTTGCCAAGTGCTCTATCCAATACTCAGGGTAGTTTGGGAAATACAAAAAAAAAAAAAATAGAAGACCCATATCTTTTAAGGAAATTTGTCCTGGAGCCCAAAGATTCTAACAAAAACAAGCTTGTGCTGCATACCTATCTCTTGGCTTTTGCTGCTTAATATAGCTTCACCTATGCATGAGAAGTGTTTAGTCCTACTTATGGCATTCAGAGCAGGAGAGTTGCTGCGATTGCTGTCCCCAAAAAGTCAGAATTACCAGCCTGGCCTATAGGCAGGAGGTGTGTAAGTCATGATCTCAGATCGTGTTGTATAAATTATGTTTATAAAAGTCCAGGTAGTTTGCCTTTCAGGGAACCCTGTCACAAATCCTTTGGCAAAGGAAATCATCATTAATTTAGTTTTGAAAATATTTTATCACTGGTATCCCTGCTTAGCTGAATGATATCAGATATCATACTATTTAGAATTGTTAATAAGAGGGTGCTTAGGTGGTTCAATCAGTTAAGCATCCACCTCTTGATTTTGGCTCTGGTCATAATATCAGGATCCTAGCATCGAGCCCCCCATCAGGCTCCACTCAACGGGGAGTCTGCTTGAGATTCTCTCTCCCTCTCCTTCTTTCCCCGTGCACATACGTAAGCTATTTTCCTCCAAAATAAGTAAATAAATCTTTAATTTTAAAAAAAAGAATTATTGGGATGCCTCGGTTGCTCAATTGGTTAAGCGTCTGCCTTCCGCTCAGATCATGATCCCAGGGTGCTGGGATCGAGTCCCACATTGGGCTCTTGCTCAGCAGGGAGCCTGCTTCTCCCTCTGCCTTCCACTCTCCCTGCTCATGCTCACTTTCTCTCCCTCTGTCAAATAAATAAATAAAATCTTTTTTTAAAAAATTATTGATACACATACCATCACATTGGGGAAATAAAAATAACATCAAAGATTATGCTATTGCTGGAATAAAATCTCTTCCCTATAAACTTTAGCCATTTGTCAGTTCATTCTGTGAGTAAGTAGAGCATTGTTTAAACTTTAAAAATAAGTAAAGAATAAATGGAAACTTGAACATTGGATAAAATATTTTAAAATGCAGTTTTCGTATGCCAGAAATTGGTGTCTGCTCAAAATGTTTCTAATATAATCCCAATTAAGTTAAGTGCTCTAAAATAATTGTTAGGATTCTATTGGTTCAATAGGTAGAATGTTTCAGAAATCAGTGCTAGCTCCTTCCTCACAATAATGGTGATCAGAAATTTTCCAACAGGTTCATAGTTCCTGTTCTAAGTATCTTCCAAATACAAATAATGCCAAAACATTGTTTAAGATAAAAAATATATCCTGCCTTTTATTCTCACAGAGCTGCAAAGTAGATAAATAAGTGTGATTATTTCCAGTACTTAAAGCCAACTCAATGTATTTCAGTATCACTTGCCTATAATAGAGCAAAAGAAAAACTAAACATCTCATTTCTTTTCCAACCCCCAGTTGGTGTTAGTGGAGTCCACAATATTACATTATTTTAGAGACAAGCCCTAACAGACTCTTAATTTCAGGATTGCTGGAATATGAGGAGCTGGTTGATGGGCACCGGGGAGGGTACGTCCTATGGTGAGCACTGTGAATTGTGTAAGACTGATGACTCACAGAACTGTACCCCTGAAACAAATAATACACTATATGTTAATAAAAAGATGAATGATTAAAAAATAGAAACATGGAATTTTAAAAAGAAAAAATAATCATAGACATGCTCCTTGGTGCTGAGGGACATAATAGTCTTTTATATTAACTAACATGCCAGGCTTGTTTTCTATGGAATAATGTAGAAAAACAATAGAATCACTGTGTGCTTAAAAATACATTTTTTTGAAAAAACTATGTTAACAGTTTAAGATTAAACTTCTGTGAATTCTCTGTTGTAAAGTATATTAAAGTATATCTTTTTTTTTTTTTTTTTTTTTTTTTTTAATTTTTTATTTTTTATAAACATATATTTTTTATATACATATATTTTTATCCCCAGGTCTGTGAATCACCAGGTTTACACACTTCACAGCACTCACCAAATCACATACCCTCCCCAATGTCCTATGCAGCCATCAAAAGAAATGAAATCTTGCCATTTGCAACAACGTGGATGGAACTAGAGCGTATCATGCTTAGCGAAATAAGTCAAGCAGAGAAAGACAACTATCATATGATCTCCCTGATATGAGGAAGTGGTGATGCAACATGGAGGCTTAAGTGGGTAGAAGAATAAATGAAACAAGATGGGATTGGGAGGGAGACAAACCATAAATGACTCTTAATCTCATAAAGTATATCTTAATATATGTTTAAAAATAAGTTATATGTAGCCATCTCCCTGGTTTATTGAATTTTATTCTACAAATAACACCACTCTACAAGGTTAGGGGGCTTTTAGTGGAAACAGCATAATTACCCTTCCTCAATTTCTTATTTTGCTATATTTCCTTATACTTATAAATATTTTTTTCACTCACTCATTGGTTATCAAATCTCCACTCTTCCTCATACATTTAGCCATTATTTAGCCTATAAAGAGATTTATATCTTCTGATTATTTTCTCACAAGTAAGTTTTTTGTCAGTTAATCCTTCTGAGTAATTCTTTTCATAGTCCTATTTTAAAGGAAACAGCCAATAGTCCAAGTACAGAATGATTCATAAATATGACTTTTGTGATCTCACCGCTATAAGCACCTCCTGGAGCTACTGGGAAGATTAAATTAGTTAATATAGGTAAAGCACAGAACAGTCTTTTGCTCATTTACAGTAAACTCAGTAAACAGAAGCTGTTATTATATTTAATAATAATATTTGTTACATTCAGACTGTGCTCCACACGTGGAGAATATAGCAGCAGACTAGTTTGATGAAGTTCCAGTACTCGTGAGCCTTATATTCATAGTGGACTGGTAAATAAACAAGTAAACAAACATGTAATATAACAAAGTAGATATAAATGAGATTTTTTAAAAATCAAGCCAGTGTCTACGGATACCTAGAGGAGACTGTTCTAAATACAGGACAGTTAAAGAAAACTTTTCACAGGAGATATCTGAATAGAGAACTGAGGGACATTAGCAACCAACTTATGAGAAAACCTTAGGGAAGAATTTCTAGGCAGAAGGAAAAGCATATGCAAAGGCCATCAAGCAGGAAATACTTGTCAGGTTCAAAGAATAGCAGGGAAGCCAGTATGGTTAGAACAAGCATTGGGTGGGCATGGTATGTAAGAGATAGGTCATCTGTCCTCTCTCTAGGGAGTCTGGATTTTGTCCTCTTAAGTGTTGGGAGAAGCCATTGGAGGGGTTTTGATCAAAAGAGTGATGTGATATTATTTGTTCTGAAAAAACCACTCTAGCTCCTTAGTAGAGAAATGGTTGTTAGTCAAGTAGTAGAGAAATGATTGAAAGTCAAGGTGAGAGAAAATGGCTTGGATAGAATGGTCAGAAGTTGAAATGATGAGTAGTAGTTAGACTAAGGATGTTTTGAAAATAGAACCAATAGGAATCGATGGGTTAATTATAAGTAAACAGAGGAAGTAAAGACAATGCTAGGTTTTGGGCCTGGACTACTTGGTAAAGAGAATAAGGCAGGGTCTGTGTTTACGGGGGGGGGGGGGGGATGACTGGTAACTGGCAAAGGGATGGTATTCAAAATTTTAGTCCTGAGGTTGAGTGAGATTGGGTGAAATGAGTATTGAAAAAAAGTCTGTGGAGAAAAAAAGGGAGACAAACCAAGAAATAGACTCTTAACTAGAGAGAAGAAACCGATGAGGGCGGGTGGTGGGAGGGTGGGTCAAGGAGGTGATGGGATTAAGGAGGGCTCTCGGAATGAACACCAGTGTTGGATGAAGTGTTGGATCGCTGTATTATACCTGCAACTAGTGTAACACTGCATGTTAACTGCACTAGAATTAAAATTAAAAATAAAAGAAAAATGATCTGAGGATTGAGCTCTGGATCATGTTGAGGTTGGAGAGAGAGAGGAGAAGATAGGTCAGCAAAGAAGCCTGAAATTGAAGGATGACAAGTGGAAGGAAAACCTCTAGGAGAGTGAATGGTCCTAGAAGCCAAGGGGGGAAAAAATACCTCAAGGGGATGGTGATTAACTGAGTTAGAGATTATTGATACAGAGTGGGTGAGAGCTATGATTGTTCCTTTGACTTGATAAGATAAAGATCCTAGATGTCTTTAGTGAGTAATTTCAGCAGAATAATAGAGAAAAGCTTTATTTTATTTGAAAGGATTCAGAGACTGAGTTGTAAGAAACCGAAGACAATAAATATAGCTAATTCTTACTTGGAGCTGAGGGGGGAGATGTAAAATCAATTTCCTTTTTAAATTTAAGATATAGAATATTATTTGCATGCAGATAAAAATGATCCTATAGGGAGGTAATAAATGGTGTTATTGGAAAGCCTAAAGTCTTTAAGAAAACAAAAGGGATGTAGGAATCAATGTGAAAGTGGAAAAATTGGCCTTAGATAGCAGAGCAAATTAATCCATTGTAATGGAAGAAAAGGAGTATTTTTCTCCAAAGGGATATGGAGTATTAGGGTATAGGTTAGTAGGTGGTAGGAGAATGTGGAAATCCCCTTGCGTTTGCTTTAATTTTTTTTATAAGCTAAGAAGCAAGGTCCTCAGTGGAAACTGAGGAAGTGGGGAAAGACCTGTGAAGGTGGACAAAGGCCATTAATAAACCAAGGGGCCATAGTGTGGTAGAATGAATATGGCATTTGCATCTAGGAAACATGGGTTCAAATCTCAGCATGGCCATTTTAACTTCTTTGTGTAAGTGGCAAGTCATTTAATTTCTTAATCTCAGTTTCCTTTCATTAAAAAATGGGGAGTTATACCTGCCCTACTTATCATCACAGGATTAGTGTGAAGATCTGATAAGGTGAAAGACACATGTTCAAACATATCTGACCTTGATCAAGGTAGATTTTTTTTGTGCAGCGCTATGTTTTAGTTTATGTTTCTTATTTGTGTTTTGCTTTTGTTTTGCCTTCAAAACTGTCATACTCTAGGGACTTTTACATGTCTTAAGGGTTCAGCACACTTAGTCTCTCTCTCTGTCAGAAGGGCTGGCCTTATTGGATTCACTAAGAAACTTATTTATTAATGTTTGGAGGAGTGGAGAAGAATACAGAATCTTATTTCTCTTAGGATCCCAAGTACAGCTTTGTCCTTACCTTACCATGTAGTTAGTAAGTTTTATCATTGCTTTTTCAAAATAACGTATGGTAACTTCGTTTATGAGATGTTGGTTTCCTTGATGGCAATGCCATTTTCTGAGTTTTCTCCTGCCTCTACTCCCCTAATCCCTTGTTCCTTCTTCCTTTCTCTCCAAGGTTAATATTTTACTAGAATCCACGGCTCTGGGTTTTAGTGTACCACAGGGGAGTGACAAAGTCTGTAAAAGTAATGATTCCCCACTGCCACATCATCCTACCTCCAGATAAAAAAGCGCTACGATTCTTTAATGAGACATTACCGTGGCTTCCAGACCAATGTCTGTGTTGCTAAGCGTGCTCATCTATTTATAGTTGTTAAAAACCACTTAGTAATTAAAAGAATTCATAAAGTAATTATGACTTGTAATAGTGATTATGGCTGGGTGATTACTCCCTCACTAAGATGCTTTGCAAATGGATTAGCACTTCTTTGAATTAGGAACTTGGGCTTGAATCTATGCGGAAGCTATATTAATAAGAAAAATGTTCTTTCTTTTGGGACTAAGCAGAAAGCTGTAAAACAGCCAGGAAGCCTTTCGGATCCTGGCTGAGAGAAAAATCAGGCAAATCAAATTGGTCATATTATTAGGCATATGTTCATTTGGAAAAAGTCTCTTCATTCAGTTGCAGTTAAAGCTCTGGTCAATTTAATCTCGTTCATTAATAATGCCAACTCTAAAATGGGCTGGGATATTTAGTAGTTTCTCTTCCTGAATAGGTAGGCAAATATTACATTATTTAATCAGATATTTGAAGAAGGAGAACCATATTTAGAGTCCAGATATTTCTAAAATACAAGCTTTCAAAAATTAAAATTTGTGATATTTATATATCTACCTCATTTTATTTTCTAATGAAATAAATGTCCATTCTTTCCATTGCTCTGCACTTTTTAAATCCCTTCCTTCTTTTACTGCTGTGTCTTCTTTGCCTCCCTTACTGGTTGCCTTTCTCTTGTCCTTCATTTTCTCTTTTTGGATACTTATGTGTTCTGTATCTGCTACTGTCCCACAGATAGTCTTAAACATATATCTTCAGCAGTTACCAGCAAGTATTTATTTAGCACCTACCATGCTAGGTATAAGAGGAAAGTAATAATTAAGATATGGTCCCTGCCTTTAGGAAGGGAATTATGTCTAAGAAGTAATTATAGTTTGATATTATCTGTTTTGAAAGTGTAAGTTGTACTAGTATGTCTGGAGTATGATGAAAGTCTAGTTATTTAGAATATGGACTTCAGAGTCACACAAACATGACTCCACCATTTTCTAAATATGTGATCTTGAGTTAGTTAATTAATCTGTCCAAGCTTCATGCTCCTCTGTAAAATAAAGGAGAAGGTTAAATAAAATAATGTGTGTTAAGCCTTAATACATTGCCTACCATATGATATTTGAATTCTTTGAATTAGGAACTTTAGTCATTCCCATCTGTTAGTGCTAGTTTTCATTAATATTTTGATACAACAATCACTAGTAGTTGATGAATTATCATTTATATAAATCATATCTACATATGAAAAACACCATTGACCTCGTCTCTCCAAAGGATAAAGATGACAAGATAAACAGATTCATTACTATGCCATACAAGATTGTTCTGAGTCTGGCTGCAGAGTAGGTTGGAATACAGATAGCCTCTAATCTTCAACTGCTCTTTTCCTTTATGGAGCTCATGCTATTCCATATGCAAGCAATACCTTCTTCCCCAGCTAGTCCAGAACAATTTTCACACATTGGCCAAGACTGATTTATTTGTGTGAAGCTCTATCCAAATAAAAAGAAAACATCATAAAGGCATTGGCTGAGGGATGATTTATTCAACAAGTATTGTTGGGCAAATTGTGTAACATTTCAGAAAAATATTCAAGTTAGATTCTAATTTCATAGGATATATTAGAAGAAGTTTCAGTCAGATTAAGCCAAAAAATGATGTTAAAATTTCAAAGAGATACAGGGGAAGAAACCCAAAAAAGCATAAAGGAATTGAAGAAATTGCAAAAGGAAATGGATGGATTTGCCTACATAAATGTATAAAATATATGAATGTCTCTATAAAATTTTTGAAGTCTTAGTATTTGTTACAGTTATGATAAGAAGTAATATATTTTAATTTTTTAATTAAAAATTTAAAAAGAAAACCATGGCACCAATGATAAAATGAAAAGAGGACAGTGATAAACAGTTTTCATTGACCCAGTCTTTCTAGAAAGAAATTTGATAGTACCTGTCAAAGTGGAAAAAAAGAAAATCTTCAAGAATTTTCTGCTCTCTGGTATTGTGATTCCATCTGTAGGAATCTATCCTGAAGAATCAACTATGTTGTTAAGATACATGTACACAGATGTTCATCACAGTGTTATTTATAATGGCAAAAAAGTAAGAAAGAGAAAGAGAGAGAAAACTGGAAAACTTTTCTAAAAAGACCAAAACTGTCTCTTTAGGAATAATTTACAATCACTTAAATATAAACTTCAGTTTTTTGAAAGCAAACCCGTGAACAAGTGTTTTTGTTTTGATTTGTCATACACAGCCCTGTATGTACACACTGAGATATTCGTGCTTGCTTTGTCATATGATAGAGGATCACGTACTAACTAGCTCAAGAGTTTCAAAAAGATCTTGCCAAGAAAAAGATCTAACTAGTGATTAATAATTCTTAGAAAACTGTAGTCTTCCCACTGTGAGAAAGATTAAAATGAATATTTTTATGCTGAACTATTACATATGGCAGAAACCTAGAAGATTTTTTTTCCAGTGATGCATTGTAAGCTGCATATCTTTCGATTTCTTAACCCAAAGAAATGATGAAAAAAACATTTCATGCTTACATGTATTCTGAAAAATTTTGTTGTTACTACCAAATAAAATGCCACAGATATGGTCTTTATTACAGTAGTAGCAGTCATACCATCTGCATTTTATTTTAACATTACATTATCCTAAAAAAGCACTCCACTTGCTTTACAATGTTTTCCAGCTGACAGTCCAATAGAATGTAAGCATGTCTCAGAAATTTGATTATGTCAGAAAGTTAGAACTCACTTTTCTTTAAAAAAATAAATAAATAAAATAAAAAACTGGGAGTTAAGGGGGATTTCCAAGTGTCATGCTCCTCACATACATAAAATTCTACATGTTCTTATGTTCTATTCATTATTTTGTATGTAATTCAGAGCAATAATGCAGTTTGGCAGACGCATGATTGTCTCAGTTGTCAAGTATTTCCATTGGCAAAGGAGAATTTTCCATATATACAGCTTCAACTTATTAGATTTAGGTCCTTAATACCATCTTTGTAGGTATTTTCTGTTATTTATTAAACAGTGTCAGCAAATTTGTAAGACAAATGCCAAACAGGTGTCTTCTACTGACAGATGAACAAACTGTCTTGGAGAAACATTGACCGAGTTGGCAGCGTATTTCTCTGCTGTGCTGAAAAGCACAGAGGTGTTGTAACCTTGAACTACTTTGACTGTTTTAATCAGGGAAGGAGGAAGGGAAGAGAGAGAGGAAGGAATCAGTAAGACATTGAAGTAACCAGTGAAAGCAACTGAAATCGGAGGAAAAGTGATGTGGGTAATACCAGACTAGAGCTTAAAAGCAAAGTGGATTGTTGTTGTTCACTGGAAATATGGCGGAATGATTACTTGAGATATATTTTTAAATAAAATCTCTAAATATATGTCATGAACTTCAGTATTCAAAGAACTGAAATGCTGTAAAATACTCTTAGAACTATGCCGAAAAAAATTTTTTCTTTGATGATTGAGAAGACCCATAAAGATCTTTTAGAGACCTAGAGCTGTCATTGTAAACATCAAACATAATTACATTATGGACATGTTGAAGTGCTGGGAGGTTCATTAATAAAGAGCTAATAAGAATCCAGTCAAATTCAAAACTGCTCCTGGTAAACCATAAGCAGTGGTTCTTTCCTTTTTGGAGAAGGCAGAGGTCCACAGATATTTATTACATCAGTGTATCAGTAAAATAAAGCTAAGTGAAATTAAAGGCCACAGATCCTTTATGTAACACTTGCTTAGAAACTGATTAAACTGGCTTACTTTTTGAAATAAGTAGTTGCTTGCTATATTTGAGATTCTGGGAATGTGTGTATGCCTAATGTAATGTCATGCTGCACTCTAGAAGTTTAATTTAAAGTTAATTGCCCCATATGAATATCATATTTAAAAGCTTAAAGTTTTCTTGCCATTTGCAACAACATAGATGGACCCAGAGGGCATTATGCTAAGTGAAATAAGACAGAAAGACAAATGCCATATGATTTCACTTACATGTAGAATCTAAAAAACAAAAATAAACTAAACAGAAGCAAACTCATAGATATGAGGAAACTGTTGGTTAACAGCAGGCATAAGAAGGTTAGGGGGTCAGGCAAAATAGGTGAAGGGGATTAAGTGGCACAAACTTCTAGTTACAAAATAAAGAAGTCATGGGGATGTAACGTACAGCATTGGGAATGTAGTCAGTGATATTGTAATAACTTTGTATGGTGGCAGATGGTAGCTAGACTTACCATGGGGATCATTTCATAATGTATGAAAATATCAAATCACTATGATGTACATCTGAGACTAATAGGATATTGTATGTCAATTATACTTCAATTAAGAAAAAGAGCTATACTTTATAACCTCTGAACATGTTCTTTGTTTTTGATGTTTAAAGCACCGGGAGATGCAAACTAAATCAAGGAATTCGGTTAATTTAGCTGACAGTATGTGATTGCCTATTATTGAAGAGATAGGTAGATAAATAGAGATGCAGATACAAATAGACATACATACATATCTATGTATTCCTATAAGACATTATGGGGTTTGAATATGACTTTAGCCGTAAGAATGCTTGTTTGCTTTCTCTTGATTCACACGGAGCAGATGGATGCTTGACTGCCTGCTAATCCACAGCTGGAATGGTTTCAGCAGTCTCCACGTTGCTGGGTTAGAGTGGCTTTTCTAGTGGACTGAGAGGGCAGCAAAAGAGGGATATCATTATTCATCAGTATCCCAGTGGGAGCGCTGCCAGCAGAGATTAATTTTTTCTGTTATGCTTGTAAAACAAGCTCAGGTGGAGTCTCTAATCCTCAGGGCACGGGTGGCAGATCAAGGAAGATGCTACAAAGCTAGTTAATTTTCTGATTCTGGGGGAAACAGAAGCTCTGTTAGATGTATAAATACATGATTGCAAATTTAAGTAGCTCAAATCCAAATGGGATCTTCCCAGACATCTGGTACTGAAAATTTCTATTTTTCTTTGTTGCCTTTAAATATAACTTCTTAAAAGTTTGCCCTGGAGCCAAAATATTGGTAACTCTAAACAGGGGGAAGTAATTAATTTTATGAGTTAATAACAAAACATTTAATTTTTATAAATATGAACAAAAAAGATTTCTGCCTAAACAGGCTCACACTTAGATACCTAAAGTACCCACTTAAGCATATTACCAAAAAGACATACTAGCTATCTGATTGGCAGGGTTGTTTTGTTTTGTTTTCTCTATATCCAGGCTTTTTTAATGGTTTATATTTATTCTCCCAATTTATAACTGCTATATGACACCTGTTTCCTGTATCTTATTGTGTGATCCATCTGGGTAGTCATATTTTTGAGCATTTCGTACAGCCTTCAAACTAAAGTTAAGTGACTTTTAAAATCAACAGGACAGAACTAATACATTCATTAACTGTTGTCTTAGGATTATCTTTAAAAACTGTTGACTAAGTTCATTACAAAAAATATTAACTTCATTCAGGCCCATGGCACTTTCTTTTGATGATTTTGGGCACAAAATGTTCTCCATTAATGGTTCTTTTCTGTTTGGACATTTGCTCTTGTTTTGAGAAAATTACAGGAAATTATTTGAAGCCAAGTCAGAAGACTAAATTTGTTGATTAAGTGAGACAGTATGATTTTTGGTTGTCAAATTGGTTATAACTACAAGGTAAGTGTAGTTCTGAAGTCATTCTGACTATAATACCAAAAGAACACTTCCAAAATGTTTTGAGTGATGCAAGCCCTTTTGAAATGAATTTATAACCTCTCATAGTGTTTATTTTGAATAGCAAGGCATATGTTCTGGGATATTTATTTAAAATCAGACCCTCCTGTGACTTTAGTCACCTCGATACATCTTCCTTTTGGCTAAGTTTTGATTTTAACTAATAATAAGTCCAAGTCTTCTTGTTTTACCAAGAACATTTTGCAAGTCAAGGAAAGATAAGCATTTTAAAGCACTAAGTAGAAACCAAAAGCTAACAGTTCCTGGAGGATTCTCCTACAATATGGAATATTTAGTGAGAATGAGGAAGACTTACCAGTTATGGGAAATAGAGGATAATACATGGACGAGGGCAGACACGTCTCAGAGGGACTCGAGAACTGACTAGGGAGTAAGGATGAAATCTAAAGCTTGTTTGTTAAATAATTTTTGAAGTAGTAATGACTGCTAATAAATTGGAGTAATCGTTCCCTAAACCTGTGCTAAATAACCCAGCTCTTGTTGTCAGTTTCCTGTCCCACTCAGAAAGAAAATCAGATATCTCTAAATATTGTACCTAGCCTGAATAAGACATGAAAAAACCCACAAATCTGTAGTCTCTTCATTTTTTAAAAGTTTTTATTTCAATCCAGTTAACATACAGTATAATATTAGTTTTTAGGGGGGCGCCTGGGTGGCTCAGTGGGTTAAAGCCTCTGCCTTCGGCTCAGGTCATGATCCCAGGGTCCTGGGATCGAGCCCCACATTAGGCTCTCTGCTCAGCAGGGAGCTTGCTTCCTTCCTCTCTCTGGCTGCCTCTCTGCCTGCCTGTGATCTCTGTCTGTCAAATAAAAAAAAAATTAAAAAAAAAAAAATATTAGTTTTTAGGTATACAATATAGTGATTCAACTCTTCCATACAATACCACTGCACAAGGTCATTGAAACAGATTTACAATAGCATTTTCATACAGGTGTATAGAGTTCCTCACAGGCTTGTACTTTGGGAGCTTTTATATAACCATATCTTTGTTAAGGTATAGAATTTGTGTCACATTCAGACCTAATTAATTGGAAGCTCTTTTACGTCATCACACTACATAAGTTTTGAAGAGTCAAAAAAGAAGCAGTGCTAGAGAACTAAGGATACTGGTCCCTAGAAAAATCTACTTAAATTCTACTAAATCTACTAAAAAGAGAGTCTGATATTTTATAGTAAGTGAGGAGAAAGAAGAAGAACATTTTATCAAAGATTTTATCTTAAAAATTAAAAAAGCTATGAGGAAAAATTCATTTACTTTTTTTATATTCAACAAAATTTGAACTTCTATCTCAGTTATTTGCTAACTTTTAAAGACCATATCAAGTTGCTCTTGTGATGATTTTTTGAGGGAACACAATTTTTCTAATATAATTATATATAACAAGGTATAACATTTTTACTTTGGGCTTAACTTTCAGTGCATAAATATTAAGAAAATAACTTTTCCTGAAATACACTTGAGGACACAAACTTTTATAATAACCTGTCTCAGTACTTGGATATTTAAAATATTTGCTTCTGAGCACTTAACAGTGTTATCATTCTTTCTTATTTTTCTTGTTCCATTGTTCATCAGTCTAACTCTGCCAGATTCTCTTTTGCCGATGGATTTGCATGTTATTCAAGCATCACTTTCATTGACTGATTAATTAATGCATCTTTTCTAAGATGTTTAGTATCACCTTGCAATCATTTTTCTATTGTTTTACATTGTATTGTTTAATTAATTTTGCACAGTTAGTTAGACTGACATGTTGTTGACTAACGACAAGGGATCTATCTTCCTAGACTTATGATAATTTATACATCCTGGTAAGCCCATTGTAAGTTGAAAATATCCTAAGTAAACAATGCATTTAATATACCTACCCTATAACTTTTTTCATATCATACCATATTTCATATTTCATATCATAGCTTTTTTCAATATCATAGCTTAGCCTAGCCTATCTTAAACATGCTCAAAACACTTATGTTAACCTACAGTTGGGCAAAATCATCTAACACAAAGCCTATTTTATAATAAAGTATTAAATATCTCATGTAATTCATTGAATACTATATTAAAAGTGAAAGCCAGAATAGTGTATGGGCACAGAAAGGTTCTTCATGTACCATTTGTTTACCTTCATGATCTCATGGCTAATCATCTTCTCAGTGTACATATGTCTTTGGCCTGAAAAGTAAGCCCTTTCCATTATTAAGTGATCTGCTTCATCTCCCCAGAAATAGTTCAAACTTCAGATGGTATGCAGCACCCATTTTCTTTTTTCTCTCTCAATTTTTATTTAAATTTTAGTTAACATACAGTAAAACACTGGCTTCAGGAGTAGAATTCAGTGATTTATCACTTACATACAATACAATACAATGCCCATCACCCATCTAGCCATCCACCCCCACCTGCTTCCATCAACCCTCAGTTTATTCTCTATCATTAAGAGTCTCTTGTGATTTATTTCCCTCCCTTTTTCTCCTTTCCCATATGTTCCTCTATTTTGCTTCTTACATTCCACATATAAGTGAAATCATACGATATTGGCCTTTCTCTGACTTATTTCACTTAGCATGATATACTCTAGTTCTATCCATGTCGTTGCAGATGGCAAGATTTCATTCTTTTTGATGGCTGAGTCCATTACACACACGCATGCACACATACATATGTGCATACATACATACCACATCTTATTTATCCATTCACCAGTCAAGGGACATTTGAGTTCTCTCCATAGTTTGGCTATTGTTGATAATACTGCTATAAACATTGGGGTGCATGTACCCCTTTGAATCTGTATTTTTGTACCTTTAGATAAATACCAAAGGTATTTGGATCATAAGGTAGTTCTATTTTTAACTTTTTGAGGAACCTCCATAGTGTTTTCTGCAATGGCTGCATCAGTTTGCTTTCCCACCAGCAATACAGGAAGGTTCCCTTTTCTCTGCACCCTCGCCAATACCTGTTGTTTCCTGTGTTGTTAATTTTAGCCATTCTGACAAATGTCAGAATGGTATCTCATCCTGGTTTTGATTTGTACTTCCCTGATGTTGCGTGATGTTGAGTGTCTTTTCATGTATCTGTTAGCCATCTGGATGTCTTCTTTGGTAAAGTGTCTATTCAGATCTTCTGTCTATTTCTTAACTGGATTATTTGTTCTTGGAGTGTTAAGTTTGTTAAGTTCTTTTTTTTTTTTTTAAGTAGGCTTTACACCCAATATAGAGCCCACCAGAGAGCTTGAACTCATGAACCTGAGATCAAGACTTGAGCTGAGATCAAAAGTTGGATGTTTAACCAACTGAGCCACCCAGGCACCCTTTAATAAGTTCTTTATAGATTTTTTATACTAACCCTTTATCACATATGTCAATTGCACATATCTTCTCCCATTCTGTAGGCTGCCTTTTAGTTTTGGTGATTGTTTCCTTTGCTGTACAGAAGCTTTTTATCCTGATGAAGTCTCAGTAGTTCATGTTTGCTTTTGTTTCCCTTCCCTCTTATGACATCTCTAGTAAGAAGTTACTATAGTTGAGGGGCACCTGGGTTGCTCAGTAGGTTAAGCCCCTGCCTTTGGCTCAGGTCATGATCTCAGGGTCCTGGGATCCAGCTCCACATCGGCTCTCTGCTCAGTAGGGAGCCTGCTTCCACCTCTCTTTCTCTGCCTGCTGCTTTGCCTACTTGTGATCTCTGTGTGTTTGTGTCAAATAAATAAATAAAATTAAAAAAAAAAAAAGAAGAAGAAGAAGAAGTTGCTACAGCTAAGGTCAGAGAGGGTGCTGCCTATGGTCTCCTCTAGGATTTTGATGGTTTCCTGTCTCACATTAAGGTCTTTCATTTTAAATTTTCTTGTATGGCATAAAAAAGTGGTCCAGTTTCATTGTTCTTCATGTTGCTGTCTAGTTTTCCCAACACCATTTGTTAAAGAGACTTTTTCCATTGAATATTCTTTTTGCTTTGTCAAAGAGTAGTTGACTATATAAGCGGCACTCATTTTCACTCAAAAATTTTTTTAAATGCCTGCAATCTACCAGGTACTGTGCCATATGTGTATATCTTATTTCATTTTCTTCTCAAAATACAACAGAACTCTTTGGAGTATTATCCTGTTTTGTAGAGAAATCTGAAGATTTCAAACTTTAAGAAAGTCTACACGAATAAATGATAGAAGCAGAATTCATCCCAATTCTAATTCCAAAATTGGAGTGCTTTTAAGTACACCTTATTGTCTCTGTAAGCAGAATAGGAGGAAATACTAAATAACCCAACTCTTTTTTCAAAAATGACATCTTTTAGGTATGTGGTTTATATTTTGGTTTATTGTAGTAGAGAAGACCAGATAGCAGTCTAAGAGGTGCAGCAGACCCTCTCCACAAGGAAACCCATTTAACTGCCAGAGTGTTACTCTCTTTTTGCAAAATCCAAAAGTTCTCCTAAGGGCATACAGCAAATGGAGAAGCACCCGTTCAGGAAAATCTACTAAATCTCAAAAAAGAGTGAAAGGCTGTGGATTTGAACTGTTCATGTCCCTGCCACAGTACAAAATATGACAGAAGCTTTGCTGAAGGCATTTGCAGTCAAAAATATAGAACTGCCTCTCCATTGTAGGCTATATTCTCATCCCAAAATGGACTGGCTACTGGCATCTCTCAGCTTCTCTCCACACCCCAGATTTGTATTGCAGAAACTCTTTTCCAGGCAGTTTTGGCCAAGAGGGGCCAGTCCATTTTTTTCTCCCACCCAGCCTCCAATTATAGGGTAGAGCTGTACTTCAGATATGACAAACTAAGAAGAAGAAGCTGATCTCCCCTGTCCAGTTCATATATAGATTAGAGATTCCAGGCTGAGAGACCCAAACTGAGAAGACCAGGGACCTATTATCATTTCCCAGAACCCCATTCATAGAGCACAGATGTCAATCTGGAAGAAGTGGGTCACAAACCCCACCCACAAGTTTTCTCTCTGTTGTAGCACATAAGTTCTGCCTAGGAGACTAGGCAGACCTTACAAAGAAAGAATTCCACAGCTCTGGTTAAGGGGACTCACTTTCTTTGGAACAAGGTATAAGGAAGTTCATGCTAAAGAACATTAATATAACAAACTTGTATAAGTTATTATTGCTCTTCTTTATTTTATTAACTTCTACAACAAAATGAAATTAATGTAAAGTAATAGTTACAATATTGTTTTTAGTTTATAACTTATATAGATATAATATGTATAAGAATAATAACAATAAAAAGAGAGAAGGAGAAAATAGTGCTATATAGGAATAATGTCTCTGTATCTCATTGAAATTTAGTGCAAATCTGGAACAAATTCTGATAAGTTAAGATGGATATTTTAAACCCTAGAGCAACTACTAAGAAAATAAAAAATAAGAAAGTATACAAAATCATTAAAAGAATTAAAATGTTACATTAGAAAATACTTACCTAACGTAAAAGAAGGCAACAAAAGAGGAAGAGAGGAACAAGAAAAACATGAGTTACAAATAAAAAGAAAGATGACAGATGTAATCCAACCATGTCAATAATAATATTAAATATGAATGGAGTAAATAATAGAATCAAAAAGTAAAGATTGTCAAACTGGACAAAATAACAAGACTCAACTACACACTGTCTACTAGAGACATACTTTATAATTAAAAATACAAATAAATTAGGCCTCCTGGGTGGCTCAGTCGGTTAAACAGCTGCCTTCAACTCAGGTCATGATCCCAGGGGCCTGGGATTGAGTCGCACATCAGGCTCCCTACTCAGCAGGCAGCCTGCTTCTCCCTGTCTGCCCTGCCTGCCACTCCTCTTGCTTGTACTCTCTCTCACTCTCTGACAAATAAATAAAATATTTAAAAAAAATAAAAATAGGGGCTAATAAAATATTATATGTTTATAAAAAAATTTAGAAATTAAAAAAAAAAATAAAAATAGGTTAAAAGTAGGATGGAAAAAGATATACCATGCAAACAATAACCATAAAAGAGCTGGACTATAATACACTAAGGTTAATGGTTATACTAGTATCAGACAAAAAGACTTTAAAACAAAAAAATTCAGTAGAGATGAAGGGGAGCATTTTATAATAAGCTTTATTATTATAACTTCTTATAATAATTTGACAACAAAAGAATCAGTTCAGAATTTGTAAATTCATTCTGTGAAGCCAGTATTACCAAAACCAAAGTCACTACATAAAAAGACAACTACAAGCCAATATCTCTGATAAACATAGATGCAGAAATTCACAACAAAATATTAGTAAACTTAATCTAACAATATATTTTAAAAATCATTTACCACAATCAAGTGAGATTTATTCCTAGGATGCAAGGGAGGTTCAGTATTTGCTAATCAACCAATGAAATACATCACATTAACAAAAGAAACAATAAAAATCATATCATGTCAATAAATGCAGAAAAAGCATTTGACAAAGTACAACATTGATGATAAAAACTCTCAATAAAGTAGGTTTAGAGGAAACATGCTTAACATAATAAAAGCCAGATATAAAAAAAACCCATATACTACCAAGCTGTAGTAATTAAAACAGTATGGTACTGGCATAAAAGTAGACACACAGATAAATGGAACAGAATAGAGAACCCAGAAATAAGCCAATGCTTCCATGATCAAGCTACAACAAAACAGGCAAGAATATGCAGTGGGGAGAAGCCTCTTCAACAAATGATTCTGAGAAAACTGGACCACTTCCTTACACCATACACACAAATATACTCAAAATGGATTAAAGACCTAAATGTGGGACCTAAAACCATAAAATTCCTAGAAGAAATCATACACAATAATTTCTTTGATATTGGCCTTGGAAACATTTTTTTAGTTATGTCTCCTCAGGCAAGGGATAAAGCAAAAATAAACTGTTGGGACCACACCAAGATAAAAAGCTTCTGCACACTGAAGGAAACTATCAATAAAATGACAAGGCAACCAACTGAATGACAAAGATATTTTCTAATGTTATATCTGATAAGGAGTTAATATCCAAAATATATAAAGAGCTTACAACTCAACCTAAAAAGCCAATTATCCAATTTTTAAATGGGCAGAGGACCTGAATAAACATTTTTCCAAAGAAGACAAACAAATGGCCAACAGAAACATGAAAAAAGCTCAACATCAGTAAACATCAGAGAATGCAAATCAAAACCAGAAGGAGGTATCACCTTACACTTGTCAGAATAGCTAGAATCAAAAAGACAAATAACAAGTGTTAGCCAGGACATAGACAAAAAAGAAACCTCATGCATTGATGATGGGAGTGCAAACTGGTGTAGCCATTGTAGAAAATAGTACAGACATTCCTTAAAAAATTAAAAATAGAATTACCATGTGATACAATAATTCCAGTACTGGGTATTTACCCAAAGAAAACAGAAACACTAATCTGAAAATATATGCACCCCTACATTTATCACAGCATTCTTTACAATACTGAAGGTATGGAAGCAGCCCAATTGTCCATTGATAGATGAATGGATAAATAAGATGTGGTGTGTATATATATGTATGTATATATTACATTGTGTATATATATGTGTGTATATGTATGTGCGTGCACATGCACAATGGAATATTAATCAGCCACAAAAACAATATGAGATCTTGCCGTTGGCAGCAACATGGATGAACCAAGACAGTATAATGTTACGTGAAATAAGTAAGACAGAAAGACAAATACTATTTGACTTTACTCATGTGGAATTTAAGAAACAAAATGAACAAATAAAAAACAGACTCTTAAATACAAAGAACGAACTAGTGTTTGCTAGAGGGGTGACTGGTGGGTGATGGGTGAAATAGATAAAAGGGATTAAGGGTACCCTTATCATGAAGAGCACTGAATAATGTATAGAATTATTGACTCATTGTACACCTGCAACCAATATAACGCTGTTAATTCTACTTCAATAAAGAGTCAATTCATCAGGAACATGTAACAATTATAAACATGCTTAAAATCAATGTCTCAAAAGCTGGCAGAATTAAAGAGAGATGTAGATCATAGGTGTTCAACACTCATAAGTGGAGACTTCAAATTTGCACTTTTAATAATGGTAGAACAGCTAGACAGAAAATTAACAAGGATAAGGGATACATGAACAGCACTATAGACCAACTAAACCTAATAGACATCTATAGACTATTCTGCTCAACAATAGCAAAATACATATTCTTCTCTGTGAACTTGAACATTCTCCTAAATAGACCATATAATGGTCCTTAAAACAAACCTCAATAAGTTTAAAACAACTGAAATCACTAAACATATGTTCTTTAACCACAATGGAATGAAAGTATAAATAACAAAAGGAAATTTATGAGATTTACAAATGTAGAAAGTAAACAACACACTTCTAGATAACCAGTGGGTCGAAGAAGAAATCACAGCAAAAATTAGAAAATGCATTCAAATGAATGAAAAGAAAAACACACTATGCCAATATTTATGGGATGCAACAAAAGCAGTTCTTAGAAATTCATAATTCTTAATACCTATATTAAGGAAAATATCAAATCAGTAACCTAACTTTCCACTTTAAGAAGATAGAGAAAAGCAAGCAGAAGGAAATATAGAATAAAAATTAGCATTAAAATGAAAAGGGGAATGTAAAAATAGTAGAGAAAATCAATAAAACTAAACCTGCTCTTTGCAAAGATTAATAAAAATGACAAATCTTTAGCTAAACTAGTAAAGAAAAAGAGGATATTCAAGTCACTGAAATCACTACTGGTGACCAAAAATGTATAAGGGAATACTATAAATAACAACATGCCAAAAATTTATTTAATATAATGAAATGGACAGATTCCAAAAAAGACACCAAATTATCAAAATTGAACCAAGAAGGAACACACATATATACACACCCCTGTAACAAGGAAAGAATTTGAATTAGTAATTTTAAAACATCCCGCTAAGAAAAACCCAGGCTCAGATGTCTTTAGTGAATTCTACCAAATGTTCTAAGACTTATTACCAATGTTATACTATTTCTTTCAAAAATATAAGAGCAAGAACACCTCCCAACTCATTCTATAAGGTCAGTATTACCCTGACACCAGAATCAGATGAGGACATCACAAGAAAACTACAGACTAATGTTCCTTGTGAATATAAATGCAAAAATTCCTCAACAAAATGCAAACCAAATCCAGCAGCAAGTAAGAGGATTATACACCAGGTCCAAGTGGAATCTATTCTGGGAATGCAAGGTTGATTTAACATCCAAAAGGCAATTAATGTAATTCACATATTAATAAAATAAAGGCCAAAAACTGCACGATCTTCTTAATGGACACAGGAAAATATTTGTCAAAATCCAACACCCTCTCATGATGAAAACACTCCACAGAGTAAGAAGAAAAGAGAACTTCCTTAATCTGACAAAGGGCATTCACAAAAAATCTATAGCTAACATCATGCTAAATAATGAAAAACTGTATACTCTCACTCCATGGTCAGAAACAAGGCAAAAATGTCCATACTGGAGACTCTAACTAGGACAACTATAGAAGAATAAATATTAAACACATCCAATTTGGGGAAAAAAGCAAAACTATTTCTAATTGCAGATGACATGACTACGTAGAAGAGCCTAAGAATTCACTAAAAATACTAGTAGAGTTAATAAGTTTAGCAAGGTTTCAGGATACAGGATCAATATGCAAAAATCATTTGTATTGTTATACACTAGAAATGAACAATATGGTGTAAATTCAAACAAGGAAGTGCAAGATTTGTACATTAAAAACTGTAAAATGTTGTTGAAGGAAATTAAAGATTTAAATAAATGAAGAGATTTCTCATGTTTGTGAATTGGAAGACTTACTGCTAGATGGCAGTACTTTCCATATCCATCTACAGATTCAACACAATCCCAGAAGCCCGGGTGACTTTTTGGCAGAAACTGAGATGCTCATACTGTAATTCATATGATAATGCAGGTGACCCATAAGAGCCATAACAATCTTGAAAAAGAAGCAAAGTTGGAGGACTCACATTTCTTGACTTAAAAACTTACAACAAAGTGAATATAATCAGAATAGTGTGGTAGTGACCACATATAGACATATAGATGGATGAAATAGAACTGAAAGTCAGGAAATAAACCTTTATACGTATGGTCAATTAATATGAGGGTGCCAGGACAATAAAATAGAGAAAAAACAGTCTTTTCAGTAAATGCTACCGAGATAATTGGATATGTACATATAAAAGAATAAAGTTGGACTCCTTCCTCACACCATACACAAAACTTAACTCTAAGTTGATTGGAAACCTAAATGTAAAAGCTAAAATTGTAATACTCTTAGAAGAAAACATAGGTGTAAATTTTACCCACGTTGGGCTATGTGATAGCATTTGTGCCGGAAGTGTAAGCAACAAAATTTGAACAAATTGGACTTTATCAATAAAGCTCTTGTGCTGCAAATGATACCATCAAGAAAGTGAAAAAAATAACCTATTGAATGAAAGATAGTATTTGCAAATCATATATCTGATAAGGACTCAATTCCAAAATATATAAAGAACTTTTTATCTCAATAATAGGTGGCTCCATTAAAAAATGGGCAAATGATCTGAATAGACATTTCACCAAAGAAGATGTACAAATGGCCAATAAGCACATAAAAACATTCTTGCCCTCATTAGTTTTTAGGGAAATGCAAATCAAAACCACTTCATACCCACAGGGTGGTTATAATCAGAAGGACAGACCATAGCAAATATTGGTGAGGGTATGGAGAATTTGGAACACTCCTACATTGCTAGTGAAAATGTAAAATGGTGTGACCACTTTAGGAAAAAAGTTTGGCTGTTCCTTAAAATGTCAAGTAGAATTATCATGTGACACACCAGTTTCACTCCTATGTATATGCCCAAAACACTGAAAAACTTCAGACAAAAACCTGTACACAGATGTTCCTAGCAGCATTATTCATAATAGCCAAAAAGTGGAAATGAGTAAATGTCCATTAACCAATGAATAGATAAACAAAAGGTGATAAATCCACAGAATGGGTAACATTGATTCTCACAAACTAGCTCTGCTACTCACTGGTCACCCTCCCACCACCACCACCACCGTTGCTTTTTTTGTGTAGAATTTTCTGTTTTCGTGCTATTGTTTCTTGTAAACTTTAAAATAACTTTTTCAGTTTAAGAAAAAAAAATGCACTCCTGTACATGTATAGGTTACCCATAGTCTGGGGAGAATAAACCTCTTTATTGGGTTTTATCATCCTTCTCAAATTACCATCTTACTTCCTTTCTCCCAGTCACTGACAAAATAAAAAAGTGAGATCTCAACCTGCTGTTTCATTTCTTTCACCTCCATTCATTCTTACCTCCCCATAATGTGGATTACTATTGTTTAGGATCTTTGGAGGTCCAAGAGAGCCTAATTACCCAGTGCTTTGATATCCTTGATGTCTTCATTTTTACAGCATTTGATAACATCATTTACTTCTTTTTAATAGTCTCTTTATTTTTAAAAATGCATGTTCACATCTTATCCAGTGCTTTTTCTTAATGGTTTGACACTGGCTGCTCTTCCTTTGCCTACCTCTGGTTGTTTTCCAGACTCCGTATGAGATAAAATTGCCCTCCTTAATGCCAACCATAAATTATTTGTATATAAAAATATACTGGTATCTTTAATATTTATTATGCAGTTTGAAAATTTAAAAAAAATTTTTTAAAAACTACAGTGACAATATTTTCATTATTTTCTCCTTTTAACCTATAATCACTGATAACAGAGTTACTATTTTAAAGAATTTAGTACCTTTATTTGAAGTATAATCAATATATAATAATCATTCAGATATACAACATAATAATTCAATATTTGTATATATTGTGAAATGATCACCACAGTAACTCTAGTTAACATTTGTCACAATACGTAGTTTTTTCTTATCACAGACTTTTAAGGTCTACCTTTAACTTTCAAATATACAATACAGTGTTACTAAGTATAGTCGCCATGCTAAATGTTACATCCCCACAACCAGCTCCTGTCTGGATTCTCATCACCCCATTCTAAACAGTCTCCTAAGTGATCTTCCTACTTTAGTTTCTCTCTCTTCTGTAATTCACCCAACTCATCCCTCCAGTTTATCTCTTTTAAAGGAACATTTCTGCTTTTAAAATCTAAACGTACATAAATAATAAAGCACTGTTTCCTTAACCTACCTATCAAGGCCTTCGTTTTTACCAACACCATCCATTAGACTTTTACAGATCCACCTCCCCCTTTCTCCTGATGAACCTTCTTACTCTCACGTTTCAACATGCTGGATATAGACTCAACACCTTTGCTTATGATTCCCACCTGAAATGTGTCTAACATTCATCCATCCATCTTGATTCAGCTCCTTCTTAAAATATTCCCTAATTCAGAATTAGTAGTCATTACTACTTTTTCTAAGTTCGTGACACAGCATTTGTTTCATTCATCGATCACTCCTACATTATGATTATTTCTTGTATACTGGCCTATTTTGATATTTCATTTGTAGATTTGTTTAACTTTTTGTATATGTATTGCTTAACTCCTGGAAGAATATTCCATAGACATTAAATAGAACTATTTTAGTATTTCCACCTTAGGTTTTATATATATGTATTTTTAGTGTTTTCATATGTTTGTTTTATGTTTGATATACTCTCATAGCCTATAGAGAGGCAAATTATAAAGGAAGTCACTCAAATAAATATATGAAGTTTTAAAGGCAGAAACAAGATAATAAGAAAGTTTGTTTAGCTTTTAAAGATAGATTGCAAAGTGTGACATTTAACTAAACACAGTTATTACATTTTGCTACTAATCTCACTTACTCTATTTTAGGATTCAAACAGGATAGCCTCAAGATTTTTATTTTTTAAAAGAAAAGTATCTAAACATTGTTAAGCTATAAGACATTTTTATTACATCCTCCAAAACTGAGGAATTTTTTTTCAAGTTTCATCAAAGAGCAATTTTTTAAGGACTTAGCTATAAATCCTGGGAAATAGAAGTTTCTGATGGAATTCTTACCACTGAAATTAATTTAAGTACAACAAAGTTACTGGTACCCACTATTGAAAGATCCCTTAAAATCCAGCTGTCAGTGGGTTGTCATTTTTACAACGGAAGGAATAAGGTGTTGTTTCTTGTTCATATTTATTTTTGGCAAGTGATTCCATGCTTGCCTTAATTGGTTAAAGGCCAAACATAGTCCATAAGTTTCAGACCTTGATACAAATCAGACACATATACTCACATAAGCCCTGAAAGGAGACATACATCGATCCATGAGTATTAATAATTATATCTATCAGTATTTACATTTTTGCTACCTACATACAGTAAAATTATTTGATACTTTATCTGAGTGAACCAAATCGTGTACGTACTGGATATTTTATTATTGCTTAATTAACTAGATCTTAATTTTATCATTTTCTGATAGCTTTTATAACCAAGAGCTTTTTTTTTACCTTTTTCTTTAACAAAGAATGTTTTTAAGTTCATTCATACATCTTACTGAATTTTGAGGTCATTTTAAATTCCAGATAATTCTAGCTTATAGCAGTCTTTTAATTTAGAGATTTATTTAATGTCGTAGTAAATGATTTATTCATTTTGAATAATTTTAATAAAAGTACAGATCACAAGTATTAGAAACTAATTATATATATTTGATTTTCAAAAACAAGTTATGTCATACATAATTTTTTAGTGTATTAATGATTGAAGAATAGGTAACCTGATGTAATAAAGATAAAAATATGAGGCATGTTTTCTTATCCTTTAATATATCTGGACGCGGCTGGATAAATGCCAGATAATTTTTCAAATATTGTTATAAAATGTATAATATACAATTAATTAATATGTCAGGAGGGTCCAGAAATTAAACTGGGTTCCTATGAAGGAAATTTACTGAAATGCTTTTCCTACAGCTTCAGTGGCCAAAAGACAGCACTGGAATGTGAGAAACTAATTTTGGTTTGTTTTAACGCCTCAGAATGTTACAAATTAATCAAGTGCTACTTAAAGTCTAGAACTCATTAACTTTATAAGTTTTACTGTTCCCATGACAGAGATTAAGTTACAGCATAAAGCTTCTTTAGTCTCTCACATTGATCAGGTTGCCATCCCCACTTATCTGCTAGTTAGTGGATTCAGTGTAGGCAGCGATGTGTGCAATGACATAAAAGTACTAGTTTAGTCTTATGAACACTTGTACAAGCTGAACATGAACCCATTCTGGCTGTTTCTTACCTCTGCAATTTGCTTATGTACAGCAAATATATATATATATCTATATATCTGTAAACACACACCCACACAAACAATATCCACTTACACGCTCACTAAAGAAAAAGCCAAAGTAGATTGTAATAAGCTTCTTATTTTAACAAATCTAAAACATAAGCTGTACAGCCAATGTACTTAAGAGCCACAAGGATATGTAAGACTTACATATTGAATTAAACTCCCAGAACCCTAACTAAACCCAGGTGCCGGCCAATCACTGAAAGACATTTCTCAGCAGTATAGATATGCCATGTTCTTAGGAGAACAAGCAAAGTAGTTAGGGATAAGATGGTGTGAACAAACCACTATGCAAGAGTATATATCCTCAGTAAACTTAAACGAGTACAAATATATAAGCAAAATGTGGTAGCTTTACATATCTTTTTAAAAATTTTTTTACTTTACGTGGAGTAGGTGAGTTTATGGCATTTCTAGAACAGATTGAGATTTGTGGTGAGAAGGCAAACAAAATAAAAACTATTGAGTGAACAGCAGGGCCCATTTGATGTGATTATGAAAGATGTTTCTTTATTCTGTTTTTTTCTTTTGCAATCTAAAAACAGTAGCAGGGGGTTGCAAGCAGAGTTCATCATAGGTTGTCAATCACTGTCATTTAACATTTGCAGGGGAAGATGTCTTTATACAAGGACAGCTGGGCAAATCAGAGACATAGATTTGCAGTTAGGAGCCTGTCCAGCCTCCACTAAATAAACAAGGACAGGGCAGACAGACCAGCCTCTCACATAAAAATATAATGGACTCCACTGACCTCGCTGCCCTCCATTCAGCTTCAATCCCAGTTGCATAAAAGCTTCACTGCCCACTTTCAATTTCCTTTAATTACCTACATGATGTAGATAAGAAAATGAACCTCACTTGTAGTCAGTGATCACACACAGGAAATTAACTAGACAAGTTGTTTAAAATTAGAGGAGTAATTTGGAGGTAAATAGAGTGTCCTACTGAGGAAAAAGAGGCTAGAAAAGGGTTTTTTGTGTGCTTGTTTGTTTTTAAGCAGGGATTTTGATTATTTTCCTAGCTCTCTCTGCTGATCCTGGGATTGCTGCTTTTCTAATCAATCTCAACTAAGTACGAAATCTCCTTTCTAAGTATTCTGAAACATCTAAAATAAAATTGTTGAAGGAGCTAAGAGCCAAGTAAAGTGGTGAGACAAACATGCCACCACATTCTAAAGAGTTTAGAAAAATTGTGAACTGGAATTACAGGAATAAATGATCATGGTTTTTACAGGAGGGTCTGGCAGAGAAAATGAGGATTAAGTAGCAGTTGTCTTCAGTCAGTCTTCATTTCAGATTGCTTAGCCAGTCCATAATCAAAACACACATGCACACAGAATTATATACCAAAAATATTCTTTATTTATTCTAACAAATTTGAAATCCATATTTTATTCTTAGAATTCATAGCATTTCAGTTTTTTTTAAATTAACATATAATGTATTATTTGCCCCAGGGATACAGGTCTGTGAATCATCAGTCTGACACAATTCACAACACTCACCATAGCACATACTCCCCAATGTCCATCACCCAGCCACCCTAGCCCTACTTGAATTTTAATTTGAAAATACTGTAGTGTTTCAGAGTAATGTAACTTTGGAAAAGTTGCACCAGGTGTGTAATATATGTCTTTCATTCCTGTTCCCTGTCTTTCCACAATATTTTGAGTTAGCTCACCAGGTACACTGAAAAGAGCATATTTCCTTACCACACACTGATGTGATTTTGTGAACATATAATTAATATGGATTTAAAAGAAACCTAATTGGAGACTGGAGATTAAAACCTGCAATATCAAATCTATGGTTCAAGAGGATACAATTCCTGAATATTTTATCTTTAATTTGACTGTCTCTTGTATTATGAGAACATTGTCTTTCAAAGAACCAGTGTTTTTTGTAACACAATTACATAAAAATTGTATGATTATTTGGATGAAATGAAGGTGCCACTACTAGTAGAGCATCAGTAAAAAAAAAAAAAAAAAAAAAAAAAAAAAATTGTTTCCTTGAATCATATTTAAGAATCATGATATCTTTAAAAACGAGTTAATTAAATGTTATTTTAGTTAGTGAAGTATATTTACATAATTGTAAACAAAGACTTACAACTGAAAACTGTAGAACAGAACTCAAATAATTGGATCTTCAACTTCAGCTAACATCCTGTGTGGTATCAGATGTGGGGATCATTATTATCCTAACTCCTGACATTTATACCAAGACGTATAGTATTTGAGTGTTTCATGAACACTATCACACGGAATCTTCCCACCAAATCCCAATTTAAGGTAAGGGATTTGGGTTTAGGAAGGTTTAGTTCCTCTTGGAGGGTCACATAGCTTGTAAATGGCAGAGCTGAAAATCCACCTGTTGTATCAGTTCCCAGATGCAGTGTTTTCTCTACCACCTCACACCATGCCATCCCACCCTTGGGACCTACAACATTTCTTAGGGGATTGATTATTTACTACATGTTTCAGGTTCCCCTTTAATTCAAACACTGGAAGCAGGAAAAGAGAGGATCCTCAAAGGAAGTAATTACTTTTGATGAGATGTCAGTTAATTTTTGGATAATTTTTAGCTACAGAAACTATTATTGGTTTGATACTTTATGAAGTATTTATAAATCAAATATCACCTCGTTTGAAGATCTCAAAAATATTGCATGTGTCAAGGTTTTTTAACTTTATTTTTTCAGTGTTCCAAGGTCATTGTTCAGGCATCACACGCAGTGCTCCATGCAATACGTGCCCTCCTTAATACCTACCACCAGGCTTACCCACCTTCCCACCCCACTCCTCTCCAAAACCCTCAGTTTGTTTCTCAGAGTCCACAGTCTGACTGTGGATTTCCCCCAACTCACTTCTCTCCATCTCCCCATGTCCTCCATGTTATTCCTTATGCTCCACAGATAAGTGAAACCATATGATAATTGACTCTCTCTGCTTGACTTATTTCACTCAGCATAATCTCCTCCAGTCCCGTCCATGTTGATACAAAAGTTGGTTATTCATCTTTTCTGATGGAGGCATAATATTCCATTGTGTATATGGACTGTGTCTTCTTATCCATTTGTCTGTTGAAGGGCATCTTGGCTCTTTCCACAGTTTGGCAACTATGGCCATTGCTGCTATAAACATTGGGGTACAGATGGCCCTTCTTTTCACTACATCTGTATCCTTGGGGTAAATACCCAGTAGTGCAATTGCAGGGTCATAGGATAGCTCTATTTTTAATTTCTTAAGGAATCTCCACACTGTTTTCCAAAGTGGCTGCACTAACTTGCATTCCCACCAACAGTGTAAGAGGGTTTCCCTTTCTCCACATCCTCTCCAACACTTGTTGTTTACTGTCTTGTTAATTTTGGCCATTCTAACTGGTGGTATCTCAGTGTGGTTTTGATTTGAATCTCCCTGATGGCTAATGATGATGAACATTTTTTCATGTGTCTGTTAGCCATTTTTATGTCTCCTTTGGAGAAGTGTCTGTTCATGTCTTCTGCCCATTTTTTGATGTGATTATCTGTCTTTTGAGTGTTGAGTTTGAGGAGTTCTTTATAGATTTTGGGTATCAGCCCAGTCTGTAGTGTTATTTGCGAATATCTTCTCCCATTCCGTGGGTTTTTTCTTTGTTTTGTTGACTGTTTCCTTTGCTGTGCAGAAGCTTTTGATCTTGAAGTCCTAAAAGTTCAGGGACTTCATCAAGATCAAAAGCATGTGTCAAATTTAATAATGAATAATACACTGCTTATCAAAAGCATATATTCAATAATAAATTCTGTGCAAGCATTCTAGCTTGTGTTCTCCTCTAATAAGAGTCAGTGTCCCTTTTTGCAATCCACATTTGAACCTTATCAGTCATACTTCTTTATCTAAAAAACAGATTTTTTTACTTTCTTCCAGTCTAGTCTTAAACTCCTCAAAGATACCTTACTCCCCCACTGTCATTTGAACCTCCTCTTCCTTATACTTGTCCAGTTGTCATTTTACATTATCTGTGCTCAATTTTGATTAAGATCAGTCTCCCTCACTGGACTATAGAGCTTTGTGAAAGTAGGTGGTCATGCCCCTGGTTTTATTTACCATTGTATACCTAATTATAATGTATGCTGAATAAAAATTGGGTAAACAAATGACTCAGCATATTAAGATCGTGTCCATTGTGGCAACATATTATTTACTTTAGTAAAAATGAAAGTATATAGTTTTTTGCAAAGAAATTAAAGAATCCTGAGTTTAGAAAGATTGCTTCATACATTGAGAAAATGCAGCACCTGGGTGGCTCAGTTGGTTAAGCATCTCCCTTCAGCTGAGGTCATGATCACAGGGTCCTGGGATCAAGTCCCGCATCTGGCTCCTTGCTCAGTAGGGAGTCTGCTGCTCCTTCTCCTTCTGCTGTTTCCCTCACTTGTCTCCCCGCCCACCCCCCTGCATCAAATAAATAAATAAAATCTTTTAAACAAAATAGGAAAAATATCCTTGAATTTTTTTCATAAGGTCACTGTCTTTGGGTAGTCTACAGTAAAGATCCGATGGTCCCCTTATTAGACTTAGAAAGATCTCTCTTCTGCACGACATTTTTTCCAGCCTAAAATGTACTCAGCTGTTAGCAGACTCCTGTGATACTGATACTTCTGGCAGTGAGCAAATTCACAATCCTACTGAAGCAGAGGATTAAAGCAATAAATCGGGTAATTCAAGCAGAATTGGCATGGTTTAGAGAACAGTGGAATCACGTCTTACATGGAGTTTAGATTCTAAAGAAAGCAAATATAACAAAAAGCACTGGTGATCAAATTTACCTGAAAATGACCCCAAAAGTACAATAAGCATGACTGTAAGTAGTCAGTCCTATTTGGATATACTCATATACTCCTTCTCAGTGAGTTCAATGCCACTACTTTTTCCTTTAGCATTGGGGCAGATCATTGTTTCTTTAGTTCAGCACCAAATGGAGGAGTTGGTTTCATTAGAAGTCATGCTTTATGAAGGTGTGTATCATGTGCTTCTTCGGATGCTGGAACCACAGAATATAGAAAGATGTTCACACATACAGAGTTATTTGATGCTGGGAAATGCCCAGTTTATATTGTTATTAATTGGTCAGTCTCCCTCTTGTCTGTCTCTCCCTGTTTCTCTCTCCCTCCCTACCTCTGTGTGTATGCTAGGGGTTGGTGGGTAAAGTGTATAATCAAATTTGAATAAGATTGTACTGAGGGGAGTGGATTACTTAGATAATACTACAGTTAGTGCTTTTAGGCCAAATTCTTACTTTCCATGTAATTTTTCTTTAATCGAACTTTTCATATAATTTGTAAGCCTAATCCTGTTTCTTACCTATCCAAAGCCTAGAGAGCGAATTCAGTTTGCAGTATTAAAATAACTATTTGATTTTCTTCTGCTAGAAGATCAGAAGTTGTATTTAATGAACAGTAGAAAGAAATCTAAATATGAATAAAACGTTAGACCATGAAACGGTTTTAAAGCTTATTTCTCCCCCTCCACCTCCACCAACTATCCAGATTATTGCCCTCTCTTTAAGTGTATTTTGCATGCTTGACAGAAAGCTCCAACTCACTGAGTGTTCCCAACTTCTCTGCTATTAATAGCATCATCATTCTCTTCATCCCTGAGGCTCAAACCTCAGACCCCTCCTTAGCTGTTTTATAGATCTGCTCATACTATTTTCTCCACATGGAATGCAAGGAATCTCTCTCCCTCTGTCCTCTTCTACAAGTTGTTCTAAGCCTAGAATGAACACTGTCTTTTTTGGAAAACTTTCCAGCACACCCAATTCACTCCAGGACTCTTCCCTAAATAATTCTATTTTATTCTACACTTAAAGTAATTATTTATATAAATTTTTGCCCAATATAATTTTAATTTCCTTGAAGGAAAAGGTCACATTTTAGATTTCTGAACCATCTTAGTTCTTACCTACTGTTCATTTTTTCTTAAACATTTGGCAAGCCTGGAATAGGTGGATAGTCACTGATAGGGATTTGGATGGAGCTCAGATACTACGTTGAGATGGATCAGCCATTACATGATGATGCTTCGGTCCTAAAATTCACCTGAAATCAAAAATAATATAACTGTCATGTACAACTGGTCCTTCTTTAGCAGATGACTTCAGAGAGAACAGACAGGAAAGAACTGAAATGACGTACGAAAGGAAAACCAACATGACACATAGGGGCAAAAATGATTAATTGCTAATATGTCAACATACATATCTTTACACAAAGCAGTCAAAAGGTGAAGATAACATTTAAAATAATGTAGAATAGCTGTAATATTTTTGACTAATGCAGGACAAAATAAGGTGAAACATAATTTAAAAATATTTATCTAGTTCAGTTAAACAGAATATTTCCGCTTTTCATTTAAAATATTTTTTTCAGGGGCGCCTGGGTGGCTCAGTGGGCTAAGCCCCTGCCTTTGGCTCAGGTCATGGTCCCAGGGTCCTGGGATCAAGCCCCACATCAGGCTTTCTGCTCAGCAGGGAGCCTGCTTCCCCCTCTCTCTGCCTGCCTCTCTGCCTACTTGTGATCTCTGTCAAATAAATGAATAAAATCTTTTAAAAAAATAAATATTTTTTCAGCATACTATATTGAATCAATTGAAATTATTTTAAGACCTATTTTTTTAGTCTTTTGAACTCATGATTTTCCTTCCCACTCTAGGGTTTTTGTGTATATACTGTTCCTAGAACACTTCATTTCTCTCTTCATCTACTTAATATCTGCTGATCTCTGTATCTTATCTGCCTTTTTCTTCAGGAATCCTTTATGACCTTCCTAACTCAGGCAAATTCCTTGGCTAGATTCTGTCATGCTTCTGTATGTTTCTTCTTCATAGCACTTGTCACCTTATTAAATTTGCATTTATTTACATGATCGGTTGAGTAATGTATGTCTTTCTCATAAGGCAGATAATCAACAAATATTTGTTTAAGTGAATTTATTCCATTTGGTTTTTGAAATAAGAATTTACCTATTAATATAGTCTGAATTTTCATCATAAAGATGTAATTATGTTTTTAGTAGTCTTGTAGTATACTGAACATACAGTAAAGGCACAGGTTTCTGAAATTGTAGGTCAAGCAAGGAAAGATAAAAATATATATAGGTATAGAATACTCTAATTGTTTCATATAATTGAATTCCAAATTATACAGTCTTCAGGGATTCCATCACACAGTTTTATTTCCTAGGCAGGAATTCTGTACCTATCAAAAGCAAATCAAAAGTTATCGCATTCCCCTCTATGAGCTTTAACTCCCTCTCCTTCCACCCTGACCTCTACCTAGACAACCACCAATCTGCTTTCTGTCTCTGTAGATTACTTTGCAAATCCTTAGGGTATGTACTCTGTTTTTGGTCTGATTTCTTTCATCATAATTATTCTGAGATTCATCCATATTTTGGTATCAATAGTTCGTTCTTTCTATTGCTGAGTAAAATTCCATTGCATGGATCCATTGTATGGATGTATGGGTAAAATTTATCCCTTCATTTGTTGATGGACGTTTAGGTTTTTTCCTCTTTTTTTTTTTTTTTTTTGTTTGTTTGTTTTGCTGTATAATAAGGAAAGCTGCTGTGAACTACTGTGTACGGTTTTTGTATGAACATATGCTCTTTTTTCTCTTAGGTAAATCACTAGGAACATGGTAGTTATATGTTTAAATTTTAAGAAAATATGAAACTGTTTATCTAAGCAATTTAAACGTTTTAAATTCCTGCCAACTGTGTAGGAAAAGTTTCAATTTTTCTCCATTCTTGCTAGTACTTGATATGTTAGTCATTTAAATTTTGGCCATTCTAATTTTTTATTTTCCTGATAACTAATAATATTTCATATAGATACATACATAAATAGATACATAAAGTATCTATTAAAATCTTTCCTGTTTTTCACTGGAATGTTTGCATTCCCACTGAGTTTTGAGAGTTGATACATTCTGTATATAAGGCCTGTATTAGATCTATGCTTTGCAGATGTTTTCAGTCTATGGCCTATGTTTTAATTTTCTTAATGTCTTTTTTTTAAGAACAGTTTTTTTTTTTTAATTTGAAGCTCAATCTATCATTTCTTTTTTAAAGATCATGCTTTAAGTTATCTTATCAAAGAAATATTTTCCTAACCCTAGGTAGCAGAATTGTCCTCCTGCTTTTCTTCTGAAAGTTTTATAGGTTTAGATTTTATATTTAGGTCTATCGTACATTTTGAGTGAACTTTTTATATACAGTATGAAGTAGAGATTGAACGGTTTCATTTGCTTTATTTTGGGGGGTTTTGTATGTAGATTCCCAATGATTGCACTACCATTTCTTGAAAAGATACTCTTTCTCCACTGCTTTGTCTTTCACACTTTGTCAAAAATTTGTTGTCCATATAGGTATGTATTTATTTCTGGATCTATTCCATAGAACACTTTTTCTTATTAGATAAGCTTTATAATTAAAGTCTTGAAATCAGGTCTTGTTAACTCCCACTTTGTTACTTTTAAAGTTCTTAAAGTTATCCTAGGTCCTTTACATTTCCGTATTATTTTTTTTTTTTTGGACAGAGAGGTCACAAGTAGGCAGAGAGGCAGGCAGAGAGAGAGGGGAAAGCAGGCTCCCTGCTGAGCAGAGAGCCCGATGCTGGGCTCGATCCCAGGACCCTGGGATCATGACCTGAGCTGAAGGCAGAGGCTTTAACCCACTAAGCCATCCAGGCACCCCTCCATATGAATTTTAGAATCAATTATCTTATGATTAGAATCATTATTTTCTTCTGTTAGCTATGACTCCCGATATTGGCCTGTGTCTCAAGTCTTCAGGGGCAGCAGTTTGCCCCATGTCCTCTCTTCTTTCATGGCTCCAAAAAGAGTTGTTGAACTTTCAATTTGTTCAGCTTTTTACTTGTTGTTAGGATAGAATAGTGACTTCCAGGCTCCTTACATGTGGTACTGGAAACTCGATTTCAAATCATTTTATTTTAATCTAATTTACTACAATAAATTTTAAGTTAAGGATTCTTCTCTTCATCCTTTTCTTACCTCACCAATCTTATCCTCCGCCTCCCTGCCTCAGCCCTGCCATATCCTTCCATTCATCCTATAGCTCTTAAATATCATTGTTTCCAAGAAATTTTCCCCGACTGTTTAAAATAAGTACGTCCCCAAACCCAATGTCCCTTCAGCACTCTGTACTTACCTTATAATAAGATTCACTGTACTTTGTAGAACTGTCTGTCCCTGAGGAACTCTCAGTTTCTGGTTCATTGCTATGGTCCCGTGTTAAACATTTTGTATGATGCCCAGCAGGTCCTCTGTTATTTTTGTGGATTGTAAAAATAAGAGCATTCATGCATTTCAGATATATTGCACATTACTAGCTTGTGCTTACATATTTTTTTCATTTTATTTTATTGTATTTCTTTTCAGTGTTCCGGCATTCATTGTTTATGCACCACACCCAGTGCTCCATGCAATAAGTGCCCTCCTTAACAGCTACCACTGGGCTCACCCATCCCCCACCCCCCTCGCCTCCAAAATCATCAGCTTGCGCTTACATATTAATAATAGTATTGAATAAAGCAAAGTTCTAAGAGGGCATGATTAGTTACCTTATGGTTTTTCTAAACTACGTTTTAAATGTCAGTAGTTCAGCTGAGAAGTATGTTAATTATACCTTTGATCCAACATTATTTTATATATATATATATTTATATGTGTTTGTGTGTTTTCCAGGATGCAGAAGAATACACAGATTTGCCTGTGAGACATAATGAAGATCATATGAATAGTGAACTGGCAAAATGTCTTCCCTTTGAATCAAATCCTCATTCATTTGATAGCCCTCACACCAAAGCACATCTCCTACTACAGGCACATCTCAGCAGAACCATGCTGCCCTGCCCAGACTACGACACGGACACCAAAACAGTCTTGGACCAAGCGCTCAGAGTATGTCAGGTATGAAAGTCTAAGACCTATATTTTCTCCCATTGTTTTTGCTTTTCTCCCCCCCCCCCCGCCCCGTATTAGGATAAAATATACTTGCATTTAAAATATTTTATCACTGCATTGTTGAGAAAAATCTGATGAATCAAATCAAGAACTTTCAAAGGAAAAGGCAAATATAAATGCAGTAAGATTACAATTTCAGCTATCCATTAGGTGAAAATTGAAGATAAAATTCAATGCCAGCTACTTTTCTAAGTTCTGAGTATATAGCAGTGAACAAGCAAAAGACTGCCTGCTCCGTCCAAAGAAACAAAATCTTGCTGGATGGAACTAGAGGGTATTATGCTGAGCAAAATAAGTCACTCAGAGAAAGACAGTTATCATACGATCTCTCTGATAGGAGGAATTTGAGAGACAAGGCGGGGGTTATGGGGGTGTAGGGAGGGAAAAATGAAACAAGATGGGATGGGGATGAAGACAAACCATAAGAGCGTCTTAATCTCAGGAAACAAACTGGGGGTTGCTGCAGGAGGGGAGGGGAGGGATAGGTTGGCTGGGTGAGGGGCTGGAGGGTGGGATATGTGCTATGGCGGGTGCTGTGAGATGCGTAAGCCTGACGAATCACAGACCTGTACCCCTGGGACAAATAATACATTATATGTTAAAATTTTTTAAAAAAAAGACTGCCTGCTGTTATGGGCTTTCACTTGAGATGGAAAAGACAATTAAAAATATAAGTCGGAGGGATAACTGTGATGGGTTTTTTTTTTTTTTTTTTTTTTAAGTAATAAAGTATAATAAAGGAAATAGAGAGAAAGATGGAAAGTATTGTTCTGTGCTACTTTAAATGTGTTCCAGGACTATCTTGCTTATAAGGTAACATTAAAGAAAGAATTGAGGGGCGCCTGGGTGGGGTGGCTCAGTGGGTTAAAGCCTCTGCCTTTAGCTCAGGTCATGATCTCAGGGTCCTGGGATGGAGCCCCGCATCATCGGGCTCTCTGCTCAGCAGGGAGCCTGCTTCCCCCCCTCTCTCTCTGCCTGCCTTTCTGCCTACTTGGATCTCTATCTGTCAAATAAATAAATAAAATCTTTTTAAAAAAAAGAAAGAAAGAATTGAAAGAAGAGAGTGAGCCCTAAGATTATCCGAGGGAGTATACTCCAAAAACTAGGAAAGCTGGTTCCAAGTCTCTCATGCAGGAACTTACTTGGTGTCATCAAAGAAAAATAAAGGAGACCATTGTAAAGAAGATGGACAGGGGCACTAGAAATGAAGTAAAAAAGAAGTGGATGTGGAGATTATTTTCTCAGAGAAAATGGGGTCAGGTCAGGGGAGGGAGTTTGTAAACCACTAAGGATTTTGGATTTTACTCAGAGACGGAGCTGCTAGAGCAGTGATTCTGTTGGTTATATCTATGAATATTTACCATGTTAATTTAAAACTGAAAAAGTCTCAAATATTTATTGTGTTATTTAAAACTAATAATAACGGACCCATTGTATGTTAATTGAAGTAACATGATTTTTCAGGAAAAGTGACTATTTTCCAAGACAATAAAGAAAATTAATGAAAAGTATAGAATTGTTTTACATTTTTGCAAATATCTTTAATATCTAGCTTAATAGAAGTCAGCAAGATTCATATATCTCCTTTTGCAATCAGTCTGTTACAGTATGATGTGTTATGAAAAAAAGTATGAAGTATATGAAAAAAAGCCAGCCTCACAAGGACATGTAGTTTGAAAAGGGAAGAGTATTTTTATAGCCTTTTCAGGTAATTGTGGATGTCCTTTTTTGACACTACATGGAAATGACATGTGGTTTTTCTTGAAGATTAGTTGCAGTATGGAATCTGAAACCCTATCAATGAAACTTTTCATACCTTGAATGCTTTAGGGCTAGGCATGAAGTGATGGTGGCTGGACCATGTTGAGAAGTGTGAGACTGGTTAGCATGGGCTGGTTTCCTGTATTTAGTTATTTGTTTATTTATTTATTTATTTTCAGAATTAACAGAATCTGCTAATGAATTGGAAAAGAGTTTTTAGGGAAAGTGAGGAGCGAGAGAAGTTTCCAGGGCTAGTCTCCTGAGCAAATGGAGGGACGGAGCTGCCATTTACTAAGAGGTGATGGGGAGAGGAGCAGTGTTGGGGAAGCGCTCCCAAGGGAGTGAGATAATGAGAGATTGAATTTTTCTGCATTCTACCTTTATTTGACATTTGGGTAATGAGAAATAATTTTAAAATTTTCCCCAAAACTTAGGGTGGTTTTGTGGGGATTTTTTTTTTGGTTTTTTTTTTTTTGTTTTTTTTTTCTTAAAATGCAGTTTTAATACTTTTTTTTTAATTTTTTATTTTTTATAAACATATATTTTTATCCCCAGGGGTACAGGTCTGTGAATCACCAGGTTTACACACTTCACAGCACTCACCAAAGCACATACCCTCCCCAATGTCCATAATCCCACCCCCTTCTCCCAAACCCCCTCCCCCCAGCAACCCTCAGTTTGTTTTGTGAGATTAAGAGTCACTTACATGGGGGCTTAAGTGGGTAGGGTGTTTTTAAGATAGAGAAAATAGATCTAGGTCTATGGAGGTACATTATGGCATCATTTAAAAATTAAAGACTTGTAAAAAACCTAAGTATCTTTCCATTTATAGAATGCTGTAAAGTTTACAATTTCATTTGTAAATTCTGCATGTATATAAAACATCTGTATCTATATGTACAAATATATCTAGAGAGAAGATGAATAGTGTCCACCAAAAGGTGAACAGTAACCATCTCTCTAGCAGGATTGTGGGTGGTTTTTAATTTCTTCTTTATGCTTTTCTAAAATGTTTAAATCTTTTAAAATTAGCTTCTAACATTTTTATTATCATAAAAAATTAAATTATACCATTTAAAAGATAGGAATATTTCATAAAATAGAGTAAGTACAAACTTACAGAAATTAAGGAGGTAAAGCTATACTAAACACAGATATTTTTTGACATCCTTTTGTAACCAACACATGGTTTTCCTCTCTAGGAAGACATGGACACACATACCCCACAATTTCTTGGTCCATTCAATTATGAGTGGACATTTGGGTGGCTTCCATGTCTTGCTATTGTAAATAATGGTGCTATAAACATAGGGGTTCATGTATCCTTTGAATTAGTGTTTTTGTATTCTTTGGGTAAATACTCAGTAGTGTGATTGCTGGATTATAGGGCAGTTCTATTTTTAACATTTTGAGGAACCTCCATACTGTTTTCCACAGTGGCTCCATCAGTTTGCATTCTCACGTCCATGGTACAGAAGGGTTACTTTTTCTCCACAACTTCACCAACATCTGTTGTTCCTTGTGTTGTTGATTTTAGCCATTCTAAAGGTGTAAGGTGGTATTGCATTGTAGTTTTTATTTGAATTTTCATGATGATAAGTGATGATGAGCATCTTTTTATGTGTTTCTTGGCCATTTCATTTTTATTTGAAAAAATGTCTCTGTGTCTTCTGTGCATTTTAATTGGATTATTTGTTTTGGGGGTATTGGTTTATATAAGTTCTTTATATATTTTGGATACTAATCCTTTATCACATATGTCACTTGTAAATATCTTCTCTCATTCTATAGATTGCCTTTTAGATTTATTGATTATTTCCTTCACTGTACAGAAGCTTTTTACTTTTATACAGTAAAATATTTTTTTTTACTTTTATACTTTTATAAGTTTATTTTTGCTTTTGCTTTTCTTTGCCTTGGGGAACCTATCTATAAAAAAGTTACTATGGTCAATGTCAGAGAAGTTATTGGCTGTGCAGGCATTTTATGGATTCAGGTTTTACATTTAGGTCTTTAATCCATTTTGAATTTATTTGTGTGTATGGTGTAAGAAAGTGATCAAGTTTCATTTCTTTGCATATTGCTCTCAATGTTCCCCAGCACCATTTGTTGAAGTTACTGTCTTTTGCCCATTGGAAAATATTTCCTATTCTGTGGAAAAAACCACCATTGCATTTAGTAGTCATTTCTCTCCTTAGTCCCTTGACTTTCATGATCTTGGCCCTTTTCAAGAGTACTGACCAGTTATTTTATAGAACTGTCTCTCAATTTGGGTTTGCCTAATGTTTCTTCATAATTAGATTGAATATGTATATATAGTATACATTACTATATATAGTAGCTACATTACTCCACTGTAGGTACTTCTTGGCCTTTTCTTTTACAATTAATGCATATTTTTTGCAGAGATGTTTTGAGATTTGAGATTATGCAAATATCCTATTTCTTATCATACTTTCCCACATTATTTTCTGCTCCATTGGTGAATTTTGTCTGGAGCAGTTATTGCTATTCTGATTTTCTGTTTCCACTGTTCCTGGAATTCTGGAAGGAAAAACTTATTCTTCCCTATTTATTTCTTTTATTCACATATTTATTTATATAAGTATAGACTCATGAGTGTTTGTTTTATTCTATTGGGTAAAATCCTTTGCTGTCATTTATTTTGCTGCACAGATTGTCTCAGCATCCACCACTGGGGCCTCTCACACTGGCTTTATATTTGACATGCCCACATTATTATTTTAACATCACCTTGCAATCTTCTGTCTTGTACCTTTCCCTGCCCTAGCCCTGGAATCAGCAATGTTTCCAAAGAGCCCTGGTTCTTTTTATTAGAGAATAGTTTAGAGAACTCATCTGCTGGCTTGTTGACTCCATCACTCCTTGGGTGTCTTTGCCTCTTAGGCCTACTCACTGGACAAAGCTAGGAAATGTAGGTGTGCATAGACAGACATCTATACCATTTGCATATCTACTTATCTCAGTGCATATGTATATCTGTGTGTGAAAACGTTTGTATTTACAAAACCGTGAGTTCATTTCTAATACCACCAATTCCACTCCAGTACCAAAAAGTTCATTTCACTCTTTTTAAACTTATAACTCCTTTCTCTACCTGTGAAAAACCTGGCTCACATTAATCAAAACATATTTACCATTTCCTCAATCATAGTATATTCCTGATGTCATTTTAGAGTCACTAACCCTTTTTCCTACAAAACCAAATTTACTAGCTAGAGTACTACAATAGTTTGTTTTGTTCTTTTTTGTCCGTGGAAGCTCAAAAAGCTCTTTTCCTTTGTACATTTATACATATACCTACTTGTTCTCTCACTTTTTTCTTTTGCAGTTTTATCATTATTTCATAAATGTCTTAACCTAATAATTTATAACATTAAATATTTTTAACACTAAATGTTTTTTTCAACATAATTTCTAATGGCTGCATAGTTTATTTAATCATTCCCCTATAGTCAGACATTATGGTGGAAATTTCTCTGTTATAAATTTTTAGTTATGATCATCTTAAATGTTGAGTTGACTTTTTACCAGAAGCCACCTGGTCAAAAGTTTTGTTGTAAAGAGATGGCAACCTGGTGATTCACAGACCTGTACCCCTGGGGATAAAAATATATGTTTATAAAAAATAAAAAAATTAAAAAAAAAAAAAAAAGAGATGGCAACCAGCTTTGTATCCTAAATCCTCTCATTCCTGCAATTTGTAAGACTGTGATAAAAATAAACAAGCCAGGAAGACAAAAGAATATTAGGGTTGCCAATGGAAATTTTGGGGAGAAAATCAAGAGCTGATAAAATTTTCTTGGCTGATTGAGTTTTATAATTTTACCCTATTTTTCTCATTTGATAATGTGGGGTATTGTTGGCCTTAAAAAAGTATTGGTTTAAGCCGTTTGCCAAGCTGCAGCCCTGCTGGCTGATTGAAAATTATACTACTGCCCTCATGGGACATGAGCCTGACCTTGTGTCTATGTGTGGGACTCACTACCACCATCTCTTGCCATAAATCCAACTCCGCTCTTGTTTTAGTATAAGGTGCTAGGCAGTCGCTTAAAGTAAAAGGGTCTGAGTAAAAATAACACCTTACAAGAACAGGGCATTAGTTACTGTTTATAAATTAAACAACGATTTGAGGACTCAAGGAAATAGGTTTTTTCCTTGCTTTATCATACTCATTTACTCTAAAGCTTTTTTATGCCCCTTATTTTATAGAAACATACCATTTATATGAGCCATCATTTAGATTATGAAAACTCTGTAGCCTTGACTACCCATGTCCTACGGAATCTTTCACAGAAAAAAGGCATAGTTGTGTAACCCTTTTCCCTGCTTGAAGTCAGCATATACTCTCCTTTCTTTTGTACCCATTTGAAATTATATATCAAGATCATTTGAGTCATTGTTTTTAGTTTGAGATATTTTTGTAATGGTTCCTTTTAATATGTCACTGTTACTAGTATTTCCATTTCCATCCTACTGAACAAAAATACAGGTAAAAATTACTGTGCATATCTCGGTTTTTTAAATCTGCTTTAAAAATTCTAATTTGTAAATTGAGTAATTACAGAATTGATTGTTCTTGCCACTCACCTTTGAAACCCTCTTCTTGATTGTGTTAACTGTAATATGTATCTGTAAAATGTTTTAAGTGAAATGACATACTTTCTGTGCTGGATGTACCAAAGGAAAACTTAATTTTTTTTTTAGCTTTTATGAGAATATTACAAATAAGAAGTATCAAAAATGAAACTGGCTTGCCTAAATTTTCTAACATTGACAGCAAAGCCAGAACTGCTGTTGTCTGGTGTTTTGATTATAGCTTTCTGCTGCTTTTTAAACAAGAGACAAAGAAATTGATGCTCAGAGAAGTCAAATAACTTTGTTAAGGGTGATTTGCCAAGGCAGTCCATACTGAAACTATTGGAATTACCAGGATTTTAAATCCTACTCTATTATCTCTGATCTTTTCTGAGAAGGGCTGTAAGTCTTTACATTAAAATCATCTTCATTTTTACTTAAAACTAAAATCTTTTAAATCATCTTCATTTAAATGAAAATTATCTAAATACAGTAGTGAGCCAGATAGCATAAGTGTATAGTCACTCCCACTACCTTCTGTTTGGTATTTATAGCAAAACTTCCCAGTAACTGAATGCTTTCAGGTGTTTCATGGAAAAAGGAAAATCAAGGCTGGAGGAGCTGACTCAGTGAGCTGAGAACCAGAGGGCTGTGTGCTTCGATGTGCGCTTCTGTGGTCAGGTTGCTGGGTTATCTAGGAAAGCTTCTTTAAGATGTGGTAGAAGATGGACTTGTTGGCTAATGCTGCTGCAGCCTAAATTTAATAGATCAAAATATTTCTTTTTAATATTTATTTTAAAAGACTTTAGCATCAGTGCCTTTAAAGACTATAAGATGATTCTGTTATCTCGTGAAAGAACACACACACACACAGAGACATGCGACGGCAGGTTGATTAGAAAGGGATCTGGAGACCTTTGCTTCCAAATTTAAATTGGAATTTATGTATGTAAATATCAGATTTGACCAGAATTATTTGGAGAATTGTACACTATCCCCGCACCCCACCACAAAAAAATCACTATATCATGATGGCCCGTAAGGCAGACCGTCATTAACAATGATAGTGCTGAACGGTTTTTGAGAACTTCTCTTTGTACCAGGCTCTGTTCTACTTTCTTGGCATTACATTTGTTATACTAGCCTAATGAAGTCGTATAATTATCCTCATTTTACAGATGAACACTAAGTAATTTGCCCAAGATCACATCCAAAAGAAAGAGTTTTCAGCATAGTTTGGGTATATGTAATAAAGATATATCCCACCAGGTTCCCTTTGTCCTATAAGGATGAATTTAAAAATTGTACTCATGGTCTAGTCAGAATTCGTTTTAAAATATGAGAACTTAACAGGAATTTCCACATTTTTTTAAACCAAGAAGTCCCACTAGACCATGAATAATATTTTTAATTCATCACTCCCTTTTAATATATAATCAAATCACCTCCTCCTTATTTATTCTTGTTCCCTTCAACAATCTATAGTTACTTTAACCAGTTCCTAAGAACAACCTGTTAATATGCTTGATGTTTGTAATAGCTTTATTATATTACACTACACTACACACTACAGTGTGTAGTAGATAGGCTGTTTGCCTTTTTTATATCAACTGCTTATGCTCTTTCTCAAGGTTTTTATATTATTGTAGATACACAAGTGAATTAACCATTTACTTCCTCACATTCTCCCCTAAAACTTCAAAAATTGAAAATAATGGAAGAAAGACCAGATTGCTGCTACAATTGCCAAGGGAAAGAGAAATGCCAGCATAATTACAAAACAATCCTGTAATGGGGGCGCCTGGGTGGCTCAGTTGGTTGGATGACTGCCTTTGGCTCAGGTCATGATCCTGGAGTCCCGGGATCGAGTCCCACATCAGGCTCCCAGCTCCATGGGGAGTCTGCTTCTCCCTCTGACCTTCTCCCCTCTCATGCGTTCTCTCCCACTGTCTCTCTCTCTCTCAAATAAATAAATAAAATCTTTAAACAACAACAAAAAAAATCCTGTAATGTAGTATAGGCATACTAGAGCAACCTATACATAGATTTACTATTAAAACACACGTACACATATTTTATGTTTCTCTTTCATTCTTCAAAGTTTGCCTACACTGCTTCGGTTAGGTTCTTGGCGTCTCACTGGTGAATAACCATCACCTAACGGGGTTCCCATGAAGGCAGTCTTTGTCCATCAGACCGATTTTTTTTAAAAAAACTTCAGAACTTCTAGCAGCAATAGGCAATCTCAGCAATTCCTTGCCCCAAGATACAGAGCTACCAGCACCCCAAAAGATAGCAGACATCTCCTCTTTACTATTGAGGAAGAGTGTAAAGTTCTGTATTTTGTATATTCTGCATACCAAGCAAGGCACGTGTTTATATAGATTGAATTTTTATTCTATTGTCCTAATGGAAATAGGGAAAGGTAAACCAGGGGACCTACTTTGGTAATAATCTAGGTGATTCAGTGCCTAAAAGCTGTGTTCTGGCAGGTAAGTTTCCATGGTTTTGTAAATTCTTGCACCTAACTTAAATATAAGAACTGCCATTTCACATTATTTTCCTTATTGCTCAGGTCTTTGGAACTACTGTTTTCAGCCTTTCTTCCCTTGCACACAGGGAAACAATATGTAGCTCTTATGCCCCTCAAATTAATGTTAGCACGCTTTGTGTTCTTTTGGGTCTTTTTAGTACCAAAGCAGGGAGAACTTTTTTCTAATTGTGATATAATTGACATACAGTATTTTATTAGTTTCAGATGTACAAAACAGAGATTTGACATTCGTATACATTGCAGAATGATCACCACAATAGTCTAGTTACCATCTAACATGTTCTAATAGGCTTTATCTATTGTCATAAATGGTGTTAGTCAAAAAGAAAGGGTAGGAAGTATATGAATTGAGTAGGTATTTATACTTCTCTTCAGTCAGAGAACCTTGGTAAATTTGCAAAAAATAAATTCTAAAAGTTTACTGGTGAAACGGTTGTTTAGCCCAAATTTCAAACAATAATTTGACGTCTTTGTAAACCATGTCTGATAAAGTGTGTTACATTTCAAATAATCTGTGTCATATTTTTCCTGTAACCCACAGCTATTCTGAAAACACATTGCATTTTCAATCTGTGTTTAAGAGACTTGAACTGATAAACTTAAGATATGTATGTATGCACCTGTCGGAGTTAAGAACAAAAGAATAGGATAAGAGAGAAGGTGATGCAATGATATGAATATTTTTTCATTGACTTAATTTTTTTCAAGGGAGAAGTACTATGGGTCTGGCTGGGTCTGTATTTCCATTTGTAGTAGATTAAAAAGCATAGAAATATTTGATGATGCCAGTAGATAAAACTGCCATGGAGCAAGACTAATGTAACCTTTGAGGAGTATTTACCTATGGGTGCACTAAGCACATGCTCAGTGGCTCGTCAATGTATTGAAGAATGTCAGTGTCAATTAAGTGAACAAGTTTTAGAATCATAGAGTCAAATACAGTTAGCAGAGAAAATAGGCCAGGTATTGCTCTGATTAACAAAAGAAGTACTTGGTCACATCCTTAACCCAATACTTAAGAAATGTTCTGATATAGCAAATGGTAGATAAAATCTTCCATATATTCTTAGAATCCTTTCACACTTTTAAATGCTTATAATTAGACCAAATGAAAAGATTAAGTGGACAATACAGCACAATAGACTTCAGATCATTTTGAGAAAAAGATGGCTGGATTATAAGTAAATAATTTCTAGGCTTCCAAAATTGGATTATATGTATTTAGCAATCTGTAATCTAAAGAAGTTTAAAAAAATAATTAATTGCTGTAACTCAAGTCTTTAAAGGATCCTAAAATGAAAATTACACTATTGAGTTTTAAATATTGGATATGTTTCAAGGAATATTAATACTATGAGCATGTATTTGGAGGATTTCGCATCATCCAAAGTAGGCTGGAACCTTATCAATAACTATTTATAATCTCACTGACAAAGATGAGTTGGACATAATTCTTGGCATATAGTACATTTCAATATATCATGGTGAATGGAATGCATAAATATTTCACTTTTTCTTTCTAGTTCTTTATTAGGAGAGGATTAAAAGGGAGATTTATTATGTGTGGATTCTCACAGTGTTTTTGAGATTATCTGCCAAATCTGTATTGTCTACCAACAAATGTAGTCTGTTTATTATAAACATGAGTGTGACCTTATCAAATTCATGGAGACAGGGAAGTCTAATTCAGGCTGCTTTCCTGGCAAAACTACCAGGAGCTCAGATCTTGCCATGGAAGCCTCATGAAGTTTTGTTAATGGATGACTATTTAAAAGCAAATAATTCTAAATGAACTTAATCCTGAATGACTATTTTTCCAAGTGCAGAGATCCACACTATGGTGCAGAATTACCATCCAGTTGAATCACTGTATTGTACATCTGAAACTAATATAACACCATATGTTAGCCATCAAAATGTTAGAATCAAAATAAAAACTTAATAAATATAAAATCATTATCCAGTTGGTAGATATTTTTTCATGTATCAAAGATACATTTTAATTCCTCAGTAGAATGCGGGAAACAACACTTAAAACAAGGTACCATTCCCCCCTCCCCAAGAAGCAACACAGAGCTGATGCGTGTAGTATTTCCAAAACTAACACAAATGTGTGTGGATTTTGAGGTCTTAAACAACTTTACTTATTCTTGTGGATTTATAGGCAATCTCCCCTCAAGGACTGTAATATAATTTGGAAGGCTGTTTCCCCCTGGGTGACTCTACCTGAAAGCTTTTGTATGACAATTTGGTGATGGTTTATTGATGATGTGATGCTATTATGAAGGATCCTTCTACCCCCAGCTCCTCTCCTCATACCCACATAACAACCCTTTTCCCGGTTGGGGCTATAGGAAATGAGTAATGCTTAACCCATTTGTGTGATCAACTCACTTAAGCAGCTACTGTGAAATGTTAATCACAACTTTAATTTGTACTGCATTAGCATTTTGATTAACTTGTAGGCTTGCTAGCACACTTGAAGCGCTTTTACTCATAGTTACAGCTCGGAAATGACTTTTTGATTAATTAAGTTTGTTAGACAGCAGCTGAGCTTCCTGAATGCTAACCTTCTGGGGGTAAAAGTTCAGGAGAAAGTTACAGTGAACAACTGTTGCTATTGAAAAAGAGTCTTATAAATGTACTTATAGCATTTTAATTATTGACAAAATACTGTATCATTACTTGCAACTGACCTGAACCTTTAAAGGAGTATGCCTTTCTGTCAAGAAAGCCGGTTTTTTTTTGTTTTTTTTTTTTCCCAGGTTTTCCCATCATTGTAAAACTTCTGGGAGCCCTTGAACCACATAGTGCATTTTCTAGCAGATGTCTAACAACAAATGTTTTAACAAGCTGCTTTGGATGAATTTCCATAGTTTTTTTTTTTTTAATAACCTTTATATTTTAGAACAGTTTTAGATTTACAGAAAAGTTGCAAAGATAGTTCAGAGAGGGCCTACTCCTCCCACAGGCAGTTTTCCTGTAATATAGCTTCTTACATTAATAAGGTACATTGTCCATGATCAATGTACCAATATTGATACATTATTATTAACAAAAGTCCACTGAATTCTTCAGTGTAATGCCCTTTTCCTTTTCTAGGATCCCATTCAAGGTACCACCTCACGTTTAGTTGTCATGTCCTTAGACTCCTCTTGGCTGTGAGTTTCACAGACTTTGTTGCTGACGATCTTTCCATAGTATTTTGCAATTCTCATGACATTCTATAAGTAGTCACTTGACTTCTATAAATTAATGAAAATCCTTTTCTCTCACTCTAGACTAAATAAATCTTTCTCTTAAACTCTGTCAGTTTATCATCTTTATGTTATCTAATTTTAACACAAGTAGCAACATTATCTAGCCATTTCAGCCTTTGTCATAATCTTATTTTCATGTGGTTGCTGCAGTCCCTACGCTACCACTAGGTACACAAGGATGACTAGCAGGAGATGTGAGGAAAAAGAGAAAAAGTTCCTTAAAGAGAGGAAAGGATAAAGGGAGGGGAAAAGGAGGGAATAAGTCAGAACACTAAGGGTGGAGGAGCTGGCAGTCATCTGTCTCGCACCATATGTACACTCTACAGCCCCAACGCCTTGATGACACCAAGGACTAATTCACAGACTTTTCAAATAAATGCATAGATTTTTAAATAATAGGCCTTAGAGCTTCATCATATTATCTTCCTCTCAATAACTCCTAATGTATATTGAATGATAGTTTTTCTTTTGCTGGTCAGCAATTCTGTTTCCTTCCAATGAAGTTGACTTTAATTCAGTCACAGTACTCAAAGTTCCTGTGTTACCCTTGAATTGCTTAAATTCAGAATTCAGTTGGATTCCAAAAGATATGTAATGCCTACCTATAAAATATTAACATGTACTCATTACCAAATGATGGATTCAATTAATTTCAAAATTTTAAGTTTTTGAGAATTGTATTGTTAAAATTCATACAGAGACAGTAATTGATGAAATGCCTAATTATTTTGTCTGGAATTTGTGTTTTTCTGTTATGTAGGGGAGAAAGGTTAGGTTAAATCCTTCTCGAAATAAGACAGGGTAGGGGTGCCTGGCTGGCTTAGTCAGTAGAGCAAGTGACTTCAGATCTCAGGGTCATGGGTTCAAGCCCCACACTGGGTGTAGAGCCTACTTAAAATTAAAAAAAAAAAAAAAATTAATTTAAAAAAACAGCCAAAGTCAATGTAAATCATTAAGCAGTAATGGAATATGGTGTAACAAACGCAGGTAATTAATTGGAAAACCAAGATCAAGTCTTAATTTCATTTTGACTGGTGTGATTACATAGCCACTGAACACCTGGAAGCTTCTATTTTTCCATCTGTGAAAGGAGGATGGTACGGATACCCTTCCTCATACTTGGTATTGTTTTGGATTAAGGGTGAGCTATTTACGAAAGTGTATTATAGTCTGTGCATTCTTACCCAAATATTTTACTCACACCATATATGCATACAGTCTATACAGCTTGACTTTAACATGTAATTCAGTGTTTGGGACTTTTAATAATTGAATGAAATTTTATCTGCCATAATACAGACAGAGAGATGTTGTCAAGCTTGCATTTTAAGTATAGTATAGTGGCAGAAGACAAGAAAAAGTAGACTAGATTTGATAAATATGTCTTTTGCCAAAGTAGTAACACCACCATGAAAATGTGGTTGAATTTAAATGCTAAGACCAAGCCTGATATGCTTAGAGAATTCTTGAAATTGATTCAAAATAAATGTTCAAGACATGAGTTAGATTCAAGTCATAAAGCATGCATTTGGCTCCAAGACTCCTAGAGCTTAAAAAATTTTTCCAGAAAGCCCCCATTTTCTAAACACTTAATTTTTTTATTGTTTTAGGAGTGAGGGGTGGCGTTGATTTTTATAGTTGGTGGTGGTGGTTGTTTTACTGTGGCATAAAGCCAAGGACTTCAGAAGTTCTTGAGTTTTTACCTGGACTTCTCACCTGGCTTCCCAGCAGCATCTCAGTTAAAATGTATTAAAAACCAAGCTCATCACCTTCTCTCCTATAAGTAAATGACAGCTCCACAGTTTCTATTAATTATGATAAGGTTTTAATTGTAGCATAACTTGATAAATGAATACAATGCTAGAAATTATATTTCCATCTTATCACAGCTGGAAATGGCAAAGAATTCTCAATCATCAATCAACTGAAGTTCATTTCAACTTAGTAGGAGAAAGTTTCATACACACAGTCAGTGCCCATCCATTTTCCCCTATACTTAGAATCATCCTAGCTTTGCCGTGCAAGTAGCGTGCCAAGTAGAAAGTGGATGTGAGGTAAAGGGGGATTAAGTATTTGCCTAATGTTTATGCTAAACTGGTTAAGAATCTCCAGAGTTCTATCTCCTCCATGTACTAAAAACTACCTTTGTTGTTGAGCATTAGATCTCTGTAAGAGACTTTAAGGTGATTTGGAGAACTGAGCCATGATCTCCAGCTGCTACCAAAGTCAGCCCCACTCTGGGGAGGAGCAGATACCTTATTAGCCTTTACCTATGAGGAAGATTGCTCTCAAAGTCAGTGAGACACAGGGAATCCATCCTGGGCTCAGTCATACAAAGGTAGGTCAGTACAGGCTATCAGGACCCTCACATCCATTTGCCCAGACCATCACCTGGCCTTAGCTTCTTTAAGTATGTACCTCTGAACAGTAACACAGGCTTCCCTACTCACACTGAGATCCAAGCCCACATCCTCCAGCTCAGCCTGAGACCCTGGGACTGTCATTAGCTTTTTCCTCTGGCTCTCTTGTATTTGGACGCCTGTCCTGATGAACTGTTTTTGTCCATTCCATTCATCTGCTCTGACCTTCCATGTCCTGCCCCTCAAAGCCCTGTACTACTCAGTCCAGAAATCAACACCAAAAGGCAGAAAGGAAATCTGTTAGAAAGAATGGACTATTTTAGGGTGTTCTTTTCATCATATCACAGGAAAACTTTAAAAATAGAGACCTCTTTGTTAAGATTTACTGTGTTCCAGGCGGTATATTCGATACCTTGCATAGTACATTTTCTCACTGTACCCTCATAACACCCCTGCAAGGAGGTATAATAAGGTATAATGCCCCCTTCTGTAAATGAGAAGCCTAGCAGAGTAGGGCTAAGAAATTTCCCCAGATTCTGGGCGTCTGGGTGGCTCAGTGTGTTAAAGCCTCTGCCTTCAGCTCAGGTCATGACCCCAGGGTCCTGGGATCGAGCCCTGTGTCAGGCTCTCTGCTCAGTGGTGAGCTTGCTTCCTCCTCTCTCTCTGCCTGCCTCTCTGCCTACTTGTGATCTGTCAAATAAATAAATAAAATCTTTAAAAAAAGAAAAAAAAGAAATTTCCCCAGATTCACATAGTAAGTGGGACAAAATTAGGACTGAAATCTATGTCTGTTTGACACTAAAACCTTGGAATTTTTTTCTTTGGCAAGTGTGCAATAACTTAGGCAGAAGGTTGTTATGATCGTTGCAATTGGATTTTTACCAACATTTCTCAGACAACAGATATTACCTTGAGTGCACTGGGCTTGAGTTAACAGAATATTTCTAGATTCCTGCCATCAAGAAATCTGTAGTTTAAAGAGTTCATGTGTAAACAGAATCACAATAGGATAACGGTGGCGTGTATCAAGAGCTGCTGACTCATGGGAGAAGAAAGGAATATCTGCAGTCCATCTGGAAGAATCAGGGAGACTCCACAGTAAGAAGTAGACTTTGAACTAGACAGGAAGGATGAATCGGAATTTCCCAGGTAAACAAGTAGAGCAGGATTTGCCAAAAGAGAACGGAAGGAATAAGAGTAAATTTGGAGAAACAGCAGTAATGTAGTAATGCTATAATAGGAGTACAGGGAGGGAAGGGCCGGAGTGAAAATCTAGGAACAGCTAGATCACAGACCAGAACTGCCATGCAGAGAAGTGCTGGCTTTGTCCTCTGTGTGGTGCAAAGCTATTGAAGAAACCTGAGCAGACGAATGGTAGGATCCCTGTCTCCTCTCTGATCATTGATAACCATATAAAATATGGATTGAAGAAAAATTAGTTGAGAATGAAGATGAAGAGGCAGTTATATTATTCCAGGTGATTGTTGTTGAAGGTCTGCGCATAAGACTGTGATGGGGGCGGAGGTAGAGAGCAGAGAAAACAGACCCGACTAGGGAATGATTGAGCAGAGAGCAACGTTCATTCACCACATTTGGGTAATTGCAAAACCTTTTTTCATCCCAGATTCTTGGTCTCTCTACCTGCCTTTTCTCTCTACCTGCTTTTCTCAAAATTAAAACAAGAGAAATAATAGTTTTCAATTCATGACATGGCTTTTCATTTACTTCATGTAAGCAATCACTTTGCATGATTTTTTACATTTTCACATCTGGATCATACAATGAAAAATTGTGGGGAACGCTCATAAATTTTATGAAATCTTTCAACTTCATCATGAAAACTTCAAAGTTAAAAACATATGGTCTATCCATCCAGCTCTTCTTGTATGTGAGCTTTTGATCTGGAATTTATTTCCAGTCAAGTTATAATGTAAAATCACAAGTAAAATCGTCACAGTTACCCCACCTTACAACTTCTAACACCATCGTGATACCATATTAGATATGATTATTCATTTCTTTTTTCTTTTCTGTTGCCTTACAGAACTCAAGAGTTGTGACTTATGAACTAATGCTTTTTTTAAAATCATGATCTTTTGTCTCATATACTTCAAAGAAAGGCAAAGCATTTTAATCAGCTCTGTAGAGAAATGGGAAGAATGGAAGTGGATTTTCCCTAGATTGATGAACATGCGCACTCATACATGTATACACATTGATAAGCACCCATATAAATACATCTCTTGTACCAGTCTGAGGCTTTATCGTATATGGTAGACTCACAGGTGCTAAAACCCACTTTGACCATTTTATCACATTAGTCATAAAAGCCAGAAATGTTGATGAATTTCCCTGTAATGTATATAAAAAGACAACAGATTAGTTTAGCCAGACGTTTTTAAACAATTTTACTGTTTGTTAAGTTAGAGGACACAGAATAGGAAATTCAAAATTTAGAAGAAAAATGTGGCTGCCTCTGTCATATTAAGTAGTATAACAAATTAATTTTGCTAGCATAATATGCCTTGACAATGATTTCTAAAAATGTTCTAATAGTTTAATACAACATTTTATAAATATTTTGGCCATGAGTCATTTACCATTTATACTATCATTTTCAGCATTTACTAGGTACATCTCTTTTATCCTATCTTCATATCTTCATTTCCCTAAAATAAGAGAATACACTTCTCAAACTGTATAAAGTAGCTGCCTCAGATCATGATATTAACTTATGTGTCTTTAAGTCAGCATTCTCCAGAATCTAATTTAATTGAAATAGCTTTGCCTGTGTAAACTTCTCCTTTGTTTAAATAAGATTTCACTGTTTAGTTTTGCCTTAAGCAAATGCAGCCGTTTGTTTGTCCATAAAACATTAGATTAAATGTATAGACTAATATGAATAGCTTCGCATCATTCCACTTGGACCACTGGCAGTTGCCCCATTTGTAAGTATGTAGTGTATTATTTTTATTGAAAACCAGGTCTCTGTTTTCAGCCTGCTTTTGGGAGAAACTAAATTTTTGGCAAGAAAACCTATTGCTTTACCATTATCTATATTAAATTTGGATAAGACTTCCTGAGATTTACTCTTTAGGTGCAGTTTCTAATGCTTTTCATACAGTGAATTATAGAGATATTTGTTCGTAAAGTACACTGAGTCTTTCTCTTTGTTTTATTACTGGTTTCCAGTATAACCTGGCTATATTTGCTACCCTTAGAAAAGCTAAATATTTGGCACTTTATAAGAAGTAATGTGCAACAGATGCTACTGAGAGTTCTGGTTCATTCTTTCCAATCCAACTGTGGTTTACTTTCTGGTTTTCATTTTGATTATAGCAATTTAGAGGTATAATGCTTATTTTGTGTTTGTTTGTTTTCTGTTAAGGTTAACATGAGATCCCCAATGGAGAAGGCAAGTGCCATGGTATTCTTGTAATATGTGGATTTTTTTTCCCCTGCAGGCAATGCTGGATGTGGCTGCAAACCAGGGCTGGCTGGTGACAGCCCTAAATATCACCAATCTGGTTCAGATGGTGATCCAGGGTCGGTGGTTAAAGGATTCTTCTCTTCTTTCAGTACCAAACATAGAACACCACCATCTTCATGTTTTCAGGTAATAGTTGTAATTTCAATTTAATTGGCTTTTTTAATTTCAAAAATAATATTTTCTTTACATGTGTGGCCGCTGGAATTTCATGTTATGTCTAGGATATTGATTCTTTAAGTGAAAATGCCTGTTTCCCAGAGGGAGACAGGGCCCAGTGATCTCAGCTGGAATTTGAACATCTACCACAAGCTGAATCACAATTCATTTTACCCTTCCCTTGTTTTCTGTTTGCAACATTACTTTCATTTCTATGTTAACTGCATTTATTCCTTTACAATATCAGCCTTTATTTTGAAAGAAGTTGTGAAAGTGCCCTGTGATCTAAACCAAAGTAAATGACTAGTTTCTCGTATTGCACCATAGATTTGAGGGATCTGAAATCCCCTGTCAGAGGTAAATTGCACATCTACAAAATGTCCAAAATTGGGTAGTTATACATACTAGCAGCCTGAGATAGAACCTGTACTAAAAAGAAGGGTTTCTGTTATCAGATTACTTAACCTGTAGGTCCTGTGTACATAGCTGCAAATATTTTAGCAGGAAAAAGAACAGTACAGTTTACAGGTGTTTAAATGAAAGTGTTGGTTTCACACCAGTGTTTCACTTCGGTTGAGAGATACTTTGCAGCCAAATGTTGGTTCACAGTCATGTAGACAAACGGAACAGTGCAGCTGTAGGTTGGCATTATGTACCCATTTCCTCCTGTCAGCTGGACTAAGGGTACGCTCATTTGAGGCATCTAGATACAGATGCCAACCAGAACCTCACACACACATGGGGGTCCCCTCAGAAAGTCCCTCAGTTGGACTCAAGTGTACTGGGTTCCAAAGCAGTTATTTCCATGGTGCTTCAGTCCCCACCACGGGATGTCCTAGACACTAAAACGAACATTCAGAGAGTGAGCCACACCAGCGGCAGGTGCATGAGGAGAAAAGTAGACACCGCATGTCTGCAGCTCAGTTTCAGGAACCCTTCCAATACGGTATTAAAAGTTACGGGAGTTGGGTTTCAACAATAAAGTAGGTACATAAGGGTACTATTGTAACACAGCACGCAGATCTGTTATGGAAAGCTGCTTGGGGTCTAGGAGATTTGATCCAGTTCTTTGCTGTCACCCTGAAAAGCACTATATTTATATGATTTCAATTGTATTTTTCTTCTTGCTGTATAAACAGGAAATAGAGAGTAAAATTTAGGTGGACTGTGTTCTTGGGGCTCTGCCACTATTGTGCTATAGAAATTTCAAAGATTCCCAAAATGTGCTTTTAACTGTATGTTCCCAACAACTTAAAATGAAAATTTTATTCAGGTAATTGTGTTAAAGACACTTGCCTGCATCCATTAAAGAGACCTCCCAGGGCTCCAGTTCAGCGCTTGAACCACATAGAAGCACTAGTATACATTAGTGCCTTCCTATAGACACGCACCCCCTCCCTGTAAACCCTGCTTGTTACTGAGCTCACATTTGATTTATGCATCTTATGTCATAATAGCCATACTGCCTTGGGTTGATGTATTAGATAATCTGGCTGACTTTAAAACTTAATGATAATGGCCTTTAAAAAGTTGGAGAGTAATCTTAGTTTTAAAAAACTGTCTTCAGGGGCACCTGGGTGGCTCAGTGGGTTAAGGCCTCTGCCTTCAGCTCAGGTCATGGTCTCAGGGTCCTGGGGTCGAGCCCCACATCAGGCTCTCAGCTCAGCGGGGAGCCTGCTTCCTCTCTCTCTCTCTGCCTGCTTCTCTGACTACTTGTAATCTCTATCAAATAAATAAATAAAATCTTTTTAAAAAAAATAAAAAAATAAAAAACTGTCCTCATTAGGTAAATGACCAATGTCAGGAATTCTCATTTGTTCTATGAAAGAATTCGTTGGTTAATGCTGGTATTATTTCCCAGGAAATGGAGCCCAGGTATAAAGGGCGGACGTGGTGGGGGCCATGGCGTCATTGATTGCCTTCCGGAACTGATCCATGCCTGTGGAGGGAAAGACCATGTATTCAGCTCCATGATGGAAAATGAACTGCCAGCTGTGAAAATGAAGCAGGTCAGGCCATTGTTTCTGTGTTTCAAAGCTTCCTTATTCTGTCTGGGAAATTACACCAAGAGTTTTCTAACTTAAAGCTTTGGTTTTGGGATCAGACTCACCCGTGTTTAAATTCTGTATGCCATTTACTATGATTATGAACATGGACATATCATACCTGTCTCATGAAGCTTTATGAAAATGAAGCAGGATATTAGTATTTCAGCTGCCTTATGCATTTCCTAATATAGAACAGAATTTAATAATAGTATTAAAAATAATTACAATAACAAAAATTAGTAAGCACATTGGCATTATTGGAAGTTGATTCCATATAATGCTATTAAACCAGCTTAGAAAGGCCTACAGTAGCTTGTCTATCACTAACTAGGCTACATTACCCACTTGGTATAAATTTTAGTTGGTTGACTTTCATGCAGTTCCCTCAGCTACGTTCTTATACCCTCCCCTTTTAATCACTTTATTGTTCCTAGATTCTAAGTAAACTTCTTATTTTTACACCATATGACTTAGATAGAAAGCTAAATCTATGTTGTAAAAGACAACATAGGTCATGTCTCCAAACTGTCTTTGGAAAGGCCAAAAATATGAATGAACAATGCCAGAAATATTTGGCATATATAGACTTTTAAGTCTTAAGCAGTTTTACCCTAAACATGCCAAACATTCAGGATTTATAACATAATTAACATATTGACTTGCAAATGCAGATATTAAAGAAACTTCCAAACCATGTCGTTCTTTTTTTTCCTAATGGAACTTAGTTTTGAGTAACTTAGAAATAAGTATTACAGGCATTAAAGTCTGATTGTTCAATTTCTGTTGAACTCAAAATTGGCACAAGAAACAACTTAAATATTCATAATAAATACCTACCTTTCTAACTAAATTACCATCAAAATTATGAATAAAAACAATATATTTAAACCAAAACAAGACTTCTGTTAGTAACAACAGATTTCTAACCTAACATACACTGATTTCAAGCCAAGTTTTAGATGTGATGAAAAATTAGAACATTGTTATAATTAGTTCAGGGAGAACTCAGAAGTAAACTTACTTAATTTATTTGCATAAATTGCCATTCTGTTATCTTTAAAACCAAATGCAAATTGGCTCAGTCTGATATGATGATGGTTATTTGGCTCAAAAGTGCTTCAATTTGCAGAGCAATCTGGTGTCGGCTCTGCAGTGAGGCGATCCCAGGTAACATACAAATCCTGAATTATTCCAGAAATTAGTATGTTTAAAGCATCAATTTAAGTGCTAATTGCAGTAGTAATGAGAAAAAGCAGTACGACTGTGAGATTTGCATCTTCTACCCCATCAGTATGCCTGGAACGGCTGCTGACTGGCAGAGGATTTGGCTGCTAATTAAATAATTGTATGCATGGCAGTGCTCTTGCCTGATTCAATAGATGAAGATTAATCCTCAGATAAATATGTTTGGCTGGTATTGAAATGTCTTAGCAGTTTCCTTAAAAATAGCTTGTGTTTTTTTATATGTGTGTGTGTGTGTGTGTGTGTATACATACACACACCCAACAAATATATGTGTACATAAGGATGAATAATAATAATATCGTGCTACAAAAAAAGATCACATATACATAAAAACCAGATCTGATTTTTGGGAGCCTCATAAAGTAAAATCCCAACAAGTTGCTAATAACTGAAAACACCTTTGGTAACTAAGTTAATAGTATAAGTAACGAAACATGGTCTTGCTTCGTGCAGTAAATGTTACTTGTGTTGTCTCACCAAGTTAAATGCTTGACAAAAATTGTGTATTTAAGTGTCCCTTCTTCACTCTCCCACCCTGGCCAGACTTAGAACATCAAATGGTATAGCTTCTATGCTCAGTGACTCTTGATTCTAGCAGGGGATAGGCCATATGGTACCTCGAAGCACAGTGTAGACCATTCTGTAGCTTGGCTATTTCAAGATCTCTTCCAGACATAATTTTGGATTCACAAGACAAGTTATAGGATTGTAGGTGGATTGAAAATTTGCATTAGATTTGCATTTTTTGAATTCCTAAGGGGTAGTTTGATTCATCAAGGCTACTTCATTTCAATTAGGTACACTAGGCAGCGCTGAAGTCTTAGCAAACAGAACATCAAAGCCTATGAGGAATTCGATGGTATAGAGTTAAGAAAGAAAAGAAAATACAAAATTAAAGTATTCATGCACTTTTAAAAACTTAGAAGCTAACAACTGATAAAACCAACCAATATATTGAGAAGTTTTCTTGACTGATAGTAATATTCTAAATAATTATAAGTGTTAGGAAAAGGTAACAGTGTTATTGGATAACATTAAGTTTATTTTGTTACATTCTTTCTGTAGACTTAGAAATTCATTTGTTAAAGATGAGTACTTGCTGTATGCATACTGATTTCTCAAAATGCCTTTCAATTGAAAGAGCAAGAATAAAATTGGTAAAATATTTTCTATCCCTTTAATATGCATCATTTTAATTGGTATTCTCAATGTAATGCCAAAAGCACATATTTATTTCTAGAAGGACCCTTACAGGGTTCCTAGTAATATACAAACATGTGGAAATGTTTCCCTCTCAGAATAAATTTGGAATCTGAACAAACAAATCATTTTGTACAGTCAGTAGTCAGTGAGTGATGCTGAGTGACATCAACAATTGCATCACAACTTTTATTTTTTTCAAATTGTATATCCCCCAGTAAAGCCGTCTGCCTTAGAAGTCATGTATATGTTACACCAGATGTTCCTCTAAAGCAGACCAGCTGAAAACAAACATTTTTTTTAAACTAACTGTTGAGTGTAGTCAGTAGCCACTCAGTATCTAGGCGGGATTTATAGTGAAGGAGTCACATGACACGTTTAGCGAATGATTAATAATTTTTTAGTTGCTTTTAAAAGGACTTTAAACTACAGAGATTAAAAGCACACTATTTTTACCCACCAACAAATGAGTACAAGAAAAACTCGGAAATCTGAGTAAGAACTGTGGATTGTGTCAGTGTCGCTATCCTGTATCAATATTGTACGTTAGTTTTGAAAAATGCTACCGTTGGGAAAACTGGGGAAACAGTGCACAGGATCTCTCTGTATTATTTCTTACAACTGCAGCGGATCTAGATGAATCTCCAGACAAAGAGGCTGATTTTGTTCAAAGCACAGTTTCTTGATCACTGCATTTTCCATTAACCGTTCCTTATTATTTTTCTTCTGTTTTTTATTCAGGCGTGGAATTTCTTATCCCGCTTGCCAGTGATAGATGTTGGCTTAAGCGTTAAAGGCTGGTGGGATGACTCAGTGGAGGGACACGGTGAACTCTCTATCACAACACTGACTTCAGACAAGCGAAATGACAACAGGTGGATCAGATTGCACGCTGATCAAGAGTATGTGCTTCAAGTCAGCCTGCAGCGAGTGCACTTTGGGTTCCACAAGGTATGGTGTTTGGTTTCCATTCTCAAATGCTTCACACCAGATCCCGGCATGCGCCACCACACATAGCTTTTATATTACTAATGTGTCCGTGTCACTGATGAATCCTGCTTTCTCAACTGGCCTTAAGCAGCAAGAGTCAGTCTTCTGGAACCAGTCAGTCCTCATGGGCCACTTGTCAGCCCCAGAATATGCACCTTACATAATACTATCTTGCCTGGAGTCCTGTGTTCATGGGGTCTGTCTACTCAGGCCTGAATTTTCCTGGGATTTGGAGTACAGATTCTCTGGCCCTACTTATCAGACTGGCTGCATCAGAATCTAGGGGAGGTGGGGAGAAATCTCAAAATCCTTGTACCCAGCACCGCAAAAGATTTTTAAGGTTAGAGAAGCACTACCCATGGGCACTTTGAGACATAGAAACCACAGCTAGCCAGGTGCACAGGAGGGCAGAGCTTTCCTACTCAGCGCTGAGTTTGAATAAGACACGAAAGTGTTTTATTCTATGCCTCAGTTGCCACATCTTCCTGCTTTCTTCACTAGAAGGCACACGAGAGAACTTTGCCAGTGTTCATACAGGCAACAAATCTACAACATGCTTATTTTAAATTACTCTGGTCTTTTCTGTTACTTATGACACAGAAACTTAAACATTCAGCCGCCTAAGAATATTAGTACAGAGCATGTGAGCAGATTAGTTTTTAGTACCATAATAATTGAAATAAAGAACTTGTCTTCTGTGTCACCCCGTACCATCAGGGCACTCCCATATCTAAAATAAGTCCTCAGATGAAGGAGGGCACGTGATGTGATGAGCACTAGATGTTATATGCAGCCAATGAATCATTGAACACTACACCAAAAACTAAGAATATGCTATATGTTTGCTAATTGAATTTAAATTTTAAAAATAAAATAAAATAAGCCTTCAAGAATGAGGCTGTTGTTAATGAGTACTGTTCGCTCTGTTTCAAATAGAGAGCGGGCAGGAGCTATCTGTCATTACATCTTTTTAGCACTGTGCCTTTGGATCCCATCTCATTTAATTTCTAATTCTAAAAATCAGTCAGTGTAAGTATGAACTGATTGGCCTCTGATAGTCCAAAGGCTTTAATATGAGCATTTTTAGATGACCTAATTTATCCCAGCTTATACAAAAAGATAGTAATAATCATACAGATAAAATCATGGGAAAACAACTAAGATTTTTCTACCTTACCATTACTCCTTAAAAATTAGACTTAATCATACTAGACTTAATCATACTAGAAAAACTCTCAATTTGTTCTAAATGCTGTAAAAATGCATTGCTCTCAGACCCTTTTAAAATGTCTTAAGTGCAGCATCTCCCTCTAGAATATTTAATGATGTGTGATTGAGAGCATGTCATTATTAGTAAATTTTATGCCATAATGTCATTGTCTTAAAAGAATCACTAAAATAATCTCATATTTCGTAAAATCCATCTAAAGACTTCAAGTGCTGCCATTATGGTGATGTAGGTTCTTAGATTTTGCTGATTAATGTATTTTACAAATCGCTTGGCTTACAATTTCCCATTCCTCGAAGAAAGGATTTTTAAATATTGCCATATTAGAATATGTGCTTTTTTATGTGAGTTTTATTCTTGGGTCGAGGGAAAGTATTTATATTACATAGTCTGTATTATCTTGAGGTCCAGGGTCTAGTCTTGATGTCTTTTCCCTCTAGGTATCAGTTTCTTTTGAATAAGGCTTTGGAAGATTTAGTTAGCATGATTATATCTTAGTTCGTTCATCTGCAATTGGGGTATTAATATCACTTACAAGAATGATGTGAGAATTTACTAATTTGGTGATAAGATTCAGGGCTTTCTGTTCTAACTGAGCCAAATATTCTGGGGGTTATAGCCACAAAGTAGTATCTATAATGTGCTTCAAGATGACTGAAAAATAGTAGGTGATAGCATGTCAAAGACACCAAACCAGAAAATTTAAAACATCCCAAATAGATATACTGAACCATGTAGATTTATGGCCGTCAAGGAAAACAACTTAGCCTTTTAACCACAACCAAGGGGCATAGAAAGTCTAGACATTATTAATGGTTTATCTTTTTTTTTTTTTTTTTCTGGTTTACAGGGAAAGCAAGACAGCCATGCAGTTACTCCCCGATTTCCCAAATTAAAAGATGAAGGATGGTTTTTGATACTAGGAGAAGTGGATAAGAGAGAACTTATCGCTTTGAAAAGAGTAGGATATGTTCGAAATCATCACGTTGTTTCCATTTCTTTTTATACGCCTGAACTACCTGGAAGGTAAGCAGAACCTCACCACCAGAGTTCTGCAAGTATTAAAGATGTCTGTGGTTTTACGTTTTGTTCTGTTTTCATGTTTTAGGTATATCTACACACTCTATCTCATGAGCGATTGCTACCTCGGCCTGGACCAGCAGTATGACATTCATCTCAATGTCACACCCGCAAGCATTTCTGCCCAGGTCAACGAGGAGGTCTCTGAGGCCTTGACTGACCTGGAAGTGAAGTAATCTGACCCGAACAATCCATCGGAGAGAAGTGGTTAAGAAGTCTGGCTGGTCATTCATCTAGACGAAGTCGAATTACTTGATGTTTGCCTTGGTGGAATCAACTTCTGACCTCAAGACACCCAGGAAATCGACAGTGGCCGCAGTATTCACTCCAGCGGCACAAGGCTAGCTGCGGTGCCTTTTCACAATTGTTGCCTTTTATAGCGTCGTCTTCATGGGTTTCTTGATATGTGAAATGAACACGCATGTAGGAGAAACTTTGTGTCTCTTGAAATGAGATTTTAAAAATTACCCATCCAGTTTTGCATCTCACAGTGTAATGTTTACAAGAATGTTGGTTCATTTTTTTTTTCTAAGGGAAGCTACACTGAGAAGTGACAGTGTTAGGGTTTGTGGTAAGAGATTTCTAACCCTGCCGCATAAAACACATTAAGATAAATCTGTATGGAGGCACATAATGTCGGTCATTAGCAAAATTTATACTTGGATCACATGTAGTTTCAGAATTTCTTATAGTCAAAAATGTTAATAATATATAATGTAAAATTATATTGCAGAGCCCAATGATGATAAAGAAAACCGAATATACTGATCTTAGAAAATGTAGATACTGTAACTGGTGGAAATAAAATGTTGAGAGTGCCACTTCAGCACAGACTGATTCGATTATCTCTCCTTCCTTCCCATTTATTCCCCCTTAGTCTTCTCTTCCTTTCGTGACCTGTACTTTAAGACTTCGCTTCCATACTTTTTCTTATGTATTTATTTACACAAGGAGAGAAGTGCAGTCTAATTCGTGTCGTAACATGGACAGACCACACAGTACTCTTCTTCATCTTTATACTTCCCAAGACAAGTTTGGGCAAACACAGAATATTTCCAACCCCTACAGGTAGGTTTTCACTTGTGATAAAGGAAGTATCTCTCTGTCCATACGGTTTCCATCATGAAAGATACCTTTTTCAAACTAAAATGTTGTTAGAATCCCATGTCCATGTAAGCTACAGTCTAGTAGAATTATATTCTACCCTTGGAAAGTAATTTCAGTTGTTCCTGGTCCTACAATGAATCATTGTAAAATACTTGCCAATATAACCACCTCAAGTACTAGAATTTAAAAGTTTTTCATAAACTAGAATATACTGCTTTTGTTTTCCTTTTCCATGCTGTAAAATAAGAATGAATAAAAGTGGAGTGGGAAGACCAGGCATGCCCTTTACAGAATTAAATCCGAATGACTATTAGGAAGACATTGAAGTACAGTGGGTGTGCGAGGTCTGAAGGGCTCTTGTCTCAGAAGTTTACTTCACATAAGTAATATGTGCTTTTCCTAGGATGGTTTATTTGCTAATGGAAGTTCATACCTTAACCCCTGTTTTAGTAGAATTAAATGAAAATGAAAGGTTATAGACAAATGGTCACCAATCTATGCAGGAAGCTGAGGAGGAACATTCTCCTAGTCTTCATGTTTATCAGCATCATTCCTTTTTGTTGAAAGATCATGCAGGTGTGGGGAGGTAGGAGGTCTGTTTCCCTGGGCCTGTGACACAGGACATAGGAGCAATAAGAAAGAATTTCTGTTCTGTCCCCCAGAGAGAAGGAAAAATGTGACCGATTAAATTCTAACATTAAAAGTGATCAGTTTGCAATAAGGTGCAGAAAACACTAGTGAGGCAAGATGTGCTTGGATGGAAACATTCCATCCCAGTAAGTGATGATCGCTATTTGTCTCTGACTTTATTCTCACTCATTACTCAACCAAAATGTTAGTGTTAAGTGTGCATTCTAACAGGACATGTGCCAACATAATCAGACTAATTTCATATTCCATTTTATATTCCCCTGGATTTCATCAAGTTCAAATAATTGAAATGCCAGTCAGATACTCATTCTAGGTAGTATGTTGAGTACTCTGATACCCACATGAACCAGAAACATATCCTGTCCTTAAGGCAGCCTGGTGATGAAAAGACGTAGATAGTTATAATAAAAAGTAATTGCAGCAGTGAGAGACTATTTTTAAAAATCGCGAGAGGACATGTAGGCTGGGAACGAAGATGGTTAGAATTGTGAAGGCAGAGATGAAAGAACATTCCAGGTAGATGGGCATTAACAAAGGCTCTGAGATAGCCCCGCCTAGGATGTCTAGTTGGGCTGTCCTTTCAGAAACATGAAAGGAATCAATAGGCAAGAAGGATGGCAAAATCTGGAATGACCTTGAGTTAGAGGGTAAGGACAACAAGTCTTATGTGGATACAGTATAATTCCTTGGCAGGTCACCACAGAAGATTATGACGATGGACATTCTGAAAGTGGAACAAAGATGAAGTGGAGGCATGGGCTAGCTGGGAGCCTGGGAAGGGTTTGAGCCTTTGGTGGGTAATGGGTACCGAATACTGACGAGAAGCCCAAGAAGTGAGAACCAAATCAAGGGTTCTGGTTCTGTGGATAGTAGGTCATTAATGGTTGTTAAGAGGGTAATTTCAGCAAAATGGGGAAGGAGGAAGCTTAGATTGCATAAGGTAAGGCCTAAGTGGGCAATGAGAAAGGAGAGACACTAAGTATATAGACTGCACTCTGCAAAGGTCTAATGAGATGAAGCGTATGGTGATAGGGAAGACATTAGTTGGTAAAAATCAAAAAGCCTGTTTCCTTCCATCATGTTCTCCTGTAACTCCCACTCCTTATATATACATTACCGCCACTGAACTGAAGCTAAAATTCCTCACCCACGGTCCCAAAACTACTTAGGTTGTTCCTCAGACTTATCCTTGTCTCCCTCAGATCAACATGGACTCCAGTTCTCTCATAAACAGGTACTCCTCTTTCTTGCTATGTTTAGAAACAATTGAAATTCAAGTGTCAGAAACAATCCCACATCCCTACAACCCCAATGCAAGAATGCAGGACCTTCAAGCCCAACAATGAGTTGACATGGATAAGGAACCGTCCTCTGCCAATACTTCCCAAATTCCATGGTCAGCTTTTGGATGGGAAGGATACAGTGACGGGATATTTAATCACCAAAAATGATCTGTTTCCTCTTAACCTTCACACACACAGATGATGCAACAGAGTGAAAATCTACAAGATAGACCCTCGTGGGGTGCCTGGGTGGCTCAGTGGGTTGAGCCACTGCCTTCGGCTCCCGTCATGATCTCAGGGTCCTGGAATCGAGTCCCACATTGGGCTCTCTGCTCAGCAGGGAGCCTGCTTCCCACTCTCTCTCTCTCTCTCTCTCTCTCTGCCTGCCTCTCCATCTACTTGTGATCTCTGTCAAATAAATAAATAAAATCTTAAAAAAAAAAAAAAGATAGACCCTCATCCTCAAGTTTTGACGTTCCCCTCTAGTATATTAATTCAGTTGTGTTAGAAAACTGCACGTCACTCCCCAAGCATGCTCTTCACACACACACCTCTGGTTACCTTGGAATCATTCTGACTCCCCTTTTCTCCCAACTCCCACCTAATTTTCCCAGAGACCCTTTTAGCTTTACCTTTAAAATCTATCCAGAATCCAACCATCTTTATCGCTACCACCCTCAACCACACCACATCCTCCTGCCTGGCCTCTGTGCTGCTACTCTTGCCCCTTATAACATTTTCTCTCCACAACAAACATCCTTTTTTGAGAGGTTTAAGTCTGATGATCAGCCTGCTCTGCCCAAATCTTACACCGTTCCATCAGAAGAAAAGCCAGACTCTTCATAGTGCCTACAGGGTACTGCGTGGTCTGCGCCTCCTCCCCTAACTGCCCCTGACCTCATCCTCCTGCTGCTCCCCCTCCTGCTCACTCCCTCCTGCTCACCACTCCCCCTCCTGCTCACTCCTCACGAACAACAGTGGTCACCTTACTGTTGGTTAACATCATGTATGACCTTTGCTCTTGCTACTCCCTCAGTCTCGACTTCTGTTTCCCCAGACACCCACAGGTCGAACCATCTTAGCTTAAATGGCAACCGCACCCAAGCCCACCAGTCTTCCCCATCTTCCTTTGTTTTTCTCCATTGTTCTTATCACCACAGAAATATTTGGTTTTTGTTAGTCTCTCCTGACTAAGCTTTAGGAAGGCCTGGGATTTGTGTTCCTCCAATGCCTAGTTACATTATCAGGACCTAGAACATTACCTAGCACATGGTAGCTGTTCAATAAATACTTGCTGAATGACTAAATGAACATGAAGACACAAGGATTCTAAAATACAGCACATCATACTGTTCACTTGACTCTTCTAGAGATTGCAACTACTCTCACAGATTCACCAAGAGCAGGGTACTTACCTGGACTTCTTATAACATGCCCACAGAGGAAAGGGATACTTAGGTTAGTTGGTAGTTTTATTGTCATGATGACTCATTATTTATGGAAAAGAAGAATGAAGTATTTTTGTGTAACAATGGATCTTGGATATTAGAGTTATTTTAAAACTTCAAATTATCATAAAACCTTTCTAGCCTGAGGTTGTACTCTCTGTTTTCTCTCACCAGGTAGCTTTCTTTCTGCCATCACTACTGTTAACTATTCACAGTGAAAGGATCCCCAAACAGGAACTCCATATGCTTGAAGAATATGAACTGATAATAACTGTGGACCTTCTCTCTTTTAGAAATAATGCAAACTGAGTAGGCAAAGATTATTTCATGACCCAGCTTCTAAAGAGGAAAATTTAGGGGCATCTTGGTAGCTCAGTTGGTTAAGTGTCTGACTCTTGATTTTGGCTCAGGTTATGATCTCAGGTGAGATCGAATCCTGCATCTCCCTCTGCTCCTCCCCCACCCCCCACTCGTGCTTGCTCTGTCTCTCTCTAAAATAAATAAGTAAATCTCTTCAAAATATGAAAAAGAAAAACCTGAAAGAAGTTTTAAATCTTCAGACTGAGTATTAGTAAATGCAAAAATATTTGGCTTCCAAGATATGTATTGAGCCCTTAGGTTAGCTTTCTTAATCTGCTTTCAGAAATCTAAATTCTAAATCTAAGCAAAGCAAGGAGATAAAAATTTGTAGTTTAATGAGTTCTAGTTATATTATTTTAGGGTCCTCAAAAATTCTGAGAGTGATTATTGATTCCAGGTTGTCCAGGAAGCCTGATGTGAAGTAATGGAGAGCGGTGGCATTGACTTCTAGAAAGTTATTCCCACAATTTCAGCCCCGGCTGAAATTCCCTTTTCATCATGAGCATTCTGTATTACCCCTGGAAAATAAAATTCTTCAAATTTGAGGCTTTTAAAGGAGATTTCAGGGATTCCACTTTGCTTGAAAATTCTTCCCAAGTCTTTTGCATGTCAGTTTGAGAAGGATCTTGGGGTACTATTCTGAGGTTGGATCCAGTCTTACCCAGGTTTAAGATTTAGGCCCAGACAACTGCATCTGAATGGATATTTAAATTTTTATTTTTATTCTTCAACTAGCTTGTGATTTGGAAAATATTTCTAAAATTCATATGATTAAAGTTTCATAAGTAATACTGTAAATTAATATTAATCAGTTATTTATAGAGAAGTCCTGGAGAAGATGATGGACTGCAAATCCATATTTGGTTGAGCAGAATCACAGCACCTCCTTGTCATTAAAACTTCTTTAGATGCCCAAACCCATGTTTCTTACTAGTCATCTTGATTTTATTTGGATTTCTTAAACAACATAGACGCCCACCATGCCTGTTCATTACAAACATATACAGTTACCTTGAATGATTGCACCCTTTGATTCCAAGTCATATTGAAAGCAGTTTTTATGATTTGAGGATTGTGGGACTGATCTAAGATGAATTTTATTCCAGAACTTTCAACCCTGATGGATCCTGGAATCAGAAGACTGCACTTTGTAGGGTGTGACGGGCTGATCTAAAGCAGTTTTAGATCTCCCTAGAGCTAATTGGGTCTATATTTCCCAGTGGCCTTAAAAAGTGCCATTCAGGAGGAAATGGAGCTTCTGAAATAATCACATAATTCCTGCAAGTGAAAAGGCTAAAACTGAGTAATTCTGGCTGCCATAAAAATGAAACTGCTCTTCTCATGGCTTGTAAATCAACACCAAAGACAATTAGAAAAGGGAGATTCCAAAAATGTTCTTCATGGCAATACATCAATATTGGTGCATATTTTCCAAAAGTAATAGTCTAAAAGGACAAACTATATTTGGACATGTAAGTCTAGGTTTGTGGCTGCTTTTTAGTCAAATTGATGCAGGGTTATTAAAAACAAAATACCACAGTAGACCAGCCAAACATAAAATGGGTGTGAATTACAGAAGAGAAAGTTTGGATTGGGACAAAATAAACTTCACAACACAATCATAAAATAATGAATAAGCAGGCTCCCACCAGAGACCTCCCTTAATCAAACTTTATCTGCTCCAACGTTGTGTTGTCTTTCCACCGAACACCAGATCACACTTGAAACAAGTCATTGCATCGTTCTCAACTGTCTGAAATTGATTCTAGATGAGAGTGTCTAATAGCCATTCAACAGAATGCTAATGATGTCAGTGAACCTTTAAACAAGCTCATCTCATTACAATACCAAAACAAATGGGTGGTATAGCAGGAATGTGCATCTTGACAGTGTTACTTCAGCTGGGTATTACCAGAAAAGACGCTCTATTTCTTATTACAACAGTTTCACCAGGAATCTGGAAGGAATAGGTATGGATTAAAAAGCAAAGCTGGGCTTGTACTATTAAGAGAAGCAGTTTGCGTTCTTTGGTTTTCAGTTTGGGTTTGGATTTTTGGTTTTTTTGGTTGGTTATGTTGTTGTTGTTGTTGTTGTTGTTGTTGTTGTTGTTTTAATTAAGTTTCTGTAATGCCACCTTACACCGTGTTGTATTTGGTGACCCAAGCATATATTGGAAGATTTAGGACAATATATCTGATCAACTCTTCTGTTTGTGTTTCTCACCTACAAAACAGAGGAAATACCTGCCTAGGCTTCCTCTCGTAGTGGTTGGCTCCATGGTGATGAGAAGGGCAGTGAACTTCATTGTTGTATACACAGTGTCTGGTACAGCAAGTATTTTATCAATTTCACTTAATGAATCATTTATATGAAAATGCTTAGAAAATGATAAAGAGCTGTCAAGAATAAATAAAAGGCAAATGAAAGTCTAAAGTGATAAGCTGGAAATAAACTCATCCTCAGCATTGATTTTAAGTCAGTGGGCACTAGGCTAAGAGCCCACCTCACCATTAATGCCCCACCAAAAACAATAAAATCTCTGTACTCAAGTATTCACTTGCATTCCATCCCTTTGTGCTGCAATATTTCCACCTCTTCAAATTCAAATGCGCGCACCATTTCTGTTGTAGCTCAGCATACTTGGGAATGGGGATTCATTCCTTCAGTGGACCTTTTCTGAAAATGCTTTCTGGAAACATGTTTTGGTGGGATGGTGAATGGTATGTAGAAGCCCAAGACAATGAAAGAGAGGTCTGACTGCCTCTTTTCTACGCCTTCTTGTTTTTTGAAGATAAACATCACCCCTTCAGAATCTTGCCAAGAGTCGTATCTGAAGTCCAAGTCAGCAGAGATGGACTATTCTGGAAGCAGAACAGGTTTTGAGAGCAGCAGTGACCAAGCATTTGGGTGCAAGGTACAATTGCACCCAGAGGGAGACATTTTAAAGCAAGCTCTAAAATTTCCTTAAAAACATTTATGTACTTTCCCTAACATTGCAAAACAATACCCACTCTGCCCAGTCTCCCTGGGAGTTGGGTTGCTCCCATGCTTGTATAAGCGTGAAAATCAATTTGAGGATATTCAGTAAAAACCTAAACCCTTTCCTTTAAAAAGCAAATATTTGGTTTTTCTTTCAGAAGTAACTATTTTTACACCATTTTATCCAACTTCTGAAACCTAATTCTGGCAAAAATCAGGAGGAAAAAAACATGCCACTGGCTTCAAATAGTGCTGTTTTTAGCAGAAGCCATAAGAATAATATAGACATCTTAGTAAAACCTCAATCTTGTTTTCTGATACTTTAGAAAAATGCATTCCTCTAAAAACACATTACCCTTCAAGTGGCCTTTGGAGAAACTGAAACATTGAAGAAATCCTTGGATTGCAGCAAAGAACATTCTCCGTGGACAATTCCAATCAATTATAGAAACATAACTGTACCCAGATCATATAATATACCACAGTGATGATCCTGGCTTCTGTCCATCTTGCAAAATGCTGCATCTCATAAACATTGGTCCTGCTGCTATTTGTAGCTCGCCAGCCCAGAAAGATTTACTCTCAATTGATACTTTTCGTGCTAAAAATGGTTTTACATTTGCATCTTCTATTTCAGTTTTTTCATTTCGTTATCTTTGCCCATGGTGTTAATTATTTTTGGATGCTTCATCCTATCCCCAAACAATATATCTGAAACACTCATGAGGATGCATTGCATAAATATTGAATGTGTTAAAGACAGAGTCTGAGGTAATTCAGAATGAATTTAAGTAAATTGATTGGAATCAGCTTTTATTTAGGAAATCTTCTAGGGACAATTCTGACATATTTAAAATAACTAACTGTTCACGGAGATGCAATCTGCTTGTGCATTCCAACAAATCCATAAATCAGCAATCAGAACAGAAATACATCCCTTTAATATGCTAGAGAACAGCTAAAAAGAGATTCAGGAAGATGATACCAATTACAGTAATAAAATACCTGGGAAAATTCTTCAGAACAAAAATGTTTTTAATAAAATCAGATAAAGATAATGTAACAATGATGAGGTGTTAAAATGAAAAATGGAAATGGAAAATACACCCAGGCTGTAATTACATACATGTTTTATAAGTTTGGAAGACAGAAAAATGAGATCTGTTCCACCCTGGTGAACAGTGAGGGAAAGAGAAGTGGCAACTGTAATTAAAAGTCAAATGTCTTGCATTGGATTTGGCAGTGATTTCTTGGATATGACACAAAAGGCATAGGCAGCAAAAGAAAAAATAGACAAATTGGACTTCATTAAAATTAAAACTTTTGTGCTTCAAAGGACACTATCAGCAGAACAAAAAGGCAACCCCCAGAATGGTAGAAAATATTTTCAAATCATATATCTGATGAGGGATCGATATCCACAAAATATAGACAACACCTAAAACTCATCAAAAAAACAACCTAATTCAAAAAGTCTGCAAAGAAACAGACATTTTCCGCATGAGATACACAAGTAGCCAATAAACACACGGAAAGATGCTCAACATCACTAATCACTAGAGAAATGCAAATCAAACCCACAGTGAGATACCATCCCATGCCAATTAGATTAAAATAACAGAAACTAACAAGTGTTGGTGAGGATGTGGAGAAATTGGAATATTTATGCACTGTTGGTGGGAATGCAAAATAGAGGAAAAAATAGTATGGCAGTTCCCCAAAATGATAAAAATGAAATTACCATTTGATTACATAATTCCACTTCTGGGTTTATACCCAAAAGAATTGAAAACAGGGCCTCAAAGAAATATTTGTATGTCTGTGTTCATAGCAGAATTACTCACAGTGGCTGAAACATGGAAGCAACCCAAGTGTCCTAGAACAGATGAATGGATAAGCAAAATGTGTGTGTACCTATAATGAAATATTACTCAGCCTTAAAAAGGAAGGAAATTCTGATGTATTCTACAACAAGGATCAACCTTATTAAGGACATAATACAAAGTTAAAGACGACATTACAAAAAGACAAAGACTATATGATTCCACTTATATAAGATACCTAGAGTAGTCAAATTTATAGAAACAGAAAGCAAAATGGTGATTGACAAGGGCTGGGGGATTGGGATAGTGCAGAGTTAATAGGAATAGAACTCCAGTTTTGCAAAATAAGACAAACTTAGGGGATGGACAGTGGTGATGGCTGCACAACTATATGAATGTACTTAATGACCTTGAACTGTATACTTAAAAATGGTTAGATAGTAAACGTTAAGTGCTTTTTGCCACAACTAAAAAAGGTTTCATTTCTGCAAAGTCAAATATTTTGGATCAAAGATGAAAAATTATAAGAAAACCAAATAATACTCAAAATGTTTATTAAAAATTCAGGACAATGCACTATGGAGTCAGAATACTATAGAGTTTACAAAGTAAACATTCAAAATAGAAAACTTACCAGATCATCTTTTTTTTTGTAAGATTTTATTTATTTATTTGACAGAGAGAGAGAGAACACAAGTAGGCAGAGAGGTAGGCAAGGGGTAGAGAGAGGCAGGCAGAGAGAGAGAGAGTGGGAAGCAGACGCCCTGCTGAGCAGAGAGCCCAATGCAGGGCTTGATCCCAGGACTCTGAGATCATGACTTGAGCCGAAGGCAGAGGTTTTAACCTACTGAGCCACCCAGGTGCCCCTTATCAGATCATCTTATCAATTTATTTTATGGAAAATATTTTGAAAAACTATTAAATGCTGGATCAGGAAATCTTTGTTTCTAGATAATTTTTTCAAAAATTGGAGTAGACACAACTAATTTCCATTCACTCATCCTTCACTATAAATTTTCTTACCAGAATCCATACTCCTAAATTAGGTCAGAGTCAGGCCCTCTCCAAGTGAGAAGGTAAGTAAACATCCCCAAAACCCAGCCCAAGACTTTGCACTAACAACACACAAAAAGTTTTTAGTAGGTTGATTAATGGTCCCTTTGTGACGCCCAAGGTGACACCTTCCTGGTACCAAGAAGTCAGGCCTCCTCTTTCCCCCCATCTCCCACATCTATGTTTGTGAAGTACCTGAACCCCACTCTTTGAGCCCAGAGGAAATAGTACAAAAGGATTTTTCTTATTTATATTTAGCTCATCCTTTTTTATTACAAAATGTTTCAAACATATCCAAAACACAGAAACTAACAAAATGGATAGCCCTGCACTGTCTCCCAAGTTTACTGAATTTTAACATTTCCCATACTTACTTTTTCAAAGAGAAATAAAACATTAAAGGTATAATTGATATTCTGGTACCTGTTTTCCCCCATCCTGTTTCTCCCCTGTACCCCAGAACTAGTCCTGACCTTGAACTATTACCATTCGTTTGTGTGTTTTCATACTATTACTGACATAACTATATAATTTTGGTCATGCTTTTACATGATTTTCACATATACTTAAAAACAATATATAGCAGTCGTTGTGGGGAGCCTCCAAGATAGCTCCCAATAACCCCTGCCTCCTGGGATTCACACCCTGGGCGACTGCCTCCCCTTGAAAGATATTAACCAGACTTCAAGGTTCACGTATAATAAACAGAATACAGCCCAAGTAAGTGACGGGCTATCACTTCCAAAATTCAGTGATAAGAAGACTCCATATTGGCTCTTTTGGTTTTTGTGTGTGTTTTTTAAAGATTTTTATTTATTTATCTGACAGACAGAGATCACAAGTAGGCAGAGAGAGGGGGGAAGCACGGTCCCCGCTGAGCAGAGAGCCCGATGCGGGGCTCGATGCCAGGACCCTGGGATCATGACCTGAGCCAAAGGCAGAGGCTTAACCCACTGAGACACCCAGGAGCCCCAACTCCATGTTGTTCTTGAGATTTTCCCAGGTTGACATGGTTTATTCCACTGGATGACCACGTCACAGTTTATTTATTCATTTTTACATTGATGAGCTTTGATATTTGTTCCTAACAGGTGCTACTACAAATAAGGACTGCCACAAATATTTCTTACTTCTCATCGAATTATCTTTAATTTCATAAAAATGCACATAGCTAAATAACGTGCAAAATTCATATTTTAGTTCAAGAAGCAGAAGAAATTGGGCACAAACAATTTATGATCTGCCTAGACTACCAAGACATGTTTATGTATTTTTAGGGCAAAATTTGACCTGCCAGGGTGACACCATGGATTTCTCCACAGAAACATATCCAAGTAGGTAATGTTGAAATTGTAGACTAAAGTCAGCCATGAAACCATACTCCAGGCCAAGCTGAGGAACGCGCGCTGCAGAGTCTCATGCTTTCCTGGTTATGTACAAAAGGAGCTCAGTCAGCATGTCTTCCCTTTTCTGCTCTCCTGTAAACTTAGATTTGATGGTAGCATTGCCCAGTGGATGCCTCTTTGTGCCTCAGTAGGAGATCCCTTCACCGGTGGATTCTCTAGGAGTCACCTGAAGAAAAAAGTCGTAAAGCAGCGCCCCCCCATTTTCACTACTCTGCAGAGCCTCCATACTACAGGCTCCACACAGAGCCCTCCGGATGGAGCTGCTGGGCGGGCAGTCACCCTTCCCCCACCGTGGGAGTCCAGCCGAAGTTATAAAACTCCTAAGAAATGGGAATATGCCCTGTCATGATCTCTCCTGCCAAAATAGGGCTGGTGAAAATGTCATCACGAATTAACAAGCATGCCTGTATGCTTCGTGGTGTGACAAAAGTCTTAAAAAGTTCCCTTCTATTTTTGATTTGCAGACTTTAAAACTCACATGCAAAACTGCTTCTCCCCACCAAAAAAGTTATTTCTGCCATACAGCATATTGGGTCAAATGTATCACCCCTTGCAGAACTGCCTTGAACGGCTGTTGTATAATGCACACTGAATGGGGGATCTATTTAAAGGGATGCCAGACTTTTCAAAGAACATGAGTTACCATTTCACCACAATTTAGGATTTACTCAAGAAAACGCCCAAAAGATCCCATATAAAATTCCTTCATTATTTGCATCATTTCAGAAGCGATCTGTAGCTCTCTGAGAATATATAGATTTTATCTATAAAATCATGTGCATCAACCAAAGAAATACATACTAAACAAAACCTTCGACCAAAATCAAGCTAGGCAGATGCTTTGGAACCCAAGAGGTGATAAAAATCAGCCCCTGGTTTGTGGGGTGGGGGGGTCTTCCTGGCTTTCTGCTCCTGTGTTTTTTTCCATCAGGCCTGAAATGCTGCCTCCCCCTTAATTGCTTCCCAACACCCCCCCTCCCCCAACCCGCCAGCTCATCAGCCTCTCTCCTGAGACACTGGTTCACCTCACATCTCCTCCCCCTCTGCATAGCATAGGGCCTCATACATTAGGGGTGTTCGAGAAATATCTGTGGAACACATACAAATTTTAAAAAACAGATTAAAGAGTTGTCTGATATGGACAATGATACTAAGAGAGGGAAGGGAACTTCATAAAGGCTTCTCGAGCACCCACCGAAGGTCATTGCCCCATCTTCTCTTAGAGAAGCAACTGGTAGAGGCGTCTCCAGGAAAGGTCGGCAGAACAAAGTGAGGCTGATGAACATCCTTCCTGTTTGCAGGTCTTTAGGCAGACAAATGCCTTCCTGCGGTGGGAAAGATGATCTGAAAGAGAGCAAAGCAAGAGCAAAATCTAGGAAATAAAAGGTATTTTTCGAAAAGGCAGTGGGTTCGATGGTAAAAAGTCCCTGACATCTATCAGATCCTGCTGAAGAATATTTTACAGTTTCCACCTAGACTGTCATTTATTTAACAACATGTCCCCAACTAAATGTGTATTGTCTGAAAAAAAAAAAAGAAAACAAAAATAAAAAAACAACAAACAAAACAGAACAAAACAAAAACCCTCAAGGCTTTCCATAGAATAATTCTGGAAGGCTAGCAAGGAATTTATGAGCAGTGACTTGGAGGAGGGAACAGAAGGAGTGACTTACTTAATGTTTAGTATTTGATACCATTTGATTTTTTTTTTTTTTTTTTTGACCTGGTGCTTACACAGTACTTTTCCATTGAAGAACGGTGTATTAGCATGTTTGACAAAGGAAGAAATCTCAAAATTATCGACGGCTTCAGAGGAACAAACCCAAACGGTTGCACTCTGTACTCCCTTCACAAACTGATCCGACAGCTGTGTCTGAGGAGACAGGGGTTCCACGGAGGATTAAGGAGAACCTCTCTGTCAAGGACAACTCTGAGAGAAACAGGGCGCTTTCCCATTCATGCCCGTGAAAAACCCTCCTCAGGGCAGCGGAGACTGCAGTATTTGCAGGTCGGGGAAATGGCACAGCCGGGTCCACAGCCCTCCATTCTTCCCTAAAGCACCATGACCCCGAGTGGATGGTCACAGGGACGATTCTTTATTAAAGGATGATTAAAACAAGGGTAGAGTCAGGGTTTTATTTAGGTTGGAATGAGAGATTTACTTAGGGAAGGGATTTTATCGTCATGCTTTTTGTACTTTAAAAAAGAAATCTCAAGGTGATTTCTCTCCTTTCATTCCTCTTACAGGTTGAATTGTGTTTCCTCCTAAAAGATATGTTGAAGTTCTAATTCCCAGTATCTGGGAATGTAACTTGTGTTTGGAAATAGGGTCTTTACAGAGGTAATCAAGTTTAAATTAAGGCCTTTGGGTGGGCCCTAATCCATTCTGACTGCTGTTCTTATTAAAATGGAAATTCGAACTCAGACAGAGACAGACACAGAGAGAAGACACAGGAAGGATGGCATGTATAGAAAGAGGCAGAGACTGAAGTCAACAACATGTTATAAGGGCCTACTTAGCCGGAGCACCCCACCTCAGTAGAACAGCCATTTTGTTGTTTATGCAGTGAACTTAGATTGACCCTGCCCCCCAGAAGAACTCACTTCGAAACGGGTCTGGGAAACCAGTAAAATATGGCTAACCAGCCATTTTTACCAGAGCCCAGGTACCAGGACGTGTCAGGCCAGGTGGAGACGTCCAATCAGTAAAGCGCACCTACTACCTCCCTAAACACTAAAGAATGTAAACCCCACCTTCTGGGCGCCAAACTAAGGCACCAATTCTGACCAAAGTGATAGGCCAGTTCAAACAGCTAGTATAGGGTAAATTGCAATCCGATTGGTCACCCGTGTGTAACCTAACATGACTGTACAACTTTCTCTGTGTGCTACAAATCCCATTGGCCAGGCATAACCTTTGTTCTATAAAACGGGTCCATAAGGTTGGGAGGGGTCGCCTTCTCTGTAAGAGGTGGCCCCAGCAGTCGGTTTGGTTCTTGATGCTTGGCACGAAATAAAGCTTTGCTTTACATTCACTTTGTATCGGTCTCATCCTTTTGTCCACAGACCCTTCAGCGTGAGGCTTCCAGAAGCAAGAAAGGATCCTTGCCCTACAGGTTTCAGAGGGAGCATGGCCCTGCAGACACTCGTCTTTCAGACTTCTGGCCAACAGAACTGTGAGGCAAGGGATGTCTGTTCTAAGTCACCTCGTTCTTGGTCCTTTGTTATGGAAGCCCTAGGAAACTCATATGAACCTTCCCTGGATCTCCTGGGCTTAAGGACACTCAGCAACGCCTGCCAGCCTCTGGCCTCAAATCCGACACCTTGCTTTCTGCCTCATGTTGCTCTCACCTCCATGCCTTGGCTCACCTGGTCTCCACACTGGGCCAGCCTCTCCCTTCTCCTCAAGTCTCAGCTGGGAGGCTTCCCCTTGAATTGGCAAAGCACCCCCCCCGCCTCGGGAGGCGTCCCAGCCCCTCCTCTGTTGCTGTGCCTGCCCGTGATGCTGAGAGTACTTGTGGGTCCATCCTGCCCAGTGGAGAATCACTCTCTCCAGGGCAGACACAACTTCACTTCATCTTTACTGCCAAGTGTACCACCTTCCCGGCCACAACTCCGTGAATTTTCCTGGGCTGGACTAGCCTCTTAGCACCATTGGTAGAACACTGTCAGGAGAAGCACGTTGTTTCCAATCACCTCCAAAGTGAGAGCCAGCCCCCAGAATCTAAGCAGGCTTGCGGTGGACTAGGAAGGGGAGACATCATGGCAAGGAGAAATGAGGACATCTGGTCCGCTTCTAGCACTTTCTATAACTGTTATTCAGCCCTGTTCAGAGGCCTCATAAGACAAAAGAGCCCAGAGCAACAAATGGGACCCCAGGAACACCATCAGGCCCGAGTTATTAATCTTCACTGTCTGGGGTATTTTTACCCCCAGTATCTCTCGTTTGGCTACAAGTGCATCTGCCTTGATTGCATTTGGTCACAAGTTTCTTTGGGCTGTCACCTCCATTTCAGACAGTGTCATTCAGTGACCTCTGGGATCTGAATAAACAATAGCCGAATTGAAGTCGTAAATCCATGAGACTGAACAATTGGGTAGATGTGAAAGAAATTTCTGGAAGAAGTAGGTGGTCTCATTCCCCCACTCCTTTATTATAAGACCAAAAGAACATGTTTAAAGGACTAATGATTTCGAGGGAATAAAAAAAAGAAAAGTGGGAAATAAAAGCCCTATTTTTCTAACTAAAGAACATTTTCTCTTGATCATCCACAAATTATAAGATGACATACATTAGCATGCTATTTCATTAACAAATTACAGTCCATTCTCCACAGTGAAGGAATAAAGAAAAAGTTCACCTAATAAGAGAGGTTAGCTCCTAATTAGGATCAGGCTGCAGAATTTGCCGGGTGTAATTTTCCACTGCAAATTGTTCTCAGGTTGACCTTGGCTGGTATTAAGGACATGGGTTTGAAAACACATCTTTCCTTTGCCAGCACGTCCCTATAAAGCACCAGTGCCTTCCACAGACCATTACTGAGTCTGTCTCTATCCCCCAGCCTCTTGCTCCCCCATTGCCCTGCCATTTCTTCTAGCTTTAAGGAATCTTCCTGAAGAGAAATTAACATTTACTGAGTACCATGGAGTAGCTGCAAAGGCTCAGGGCTTGGACTCAGGCAGGTCCGGGAGTGAGCCACTTCTTCACTCCTTATTTAATACCTGTGTGGCTTAACTGAATCTCGCTCGGTGTCCAGCTACGTGATGAGCTGTTGTGGGGATTCGATATCAGGGGGTGTGTTGGTATAAAGCAAGTGCTCGCTCACACATGTTATTTTCCTTCTGTTTCGAGTACTGTCAGCAATTCTGTGAGGCAGGCATTCCTCCTCACTCAGCAGTTAAAACATGCCGAGATGCTAAGTCTCTCAGGGACATGCAACCAATACATGGTGAAGGCAAGCTTTGAACCTCAGACCCTAAAGCATTCAGTTCGGCTACACTGTCCATCCCAAGCACACTGACCTTGAAGACTGGCAGCTTCAAGCTCACATGTGGAATGCAGACCACCAGAAAACGCTGGTGCTGAGCACAGTGGCCGCCCATATCTTCTGCCCTTTGGGGCTCAAAAAGAGACTAGGGGGGAGGACAGGGTAACCAAGGCAACCCTAGGATTAAATCTCCTCTCTGCCTAGAATCCTATCCCCATCATCGTGCTGTCATGGAGGATGGCCTTGTTACCCAATGGCTTCTAAAGAAGCCTTGAGAGACGAAAGCTCTTTATTTCAATGAAATCACCACCACCCACCCTCCCTCTCCAGCCCACCTCCTCCTCACGAATACCGTGCGAGGTCCCAGGTGTGCTTGATCTGTGTGTAGCTGAGGTCGTGATTTCATAATGAGGCCAGGATCAGAGTTTATACAATAACTTCATCCATATTGATTGCTCCACCACATGAATAGGAAACCTGTGGAAAAGTTCTAGAAATGCACACCAAGCAATCCAACTTCCTAAGTCAGCACTTTGGAAAACTTTGGGGCTTTGAAAATTTTCCAATGGTTCCAGAGATGTCAATGTGACTTTCAGAGACAGGACAATGGTGGAAGTGTAGGGAAAGGATGAGACAAGAGGTCAGGCCACTGTGGTTCTGGATTACTACAGCTCATAGATATTATTTTATCGATGATAAAATTTTATCTGAAACGATCTTGAAAATAGAATTAATAGTATCTCATAGGAATTTGGATATGCCTTAATTCCTTTTAGGGTTTGTTATCCTTTTTTTGCCCTAAATGGGCTGGGCTGCACTGTCCTGGCTGCCCGAGAACTATCATCAAGAATGGCATTTTAAGAAAATCAAACTCAGTTAAAATCTCTAAAATTTTGAGATCAAAGATCACGATAGGTTGTGGAAGATAGAGAAACAGAGTGAAAAATGCAGATGTGTTTTCTTAGCCAGTACTTGCAGATAGGCAGGCGGTATAAAATCTTTTTAAAAACACTAGGGACTTCAAAAAACAGAGTTTTTTTTTTTAATATGTCAGTGTGTTTTAAAGGGGAAAAGAAAAGATTTTCTTTCTTATATTTTACAAAAAAGGGTACAAATTTCAACAATCTTTCTTTGGTTAAAAATGATTTCCATGAATTTGGTTTTATAAATACTCAAATTTATAAAGAATGAGTATAGAGCAATCTGTCCTTTAGCTAATACCCAAAATAGCACTTGAATGAAATATTATTTCCTTCAGTAATCATCTTGGTAGTAATCAGACTCCCTCTCAGAATTCCTTTCAGAACCTGAGGGAACCTTTCTCCTCCATGGTGGCAAACATTTGTCCTCTGAGAGAGAATTTGGTATTTGGAAATGGCCCAAAATTAACCCAATCAGTCTAGGCAAAAAGAGTTTTTGTCAAAAAAAAAAAAAATAAGTTTATGATGCCAGAGTAATGGTTTTGAAATTAGTTCCCAGAGAGGCATTTGAAAGGCGTCCTACACAATGGTAGCCTGTCGAAATAGGAGTTTGCCTTCCCCAAGATGGATGTTCACTCAGCTATATGAAACGGCATTCTCTTTTCTTTTTGAGCCTAAATCATGGTATTCTGGTTTTGCTAGCTGCTTTTCACAGCGGTTTTGTGTGTGTGTGTGTGTGTGTGTGTGTGTGTGTGTGTGTGTGTTTAAGATTTTATGTTTTAAATAATCTCTACACCCAACATGGAGCTCAAACTCACAACCCCAAGAGCCGCGTGTTCCACCCACTGAGCCAGGCAGTCACCCCCACAAAGTTTTCATTAGACATTTACAACTTGATGTTGCTATTTTCCCTTCCACCTGGGATCGGTCGTTCTTTTTATTTCTGATGTAGAAGATTGGTTCTCTAGAACCCATATTAACTAATTAGCTAGTGGAAGGGCCACTGTGGATTTCCTTGATAAACTTATTCTTTTGTTTACAACATTCTCTGTCATTCACCAACTGTTAAGATTAGTGCTACATTGAAGCTTTACCATGTTTCTAATGCCAATAGCATGTGGGGGTTAGCCAGGTCTCCTCTCCTCTCTCATTTAAAAGCTCATTAAGAAGACATTTCCCTACCTCAAAAGTGCATGACCACCAAGGTTACGAGTGCTAATCTCTGCCATCGCATTACAAGGGCTGAGGAACAAAATCTCTCTATACCCCCAGTGTTTGTAAGCGTTTTTGGCTCAATTCCTGTAGCACTTCTCCATATTCTGGAAAAAGATCAAGGCTGGTACATACAGGAAGAGAAATGAGGCTCTCTGGAGACTTGCTTGGGGCATCAGCACACCTCCTGTAGTCCACGGTGTCCCTTTCAAAAAGAAAGCAGGTGGGCATCTTTCCTGGTCCATGGAATGCTGAGGCTCCAGACACAGCAGGCGGAGATGGGATCCTGGTGTTTGGGAATACAGTGAAGTCACCCAGGCTACAGGGGTGCCTGTTGGACAGAGGTCAGCTGTCACGAGCCCATCTAAAGTTGGCATGAAGCTATAACAGGGTGTGTGCTCCCTCGGGCCATGCTGGAGGAGAGGGCTTGGAGGAGGAGCCTCGGGCATCTTAGAAAAGTCCAAGTGAAGAGGTACGGGGACCTGCCTACAAAGAGCCTTTCAGATGGCAGCTCCTAAGGGCTTGTGTTCTGCTTATTGACCCAACCCAGTATTTGGGAACTGGGGGGTCCAGGTTTTCCCTCCCCTGGACAAGAAGGAGGATGGAGGACTCCACGCTGGCCTACTGTTAATGTGAGTGCTGACCTTTGTCACTGATGTTTACTTGGGGCTTTTATTTGATTCATATGTCTTTGTTATTAACGTCCTATGTGCAAGTGGAGCTCTGGTGTATATTCTTTTATTTCTAGAATCAAAGTTTTGTGCCTCTAGATGAGAAAAAGGTATCATACTTATCCCTTTTAAGTGGTTTCTTGGAATTACTAAACACCCAGGATAGTTCACCAAAATGGAAGGTAAAGACAGGTTATTCTTTCTAACTAGTATCAAGTGAATGCTCGGCTCAGGAAGATGAAGACTGTAAAGTTAGATTCTCAGCTGAATCCCGTAGTTCAAAATGATGATTATATATGTTGCATCCCACCAACAAAGGTGCTGCCAGTCTGAAACCCATAGCATCTGCCTCGGAAAATGGGTTTTACCTGGAGTCCGTATTTTCCTGCAGGATCATGTGGCCTGTCTCCGGTGGTCGGCTGCGTAAGAGGTAAAGAAAAAGAAAGTACCAAAGAAAATTAAGGATGAACTAGAAGGTTACATCCTGTGGTCCTTCCCTCTTCGGCCCCTGTTGCTTTATTTCTCACTCCTCACCTGTGCAGCCGGCACTAACTGAAATAGACACTGTTTGTATAGATAACTCTAATAATTTGTCCCAGCATTGTCAGCACGGAGCAAATTTTATGGAAAGAAATCTACTTGTAAAACACCTTTCCTCCCACTCCACCACACAGCCACATACCCTGTTTCTGACACATATAAATGTGACTTTAATCAGGTAATAAAATATAGATTCAGCAAGCATTGCTGCATCCTTCCAATTCCTTCTTTCCCGAGTCTCTTTTTCTCTCTCTGTCTCTGTCCTTTTCTGTCTCTGTCTCCATCGATCCTCTCCATTTTTTATTTTTCAGTTGGCTGGTTTGTTGGGGAAGAGGAGGTGAGTTGTTGGGGTGAGTAGTAGGTCTTCGGTGGAGACAGTGGTGATGAAAATCTCTAACTCCTCAGCGACCCAGGTCAAATTTCTCTGTACGCTGGCAGAGAAACCCATGGTCACTGCCAAAACCACAGAGTAAAGTCTTTTAAAAATCCCCTCAGACAGTGAAGTTTTAGAGTTAAGCCTCTTCATTTATATTTGGACAACCACCTGTTGACTTCTAGTGGTGCTAGTCAAGGGCAGATAGATGATGGGAACCTGGAGCCGAATTAGCCTGTTCAAAGGGCTTGAGATTCCCCTTTGAAGAGGTTGCCATTGTTTTCGGTGGAGCCTAGTCAAAGCTCATCAGATCAAAACTTGAAAAACAAAAAGGAAAGCATTTCCTTGGGGCAGGGTCTTTCTCTCCTCTTGTGATTATCACAGCATTCTCAGGCCATCCTCTTTAATCCAGGAATCGATCAGGGCAGTCTTTACAATGCATTTCCTAGTCCTGAAAAGCAGGGTTGAGAGCCAGAAAACACACGAGGGAGAAGGGAGAGAAAACCAGGACCGGCGATGAGCAGGGCAGGGCGTCGGGCTGGTTCCACGGCTCCTGCTGTACCTGCAGAGATTCCCGGGCAGGTTCCACTTCTGCCATGGGGAAGGATGAAGGCAAAGGAAAGCCAAAGGAAAGGAAAGGAAAGGAAGGGCAAAGGATCCTTCACTCAGGAAAGTTGCAGGTAAATCAAGCTTCGGGCGCCTGGGTGGCTCAGTTGGTTGGATGGTGGTTCTTGATGTCAGCTCAGGTCATGATGTCAGGGTTCTGGGTTGGAGCCCCACATCGGGGAGTCTGTCTGAAGATTCTCTCCCTCTCTCTGCCCCTCCCCCTGCATATGTGCACGTTCTCTCTCTCTCTCTCTCTCTGTCTTGCCTGGGTGGCTCAGTTGGTTAAGCAGCTGTCTTCGGCTCGGGTCGTGATCCCAGCGTCCTGGGATCGAGTCCCACATCGGGCTCCTTGCCCCGCAGGGAACCTGCCTCTCCCTCTGACTCTGCCTGTGCTCTCTCTCTCTCTCTCTCTGATAAATAAATAAATAAAATCTTAAAAAAAATTTTTTTTTGAAAAAAATTTTAAATCAAATCTTAGATTTGTGATAGGAAAGTTAGCCATTATATGGTGGAATCTCTGGTGAGATGTGGATAGTTCTAGGCACTAACAGGCTGTGTAATTTTGCAGCCTACCCAGATCAAGCCACTTCTGAAGTATTTCCTATCTACTATACCCTCAGCCCATGGAAACTCAACGATAAAGTCATCATAGACCCTGCCCAAATGAAAGTGTATGTTGTCAATTATCCTTAACAGTCTCTCAAAGAGACAAGAAGACAAAACTCAAAATGGTATGTCTGGTTTTGAATTCCAATGTCCCTCTTTGGAAATAATTTCTTGGCCAATTCAACAGCATGAACATGTCCTTTATTTACCAACATAACATTTACTGTGTGCCTCTACAGAGGCAGAACTGTGTGAAAGACTGAGACACAGAGGCAGTTTGGGTAAGAAAGCCAGTCCTCCCCTCTTCCCAGGTGCACTGTGACTTCTCACCAAACTCCACCACTTGCCTCTATAGCTCCTCTCCCCGCTCCCACAAGCCATTTGCTTCAAAGCCATTTCTGCCATGGACCCTGCATGGATTCTGCCACAGCGCCCTTGACGTTCATCTACACCCATCCCAGCCAGCTCCCCAACCCAGGCACCCAACTGGGCTTCCTCAGAGCTAGGGCAGGGTAAGCAGGCTGTGGACTGGGGACCTGGGAATGAAAGCCAAACCCAGATGGTTTGCCTTGCCCTCAGAGTCAACACAGTCAGCCCTATATCTGGGGTCTGTGAACTGCTGTGGGAATATGGAGGGTATGTATTTGATTTTGCTGGGAAAAAAAAAAAAAAACAAAGACTTTCATAGTCCCAATTAAATACAGCATCAGCTGGCACTAGACGTGAGGCAGAGCTAGAGCAGATGAAACAGAATTAGGGCTTTGGTGGCTCTGTGGTTGACAATCAGATGCTCAGTTCCTTAGGTTTATCTCTCATTCCCCAATTCTAAAAGCTGCATTTGCTTCCCAAGCGGACAATGAACATACACGTCATCTCAAAATACAACCAAGAGCAGAGGTGGGCGCACCACACAGCAGAAGAGAGTGTATTCCCTACTGCCTTCCTTCCCAGCCTCACTTCACCGCCTCTTCCAGCCCAGGGTTTCATCTATGCCTTCTCTCAGATGAAGTCCATCTCTCTGTCTACCCTGAGGGCCAAGGCCAGATTGCCCCTTCCAAAAGGCCATGTGCACCTTGACCCAGGCAGACTCTGATAGAAACAGACGGGCACACTCATGGCGTTTGCTGAGAAGAGCGTAATGAAGGGAATGTGCAGGGCGCCTGGGTGGCTCAGTCGTTAGGCGTCCACCTTCAGCTCAGGTCATGATCCCAGGATCCTAGGATCGAGCCCCATATTGGGCTCCCTACTCGGTGCGAAGCCTGCTTCTCCCTCTCCCACTCCCCCTGCTTGTGTTTCTGCTCTCGCTGTCTCTCTCTGTGTGTCAATAAATTAATAAAATCATTAAAAAAATGAAGGGAATGTGCTGAAGAAGGACAGGGTTACAGTCACCACCAAAGAATGACGAAGCACCTCAGGAAGAGGAAGAGTGAGAAGCCCTTACCACCTCCAGATCTGCAAGGGCAAGAAGAGAGAGAGAGAGGTGGTCTCTAAGCTGGTAAGAGCCACAGCCACAGAGGAGGGGCTGTCCCCCAGAGCTGGGGCCCAGGGGAATCAGGCCACACTGAAGCCATGCCAGGACAAGGACAAGGCAATGAACTGTCTAACCTTTCTCTCTTTGTTCCCCAATGGCTGTCTGCTGGTTGAACTCAACCAGAAGCTGGAGGGCACCCAGCTTCCTTCCAGGACATTCTGTGGAGATTCAGCACCTGGGCACAGAGCAGAGTTAGAAGGGCAGAGAATGGATCTGTGGAAGGGAAGGTACAAACAGAAAATAACCAGCATACAGCTACCATGAGATTGTTCAGAGAACTTCAATCCAATGGACGTTTGTTGACTATTGAAGATGCACGTTGCTGTAATAACTTCTGATTGACAGCAGACCCCGAGCCAGGGTCTGTTACATACACTAGCTCATTTACTCATTTTATACATGATGGAAATGAGGTTCTGTAGATTCTGTGTCTTGGCCAGTTCTCACAGCTAATAACAATAGAGTCAGGATTTGAACTCAAGTCTTTCTGAACACCCCGCCCCCCCACCATCCTGTGTACTTTTCTTGTGGAAGATGTACCGGCAGCAGGTGGGATCCAGCAAAGGGGGAAGAGGAAAGGTCGGATGACGTCCTTTCGAGGTGAACCCTATTGGCTTCAAGCATGTTGAGGTCACAAACTGAAATGGAACACCCAGGAGGGACAGATAAGTTTCGTGGGCACATGCCACATCGGAGGCCCCTAAAGTCCACAACTGCTAGGGGAAGGGTGGATTCAGATCTGGAGAATCTGGAGGTGGTAAATCTAGAAAGATTTGTTGGTAGCCATGGGAACAGGGTAGTGACTGGTGCCTTGGGGGCAAAAGATACCACCTAGGAAGGTTGCTGGTCAAAGTCAAAGATCAGACAAGGACCCAGGAAGAACCTTCCAAGGCCCCCCCTGCACAGAGCAGTTCCTCCTTCCTGGAGAGGAATTTTGTATTGCCTAGTGAGGCACAAACTCCCCTCCCCGGCTAGGCCCCACACACGTCAGCATTCCTTCTCGCTGATTCCAGAGACACACCAGTCTCTCTGGTTCAACCTGTCTGCCTTCCCCAGCTCTTTCTCCTTGCCCACACTCAAAGCCTTGTCTTCCCCACTCCCCACTCCTCCTCTGCCAGGGCTTTGGCCTGGCTGATAGCTCCCTTTCTTCACCCCCAGTGGTCCTTACAGCTCTACCAACCGGCACATGCTGTCTCACAGGGCTTGTGTCTTTGACTCCTTCCCGTGTGGAGAATTAGATGCTCCATGTAGGTGGGATGGAGATGGAGCTTAACACCTCTGTTTGGGAGGTGGCCAAATATGGGTAAGGCCAACTTTTCTTATTTGATTCAAATTAGCCCAACTAGTTTGTTGAATTAGTTTGTTATTTCTTCTTCTTTTTTATTTTTTAAAGATTTTCTTTATTTATTTAACAGACAGAGATCACAAGTAGGCAGACAGACAGGTAGAGAGAGAGAGAGGAGGAAGCAGGCCCCCTGCTGAACAGAGACCCTGATGTGGGGCTCGATCCCAGCACCCTGGGATCAGGGCCTAAGCCTAAGGCAGGGGATTTAACCCACTGAGCCACCCAGGCACCCCTAGTTTGTTGTTTCTAAATCAGCTCTCCAAACATAGTAGTGGCAGTATGATTGCAATGTTTGGTTAGACTTCCAAAGGGGTGATATGAAAAGGGACAACACTTATTTGGGTATGTATTACTGTGGCTAAAGGCATGGTGGGCTTGGGAGTCAGGTTGTCCATGTTCAAATTCTGGGCTGACCACTCCCTTCATTGTAATTTCCAGGGCGAGACATTTAATTTTTCTAAGTCTCAATTTTCTTGCTTGTAATATAATAAGAATATCTCAATATTCTTGCTTGTGGTACCTATTTCATAGGCTTGTCACACAGATCAAATGAGATAGTGCTTTAGCCCAGGGTCTGACAGGTAGTATAGGCCTTGAAAAATGTTTGATATCACTGTTATAATTACTTTTAGCCCATAGAGTCTAGCTTATTAGACCTAGAAGAAACTGCACCGAAAATCCAGTCCAATCACTTCACTAATGGATGTAGAAATGGATGCTCAGAGATCAGGCCATGAATAGGTGGAGATCAGACACCACAAAACAAGACTATGTTCTTTCCTCCACTTCCCGGATTATTCAAGTGTATATATGATGGTTTATAACTGTACAGACCAATGCTTTTACTTGTATTACAATCAATGGGACAGAGGGAACTAAATCTGTTTTTTTTAAATTTTCTAAAGAAACGAAACATTTATACTCTCAAATCTAAACTACCTTGATCAAATGGGAAAAATACAATGAAGTATTTAAGACAAATTTTCATAAAGCAAAAGTTAGATTGGTATGTAGTCACAAAAATCATTGCTGGCGATCCTGATTAATACCGATGCTTATGAGAATAATGAAAGTCAGTATGTAGAGAGTACACTTGGAGTAGAAGTCAAGGAGGTGTTTTGTGCCTGACAGCGTTTTGGTTTGGTTTTGGTTTTGGTTTTGGTTTTGGTTTGGTTTTGAGATCATTATCTAGGTCACAGGAAAATAATTGTAATGAAAATGTCCACCTATAGGTGGCAGACTTACACTGCTCACATTCTGTCCTTGAATGTCCTTGCAAACAAATGTCACCGGGTATGGAGATGCAAGTGAAATCTAAAGAAGGAAAACAAGAAACCCAAATAGATTCAGCAATAACACTCTTACCCAAGCTTACAATTAAACAACAACAACAACTACACGTGATTTCACAAAACACTTAGTCTGATTTGTCTGTGAAAGCCCCTCATGGAATTGTGCCAAACCCATTCATTTAATGAATGAATGTAGGCAGATCCCTACCTGGGGCGTCCTGATAGCCAGTGGCCCATCTGGACAGCTTCCAGCGACAGCTCTCATTTTCCCAGAGCTGTCGTCTCTGATTTCACAGATGAGGAAACAAGCTCAGAGACACTGGGCGAGTGGCCCTGGAGATTGGAGCCCAGCTCCTGGCATTCCAAGTCCTGTCTCTTTCTGTTAACTTCCTGCTGTCCCCATCATAAGGCAGAAAGTGACAAAATGATTCTGGATGTGGGGACAGAACTAATTCTGTTCAGGTTTATCTCTCAAAATGGGTAACAGCGAGTCCCTTCCAGAACCTTTTATACTAGAATGGTCTTAGATGCTCCAGACCCTGCCCTTTGCTCTGGCTAACCCGAACTCAGTCCCTCACCATAGAGGGTAGGGCTGTTCCCCACACTGTGGGTCTGGATTTGCTGAGAACTCTAATAAAGAATCTAACTTACTAACAAGAAAAAAATCCTTCTACTCTACTTAAAACAAACAAACAGATCTTTGGATAAAGTTCAATCTTTTTAAGTGTGTTTAATTAGAACAGGTTTTTTTTTTTTTTTTTTTTAAAGATTTTACTTATTTATTTGACAGAGATCACAAGTAGGTGGGGGAGGGGGTAGCAGGCTCCCTGCTGCATGGAGATCCTGATGCGGGGCTTGATCACAGGACCCTGAGACCATGACCTGAGCTGAAGGCAGAGGCTTAACCCACTGAGCCACCCAGGCATCCCTAATTAGAACAATATTAAATGTCTATTTAAACATATGAAGAGAATAAACTCCTCCCTCCTTTCAGAAGCTTCCTCCACACCATTTCAGACCTATTCCTGCGTATTTACACATATGTGGGTGTGTAAGTGTACATCTGGAGGCCTTCTTTTCCCACTTCCTATATCATTCCGCACCTTGCTTTTTCCACTTAACGGTGGCATTTGGAGAGCTTTATGTAGATAGGTCACTTGATTTCATGCGGCATAGACATTTAGCGTTTAGATGGACTGTGGTCTAGACCCATTCCCCTACAGGTGGGTATTTGGGTTAGTTCCATCTTTCACTATTACAATTCTGTGTTGAAATCCCTTTACATACAACCACGCACATGAGCAAGTATCTCCGGAGGATAAATTGCTAAAAATGAAACATTGTTGGAACAAAGCATTTATACATTTACAATTCTTTTTTTTTTTTTTTTAAGATTTTATTTATTTATTTGTCAGAGAGAGAGGGAGAGAGAGCGAGTGCAGACAGAGTGTCAGACAGAAGCAGAGGGAGAAGCAGGCTCCCCGCCAAGCAAGGAGCCTGACGTGGGACTCGATCCCAGGACGCTGGGATCATGACCCAAGCCGAAAGCAGCTGCTCAACCAACTGAGCCGCCCAGGTGTCCCTACATTTATAATTCTTATGAACTATGTTACATCATCCCCCCCCCCCGCCCCCGCATGAAGGCTGAACTGACTTTTTTGTCGACTCTTCCATCTTCTTTTCTTTCTCTTTTGCTAACTTTCGGTTCTCGTCCTATACTCTGGGTCGCTTTCACCCGATGTGCTAACTTCAACCCTGAAGGCTTCCTTCTCCCTCTTTCTCTCACATGTAACTCATCAGAAGGCCCCACTGGACTGACCTTTAAGTATGTCCAAAACTCAGGCGCTTCTCACCGTCTCCATGGCGGTCACCTGGTGGGCAGCTCTGCCCTGGATGCCTGCAGGAGCCGCCCACACATCTCCCTGCTTTTGCCCCTGCCTCCTTCAAACTGTGTTCAGCACAGCAAGCAGAGTGAGCCCGCTAAAACCAAGTCAGATCTTTGCGCCCCGCTGTCCCCCAGCCCCCATAGCTTCTTCACTCAGAGTGAAGTCCTCACAGTGGCCCTGGAGTCCCCCATGATCTGCTCCTCTTGTCTCCTCTCCTCTATTCTACCTCTCCCTGCTCCGCTCTGCTCCAGACATTGAGCCTCCTGCTTTTCCATGAACACGGCAGGTGTCCCCCACCTTGGGGTCTTTGCTATGGCAGTCCCCTCCCCCCCAGACATCTGCTTGAATAACTCCTTCTTCAAGTGGGCTTCAGTTGCACCTTTGCCACGAAGCCACCTGCACTCTTATTTAATACTTCTAAGGTCCCCTTCCAGTGCTCTGCACCCTTTGCTGCTTTTTATTTTCCCACAGCACTTAGAACCCTCTTACCTACAAAGTAACTTTTTTATTATGTTCATTCTCCGTCTCCCCTCATCTGCATGTGCCACATGGATGGGGATCTTTGCTGTTTTGCTCATCAAAAAATCCAGAGTACACAGAGCAGTACCTGGGACACAAGAGATGCTAAATAAATATCAGTGGCATTGGAATTACCATTCCTTCTCCTGTTGCAATTATGAAGCAGCTTCACAGAGCTGTGGTTTCGATATGGAGACATTCTCTCGTGGGTGTTATTGTCCTTACAGCTTTTTGAAAATACATTTCAAAAAGGAAAAATGGAAAAATTGGACATCATCAAATTTTTAAACTTTTGCTATGTGGACAATCCTGGGAAAGGGATGAAAAGACAATTTCAGAAAAAATGTATTTGCAAATCATATATACAAGAAAAGGCTTGCATATATAGAGTACATAAAAAAACTCTCAAAGCACAACAGGGGGAAAAAAAAGCATCCAGTTGGAAAATGCACAGAGGACATGAACAAACATTTCATCAAAGGGGATAGAGAGATAGCACATAGCATATGATAAGCTGTTCACCATCATTAACCACTGGGGAGATGCAAATTAACAGCATAAAGATATCAGACTTCTCATAATGGCTAAAGCAGAACATAATACCACCCAGTGCTGGCAAGGATCTGGAGAAACTGTATCACTCACTCACTGTTGGTGGAAACGTAAAATAGTACATTCACTCTAGAAAACAGTTTGGCAGTTTCTTCTAAAACCTAAAAGTAGGCTTCCACACAACTCAGCAATTGTATCCTGGACCTTCTGTCTGTGAAAAATAAAAACATACAACTATAGGAAACAAACCAAGGGTTGCTAGAGCGGAGGTGTGTGAGGAATGGGGATACCGGGTGATGAGCATGTAAGAGGGCACTTGATGGAATGAACACTGAGTATTATACGCAACTGACGAATCACTAAATTCTACCCCTGAAACCAGTGATACACTATATGTTAACTAAATTGAATTTTTTTAAAAATTTTTATTTTTTATAAACATATATTTTTATCCCCAGGGGTACAGGTCTGTGAATCACCAGGTTTACACACTTCACAGCACTCACCAAAGCACATACCCTCCCCAATGTCCATAATCCCACCAAACCCCCTCCCCCCAACAACCCTTGTTTGTTTTGTGAGATTAAGAGTCACTTATGGTTTGTCTCCCTCCCAATCCCATCTTGTTTCATTGATGCTTCTCCTACCCACTTAAGCCCCCATGTTGCATCACCACTTCCTCATATCAGGGAGATCATATGATAGTTGTCTTTCTCCGCTTGACTTATTTCACTAAGCATGATACGGTCTAGTTCCATCCATGTTGTCGCAAATGGCAAGATTTCATTTCTTTTGATGGCTGCATAGTATTCCATTGTGTATATATACCACATCTTCTTGATCCATTCATCTGTTGATGGACATCTAGGTTCTTTCCATAGTTTGGCTATTGTGGACATTGCTGCTATAAACATTCGGGTGCACGTGCCCCTTTGGATCACTATGTTTGTATCTTTAGGGTAAATACCCAATAGTGCAATTGCTGGGTCATAGGGCAGTTCTATTTTCAACATTTTGAGGAACCTCCATGCTGTTTTCCAGAGTGGCTGCACCAGCTTGCATTCCCACCAACAGTGTAGGAGGGTTCCCCCTTCTCCGCATCCTTGCCAGCATCGGTCATTTCCTGACTTGTTGATTTTAGCCATTCTGACTGGTGTGAGGTGATATCTCATTGTGGTTTTGATTTGTATTTCCCTGATGCTGAGTGAACTAAATTGAATTTAAATAAATAAATAAATGTTTTAAAATTTTAAAGACCCATAGGGTTACACAAAAATTTACATGCAAATGTTCATACTGGCTTTATACATGTATCCAAAAAACTGGACGCCACCAAAATGCCCTTCAGCGGATGAATGGTTAAATAAACTATGGTATTTCCATACCACAGAATATTATTCAACAATAAAAAGGAATGAACTAGTGAAGTATATAGCCACTTGGATGAACCTTAAGCATCTTATGTGGAGTCAAAGGCCCAGTCTGAAAGGTTACATAGTATATGAGTCCCTGTATAAAAACTGAAATAAAATAATAGAGACAGAAAGGTTAGTAGTTGCCAAAGTTTAGGCATGGGGCAGGGACTAAAGGGTAGGTGTTGTTGTAAAAGGTAACATGAGGAAGGCTTGTTGTGATGTTCTAACTTAGTATCTTAATTGTGGTGATGGTTACACTAAGCTACAGTGTGTGACAAAACTGCAAATAGTCACGCACACACGCACACAAGGGTGTATATAACAGCAGAGGCCTGCGTAAGTTCTGTGGATTGTACCCGTGTTAATTTCCTGGCATCGGTATGTACTATAGTTAGTTATACAAGATGTTAGCACTGGAGCAGGCTGCGTGACAAGCACACCGGACTTCCCTGTACATTTCTTTGCAACTTCCTGTAAATCTGTAATTATTAAGAAAAGTTTCAAGAAGAAATCCAGGCTCACTTGTAAGCACCTCTTTTTTCCGCCCAGAGATGTTTCTGCTTCCTTGATTTCACGGAGATATTTGCCCCCTGGGTTACTCTTTTTATTTTCAATATGTATTTTTACTTGGTCTTTTTTGAAAAGTTGGAATCACTTTTCAAGTCAAGTCTGGAAATAGTTAATTGGGGGAACAATAACCTTGTGTGATTCTGGGGAAGCTACTCAGCTCTCTATTCTTCAGCCTTCCCTCTGAAAACTTGGAGAAATGTCATCTATATCCTTCCTCACAGAATGCTGAGGATTACAAATTCACAGAGGCTCCAATGACCTCCTTCCATGCAGAAATAGAGCAAGTGAGAACTGGGTGAGTCTCCCCTCTACTGAGTGCCTTCTACAGTCTACTCACCACTCAGGTGCTTCCAGCACCCCTTCTCACTGGTCAGATTTCAGTTGATTCAAGAAAGATATTAAGGTTCTCTGAAAGCTATGGCATCACTGACTACTGGATCACTGGTAGTTAATGCTATTATTAAATGGTATGGACCTACTATGTTTATATCCTTCCTCAAATTCCCAATTAGTCAGGGGAGCCTAGGTGGCTCAGTCCATTAGTATCTGCCTTTGATCTCTGGGTCCTAAGATCCAGTCCATATCAGGCTTCCTGCTCAGCAGGGAGTCTGCTTCTCCCTCTCTGTGCCTCTCCCTCCCCTGTTTATGCTCTTCCCCTCTCAAATAAATAAGTAAAATCTTTTCAAATATTTTACTTATTCAAAAAAGAGCAAGCAAGAGAGAGAGCACAAGTTGGTGGGGGAGGGAGAGGGAGAAGCAGACGCCCGGCTGAGAAGGGAGCCAGCCACAGGGCTTGATCCCAGGACCCTAGGATCATGACCCGAGTCAAAGGCAGATGCTTAACTGACTGAGTCACCCATGTGTCCCAATAAATAAAAGCTTTAAAAAAAAATTCTATGAGTCAAAACAATTGTGATATTTTGAGTCACTTTTTAAAAAATGCATGAGCTGATTAGTAAATACGATTTTAAAATAAATAAATTCAGCTATTTTAAAGTATTTCCCCCAGAATTTGGTGGATAGATTTTTCAAACCAGTTTGTGCATGCTGATGTCAACTTTTTTGTCAAATTCTCTCTTCCGTGCATCCCGCCTGGACATAGTCCTCTCTTCATCCCAGTTACAGGCTTTTTTCACTCTCCCACTTTCTCTGGAACATGCCCGCACTAAACAAATTTGCTGTGTCACTTCTGGTCTTACCGTCCCCTGGGATAAAGTGTCACTTGCCGGTCCCTCACTAACCACTCAAGCCCCTACATGATTATTTATAATGTATCACGATAAACCTTCCTTGACATGTGTCGCACAAGCCTAGAACCCACAAGGAGGGGAGTGTGGGCAGGGCGAGTTCTCCACCATAGAGTGCTCTTGTGCGACTTAGGAAAAGGTACCATCCATGGGTAGGACAGGGGACTGCATGCTGGCTCAATTTCAATCCTGGCTTGGCACAGCACAGCAGCCCAGCTGGACCCAGAAGCTTTGGAACAAGTTCAAGAGCACAGCCTCGGCTTCTCCTCACCTCTATTGTACTGACTCCATCATTGACTGTCAGTGTTTCTAAGAGCAATCTTTTGACACTTTTGTGACACATTTCTCCCTGGGTCCCAGCAGAAATTATAAAACCCTTCATCATGAGGTTTTACCAACCCATCCTGTTCGGGGATAGCGGTGCCAATACTCTTTGGGAAGTCAACAGATCACGCAGCTCCAGGACAAGCTCCGACTATTCTGGTTTTCTTTAATAAGGAAGGGGACCCTCTGGCTACACTTGTCCCCAGTTAGTCTTCCTTCCTCCAGAGCAGTGGTCTGTGACTCACAGCCCAACAAGCCTGACCGGCCTTTCCCGATACGCATGGTCTCTTGAATTGAATGAGAACATCTGACTCTCAGTGTCCATTTGCAGTGGGACACACTTCCCCCATTCTCTACACTATGTGAGATCGGCTCTGGACACTTCTCACTTGGTGTTCATCTCTGTCAGCTAATCTGAAAATTGGAACCCGGAACATTTGACAAGTCACTGGCCACATCATGGTTACAGGTGGTGACATATTGCTGCTTGCTGCTGCTTATTCATGAAACCGGAGGTTAAGGCTCCGTGTCTGAGATGTAAACTAGGGTAAACCCCACATAGCGCACCAGTGTTGGACAGAATATCACATAGACAATTTCCAACCGAAATGCCAGTTATTAGAAGTCATGTGGAGTCAGGAGTTGCCATGGAATCCATTTGTTTCTAAACCAGCTCCTCCTGCTGGAATAGTTTCTGATGATCATGTCTTATGGTAGGGAAAAGGGGCACAGGGAGAGACGGAAGGCGAGAGGGAGTCATCTGATATCAAACTCTGTGTTATCATTCTAATACATTCGAGCCCTAAAAGGAGTAAGAAATTAAAATGTGTAAGGAGACTTAACACCAGTTGGAACACACACGTATGCTGCTGTCTGGTTTGGAATGAAAGAAAAAAAAATCACATTGCCATTATGGTTTCGTTTCTGGGACTTGCGATTATTCAGGGAGAATACACAATGGCTTGTCATATGACATTTATCTTCACAAACAAGTTATCAGATCTCCAGGAGTGAAAATAAATTTCGAAGCAGATCTAAACCACCACAGGCTGCACATTTGCAGTACGCTTGTTTTCTCCTACATATGACTTTATTTAGATTCTTAACTAGACCATTAGAGCTTTTCCTCCTGTGAAACTGCTGCCAGGACGAATCTATCCCCTATTTCCTCCGAGTTATTTGTTTAAATCATGAGAAGTAATTGGCTGGCCTATGTTAATGCTTGAGTTGTTTTTTGTGGGAAAGTCCCCGTGTGTTTGTAGGTAAAACACAAAACAGGTTGATCAGATATCAACTTGGGACGACTGAATTTCAAAACATACAGAATCCATAAATTAACCACTATTTTAACATATGTACAATGTAATTGATTATAATTAGCCAGGAGATCTGTTAGATGAAGACACATTAAAATTATATTTGCATATTTATCTTCTGTGTTTTGCATTAAAGAGTACTAAATGTTTCATAGGAGGAAAAAAAAAAATGTTGGTAGATGATGCTGGAAGTTTGAGCCTGTGTATCTCTGCCCAGGTTCAAGAAACACTCATCTTCATTAAGGGTCAAGTCCCAGCATTTCCACCTGCCCCAGGACCTCGACTCACTCTAGAGCCAAGAGGGTCCCACCTTCAAATGTGTCTGGACAATTCACAGGAGGGAAACTCAAAAGGCCCTCCGGATATGAAGAGATATTCAACTTCCATAATTAGAGAAGAACAAAAGATGACTGATTTTTTTTCACCTATCAGATAGGCCAAGAAAAAAAAGAGAGAGAGAGAGAGAAAGAGAGAGAGAGAGAAAAGTTACAATGTTCTTCATTCACCGCAAGGCTGGGAACCAGTCACCCTCTCACATTGCTAGTGGGAGAGTCAATTGCACAGCTCCTGCGGAGGGCAGTTTGTCCCTGTCTGCTAGGGCTACCAATCTACCTACCCTTGATCTAGCAACTCCACTTTTGGGAATCTGCCCTGTGGTTGTGTTTGTACATAGGTACATATGACTTTATTTAGATTCTTAACTAGACCATTAGTTAGTTAGTTACATAGACTGTACAAGTGTGCAGTTTATTTGTTGCTGCATTGTTTGCAATAGCAATGATGGGAAATGATCAAAATGCCCTCAATGAATGACAGGTTAAAGAAATTATACGAATATAATATATTCTTAAAATGGACTACTATACAGATTTTTAAGAAAGGGAGATATAGGGGCGCCAGGGTGGCTCAGTGGGTTAAAGCCTCTGCCTTCAGCTCAGGTCATGGTCTCAGCGTCCTGGGATCCAGCCCCCGCCTTGGGCTCTCTGCTCAGCGGGGAGCCTGCTTCCTCCTCTCTCTCTGTCTGCCTCTCTGACTACTTGTGATCTCTGTCAAATAAATAAATAAAATCTTTAAAAAAAAAAAAAAAGAAAGAGAGATCTAACTAAGTTTTATGGAAGTTGAAAATATCTAGGTGCAGAATGATATATAAAAGATCGATCTTAATGTTTGCTTAAATATGCATAAGCAACTCTAGAAGATAATAAAAAACTAAAGAGCGGGATAGCAGCGGACACCGACTAATAGCCCCAAGGTGCACTTACTTGTTTTGCATAACATTTTAAAATTGGATTTCACTTAATAATCTGATATCCAAGTAAGGGTAAAAGGAAAGCTGGCCAGGTGTTAAGAAATGGTGCTAATAACCTGTTCATTTTTTCCACTCAGTTTTTTAGGATACTACTTCGGACATCTCCTCCAAAAACAAGCTAAGAAAAAGCTTGTTTTCGGACATAACTAAAGCAAAGTGGAGGGACTCTGCCGTGGGAGCATGGATGAGCCAACTAGTTTCATAGTAGGAGTAGAGCGGTGGCTCATAGAGAGAAAGCCTCATCCCAAACCTCTCTCTAGGTTTCCTGAAGAGGCTTAGGAGCCATGGCTGGGAAGAGGCATACGCAGCCTCCTCATCCTCCCCGAAGTGCCCAAGAACAGCAACTGACTTACCCATTTGTCACAGTTGGCACAGTGCAGGGCGCCCATGATAGTTTTAGAAGTTCATGGGATGTTTTCATTTTAATTTCTTTTACAATCAGAAAAAAAAAAAGATAAATATGAGAATAAGGAATATATGATAATGAAATCAGCCCGAATGACACAGTTTGCAAAATATATTCTTGAATTTTGTTATGGAGGAAAGGACCTGTAAAAACATGACAGAAGTGCCCAGGGACTGACAAGTCATAATATCCTAGTGGGGGCCCTGCACAGGAGGGAGCACTTGCCACCTGCGGGGAGGCCTAGACCTCACAGACCCAGTGGGTACTGCAGGGTCTGCTTCTGCAGGGATAGCCCTCTGGACCAATGCTACACATATCTTGGGCCCTTTATGTTTAAAGTACTCTGGCACAATTAGGGAATGGTTTCTGTGCAAAAAGGAGAACCAAAGCTTATCTGCTATTTTTCCAATATGCCCTACTCCTGATTGATTGACCCAAACCCTTTGGATTTCTTCTCTGTAGCCCAGCTAGAACCCTGGAACCCTGGAACCTTCTGGGGATGCCCTGAGCACTTCCCTGTCCTTCTGAGGCCAAACTCCCCACTGAAGTGGCTAGGTTCCTAGACCTCCTTGCCTTCCTCTTGAGGCCATTATCTCAGGATCTTTCCTAAGGAGGCATCCTGATGACCTGTCTTCAGGGACCACATTCTTTCACAGCTATGAGCCTGACACCTAGACCTCAAATAGACAGTCATAGCATTTTACACCATATGCACAAGATCCCACTTGGTACAAGTCTATCACTCTCCCATCCAGTCTTCTCCTCCAAAAACAAGCTAAGAAAAGCGAACTGAGGCCATGGTTCTCACCTGTGAACTTGCTAGAAAAGCAAATTATTGGGTCCCAGCCCAGCTTTGCTGAATTGTGAACTCTGAGAGTAGGGACCAGCAATATGTATTTTAACAGTCCCTCCAGGCAATTCCCATGCAAGCTGAAGTTCCAAAACCACGGAGTTAGGAGCAAGGGTGCCCAGATTTTTGAGGGTAGATTTCCATGTCTCTGGGGCCCAGAGACGATGATGAGGACGGTGGGTCTCAGGAATGTGCCCCAAATGCAAAGGCACTTGGTCCAGGGCCCAGGCGAGCTCAAAGGTGCTCCCCCCCCCCCCCCCCGAATCCTGGGATGACCTCAGAAGGAGGATAGGGGCAGGCAGCACTTTTTTGAGACTCTAGACTCAGTACCTGGAGACTCAGTGACTTCTGTGGGTCGGCGCCCCGCGGAATTAAGCCCAGGTGTCCCTGAGCCGGCCTGCCACTCTCACAGCACGGTGGGAGGGGCAAGCCCGCGCCCCTCAGAGCTGCTTTGTCTTTGGACCACCCTCTCTCCCCTCCCACAATTTACGGAATGTCAGCTCCAGGGTCCAACAGGGATTTCCAGTTTCTAAATCGGAGAGGGGTCGAAAGTCCTTATGTTCAAGTCACATTCTGCCACCACCTCCCACCGGCAGGTGACCCTGACGCTCCGCCCCCGCTGGAAGCTGGTCATTTGTTATAGAGATCAGTCTCACGAGAATGCCTTGCCCATTCCTCCTAGACCGTGCAGGGGTAAGGGTTCCTCTTTAGGCGGTCCCGGTACAGTCCCAGGGTTCATAGGTGCCAGGGAATAAACACAAAGTTGGGGCTCGGAGAAGGGGAAAACTCTCCAGAAGCCTAATTCAAAAGCTCTCAAAACCAGATGAGGGTGAAACACATGCCCTCTAGGTCCACACAGTTCTGATGCCCCTCACCCTTTTGGAAGCCACTGACCCCATTCCGTCCCCTTGCGGCCACCTGCTTTCCAGCCCCTCCTGGGATCCACTCCTGAGCTCCTGAGGTGCAAGAGAGCACGTTTTGGTCTGAAAATCAGAAACCGATTTACGAATCAAAGTGTCTCTTAACCCAAAGTCACAAACCAATGTTCATCTTCAGCTTTTGAACATTTTGGTTGTGCTCTTGTGCCCAGCTATGTTGAAACACACACACACACACACACACACACACACACACACACACCATCCCGATTTACGAATCAAAGTGTCTCTTAACCCAAAGTCACAAACCAATGTTCATCTTCAGCTTTTGAACATTTTGGTTGTGCTCTTGTGCCCAGCTATGTTGAAACACACACACACACACACACACACACACACACACACACACACACACCATCCCCAGCTAAAAATAACAACAACAACAACAAAGTGTAAAAAATGCTGGCGCCCTTAGAGACAGACAGCCCCCTGCTCCTGTCCACAAAATGCACATCATCAGCGCTTTTGGCTACTGTTAATGTTTGAATAATTCATTTCTTTTAAAGTGTGCACAGTTTCAGAAGTACTCTTGTTTCTCTGTGATCAATTCGAGATTGTATTAGACTATGGTTTCCAAATCTGCTTAGAAAATATTATCCAGATTACTTAGAAAAACTACATAAAATTCACCACTCTCATTTTTCAGGTTGGTGCCTTTCTTTTTCTTTCTTTCTTCCCCTCTTCCTTCCTTTTTCTCTCTTTCTCCCTTATATTCCCTCCCTTCCTCTTTTTCTTTCTTTCTTTTCCTTCCTTCCTTCTCTCTTCCTCTTTCTTTCTTTATTTTCCTTTCCTTTTTTTTTTTCCTTTCTTTTTTAATGTGTACTCATTGAAGCTAATTTTTTGGATATTTCAATGGTCAATTCAGTTAGGCAACCTCAGAAGTAGTGTCTCATAACGGACTATTTTGTTTTGCATAAAATCCCACACTTTACAAAACATCCTGATCAAACAAGTGATATGTACCATAAATTTTAAAAAATTAAATATGGCTATTTTGGGGGAGTTTCCTTCTATTCTTTGTTTTCTAGTCTACTTGTCCCATCAGGTGGAAGTTGTAAGGAGCCCTTGTTTGCTCCTCAACATCAGACTGTCTAAATGTGAAAATAGAATGAGGCTACAGCAGGATTCACTTATGTACACGGAAGAAGAAAAATGTTATTATTTCCTTAGACATCAATATTCCCCTAGATAAATTCTTCTCAGTGGTAGGGAGTGAACATCTGGGTATAACATACTGAGATATTCAGGTGACCATCTTCGGATGTTGCATCTTGATTACTAATAAGTGTATCATTCATCCTGACCTTGGCCACTAGCAAAATCCGTGCCTGTGTGCTTTGTACAAACGTGTACATGTGATGTGGAAGCGAGCAAAAGGGCACGTATGCGTTCCTAGTAGTCTGTACAAAACAAAACAAAACAAAAAAGTGTGTCATGAGAGCGAGGAAGGGGAGACAGAAATCACTCTAGTTTTGCTAAGATGCTCAAGCAGCTGGGCACAGACAGGAGTTACCAGAAGGCAGGATGGAAGTCTGTGCCCAAGCACGGTTAGCATCACAGTGCGCGTAGGTCGGGACCGATATGCTCAGTGTGCACCCGAATTCCACGGAGCGTTCTGGTTCTTTCCCAACCCAGAGGTTTAGCTTCTTCAGTCTGGACTTTGCCTGGTGTTGGGAGGGGTCCCGAGGCCCTCAGAGCACCCCTCCTTTTAGTTCCGGGAGCGCGCAGCGCGCGGGACTCCGCACGCACTGGAGCGTTGGTTCTCAGATCCGCCGCGGCCGGCACGCCTTGCCCCCTAGTCTAGAGCCTTGGGAGCCCGCACGTCGTGGTGTCCCCACGGGCTAAAGGAGGGCTCCATGCGGGCAGCCTCTGGGGTCGCCCCCGTGGTAGAAGCGACTCCCAGGGGTACAGTTTTGCTGTTTGCCCTCCTGGGCCTAGGAACGGAGGAAGGTGTTTGTTTACAAACAGGCTCCGGTTTCTTCCCGCTTTAGGAAATCGTTCCTGGGGTGCACGGACAGTGCCCCAGGGCCAGAGGTCCTCGCGGAGGAGGCAGCGGCCTAGACGCTCTTAGCCTTCTGGTCTGGTGTTGGTGGGTCGCATGCACCCATTTCTTTCTTTCCTGGGCTTTCCCTCTTACTTTTTGTCAAAGAGGCGGGTAGGACTAGCTTCTTAAACTCAAGAAATAAATTTAAAATTTCTCACGCTAGAGGGGAACGCCAATTCTCAGAACACGTGGGAGGCACCTGAGGTTGTGGTTCACGCCCCTCGCTGGCCTGATGCTCTGGCGGGGTCCGCGGGCGGGGTCGCCGGAAGGCTGCGAGGCCGGGTCCCTGCACCCGGGCGGGGGAGGGCATGCGGGAGCCGCATTCCGGCTTCAGCCTAGGTTCAAAGATTAGAAAAACAGGTGTTACGTCGCCATGCTAATTCACTCACTCGGTAAACGCGGCTCAGACAGTTGTGTGCGGAGGACTTAGCGAGGGGGCCGTCCCCACAAGGCCGTGCATTCACTTTGTTTATTAAACAGCTACTCGGTTCATCGACTACTGAGCTTCACTGGGACGCTGCAACAGCACGCTGGGCCCCCCAGGATGTCCTGTTGGGTGTGAAGACCCACCCACTCATTTTGCCCATTTTCCTTCTGAAAGGAAAATACTGCCTTTCTTCCGGTGAAACGCTCTGTTGTATGGGGAGCAGGGCACCTCCTGACGCCCCAGGGTGTCTCTGCCACGGGCAAGGGTTTCGGACCCTCATGAAGCACTAACACACCTGCACGTCGTTGAAGGAGAGGTAGGGTTTAAGTAACCACTGACTTAACCGAAATTCTTTCCAGAGCAAAGTCGGAATAGAAAACTGCTTAACTCTAAGGTGCCGTTGCTGTGCCCGGCCGCTCCATTTACCCATAAGATCTGTCCCGATTGGGGGTGGTGGGAGAGTGGGGGAGAAGGGTCAGGGAAGATTTTTTCACCTTCCCCAAACACACACCCTCTGTCTTTAAGGGCAGTAGTTAACTTGATCTTATCTGTTCTTCCTGGTGTGTCGCGTATAAGAGAGTGGCACCACATCTCTCTTAGTATCCTTACTCCTTTGGAGTGTAGCACTTGGAGGTTGGAACCTTCCCAGAGCCAGGTCTCTCAGCGGCCACAGACTCTGGGGAAATGACTCCTTCTAGATTAGAGCCCATTAGCCAGATTCCAGTTTTGAAACACCTATAAAATCTATATGTTCCGTTGTGTCTTATTCTTTCTATCCAGACCATTCACCTCTTCTTGCCAGGTGCTTCCCAGATGTGTAAATATCCCCAGAAAGCTCCCGTTGTCGTTCTGTGAGCTTACTGCCATCGGGCGGCAAGGAGATGGCAGATGTCTGCATTTTTGAACAAACACTCTTAAAGTTGCTGGGAATATCAGAAAAATGGCACAACCCCTCTTCAGAGCGTATGTTTTCTCGGTGGCAGTTATCTCCACAAAGGAGAGAATGAGTGCAACATCACTGCCGTTCTTCCTGTCTTTTACCGCCGCAGAAACAACTGCCTCCGAGTGTACGTCCAGAAAAATCCTGGTCACCAGCGGCACCAAAAATAAGGGGGAAATCGCCTTTGTAGGGAGTGATTCCAAGTAGTAGTAATTATTTTGGGGGCAAGTCAGCTTTCCCCCGTTGCTAGCTGTTGTCTTTCTTCAGATGACAGAAAAAAAAAAAAAAAAGGCAATTCAAATCAGAGGGTGTCTTAATTTGATAGCGAGAGTACTTACAAGCATTTGTTTAAGTGGGTCCTGTTGGGGGAACTGTGAATGTTGTAAATTTATTGATGCAGAATGTATCCTTTCGTAAGGATATTACTTTTGACTTGGGTTTCCGGAAACAAAACTCAACAAAAAAGTCTTCACTCACCTTTAAGCTGACAGATTGTTGCGAGGTATCTATGTATCAATCACTCTAACTCTATTTTCTGCTGAAATGTTAACGTCTTTTCCTCTAGAGTCCCCTATCTGCGCACCCCCCCCCCATAAGACAACCCCGCGGCTGAGCTTTCCACGGTGAACAAATCAGACCCCAAACTCGAGCCATTTCGAAAGACTCTCCTCTTTGGGATTAATTTAAAGACAGGTGTATGTGTGTGTGTGTGTGTGTGTGTGTGTGTGTGTGCGCGTGTAATCTTCTCCGGCGATGAATTCAGTGTAGCTGGGATTTCAGAAAAACGTGAAAGAGAAAGCGCAACACCGGCTGGTGCAAGCAGTGGGCCCCACCACTTGCCAATGGGAATGGCGCGGCCGCGAACTCGGCGTTTGGGTCACTCGCGCCCGCAGTCGGGGCGACTCCAGCCTCGTCGCCGGGAGCCCCAGGCCCCTGGCTCGACCTCCGCGACCTCAGGCCGCAGCCAGCCGCTTTCGAAAGCGCGGGGCTCAGCGGGGCCAGCCCTCAGGACGGGGTGCGTAGCCACTCGACCCCAGGGAGAGCGGAGAAGCGAGGGTCCTGCACATCACCCGCGAGGCCCCTGGAGGCCGGGAGCAGCGGCCGCTGCCGGGCATTGCCGACACCCGTGCCCAGGGCTCTTCAGGAGCGCTGCAGCCACGCGGGTAGCCGAGAGGCGAGCCAGGAGCCGGGGCGCGCAGGGGTGGTTCGGGTCGTGCTCGCGTCACTCAGACCGGCGGGCCAATGAGCGCCTCTTCCCGCGACAGGCGGAGCCAATGGGACGCGCGGAAGTTTGTGAGTGGCATTAAGGGAGGGCGGGAGAGAGGGAGCCCGGGAGTGAAGTTGAAGCTAAACCCCGTGAGCTATAAAGAAGTTACAGGGGGGCGTTTTCGGCTTCCAATTAGGAATAATACTGGCTTCGTAGCAACTACCGAGGAGGAGGATTCTAAAACCACCTCACCCGTCCCAAAGCCTGCACCCCCCCCTCCCACGCACCCCTCCCCCAATTCATGACCGAGAAAAGAAAAGGGAGCCAGGACGCGCTCCGCTCCTCTCTGCCGGTGGGAAGCCGAGAGGCCGGCGGAGTTGGATGGTAGGCATGAGTACAATTAAGAGGTGGGCGCCTCTGCACCCTTTGCCGCCGGCGGGGACCGAAGGTAGGTGAAGCGAAGACACCTTGCGCCCGCCCAGAGGCACCCGCAGCTCCGCGGCGGACCGGGAGAGGCCGGGACGCTCCCACCGCCCCCCTCCCCGTGCCTGCGAGGGGCTGTCATGAATGTGCCACCTGTTAACCTGGCGCTGCCGTGCCCGGCGTGCTGCCGCTCCCGCTGGGCAGGGAGAGCCCTGGGTCGCCTTGGGAGTCCCGAGGGACTTGATGCGTAAGTGCCACTTTTTGTGGAATCCCTGAGAGTTGAGACCCAATTTAGAGAGATAGCCGAATTCCAGATCTGCCCAACTGGGGCGCCTGAAAGGCGGCCTGAGCACTGTGGAGGAATTCTGATTTGTGGAACCCTGCTTTCTGGGACGTGCGACTGGCCTGGGCGCGGGCACGGGGACCGGCGACTGAGGGTCTGCTAAGTGTCTTCAAAAATATGCATTTTGTTATTTGGGCAACTTCCCAGGGGGCTGGAGAATGTGGTTGGCATGGAAGAGGGAATGCGAGCATTATTTGCAGGGGGCTCAGTCTCGCCCCTGATTCCTCCATATCTTAAACAAACAAACAAACAAACAAACATATGCACAAACAAACACGGAGCCTGGAGGGGCGCGCTGAGGCCCTTTCCGGCCGTTTTTCAGAATTCGGGGAGTGTATGGGTGATTGCGGAGCTGCAGATCCCTTATGCTCTGATGCTGTTGTCTTCACAGTGGCCTGAGAGAGTTGCCCGGCGTTCCTGTGCTTCCCAAGTTCTTCCCAAAGGAGCTCGGAGCCGCCTCAAATGCCTCGGGACTGAAGAGCAAACGTCGGGGATTATTATGTCGATTTTTTGGGGACCGGGTTTGGCCGCGCGGAACAGAAGAAAAGGCTGGCTTCTCAGGGGTCCCGCCGGCATTTGATACCCAGAGACTCCTAGGATTGTCCTGATTGCCGTGGATCAACAACTTTCCTACGTTCGCGTCCCGTATTTTTAAAGAAAATAATTTTCTCTTCGCTGCGTTGGTCTTTCACTGACATCAGTACACTGAAGCAAAGACTTCCGTCTCTTCATTCAAAGTAGGCTTTATGTGTTTGCCAATATGATCTCCAATTGAGAGTTTAATTTTGCTTTTGGATGAATCTGTGGAGCTTATGTTGTAAGAAGAAAGGGAGAACGAGACACAATGAAAGAGAAGTCCAAAAATGCTGCCCGGACTAGGAGGGAGAAGGAAAACAGTGAATTTTATGAACTGGCTAAATTACTGCCTTTGCCCTCAGCTATCACCTCGCAGCTGGACAAAGCATCCATAATCAGGCTCACCACCAGCTATCTCAAAATGAGAGTTGTGTTCCCAGAAGGTAAGTGACTCTGCCCAGATGGAATTTCAAAGGCAGAAAGGGTAGAGGTTTGCCAGTGAGTGAGCCTACACCACTGAACAGAAGAGTGCATTCACACGTACGTACACACTCTCTGCAAAGGGAAGTTTAGCGTGGCTGCTTGACTCAGGACCTCTCTGAACTTAGATTGCTGTTTCCTTTTTGTGGCCCTTTCTACTTCCCCATTAATACTTTCTCTCCCATGCATCGGATATGTTTGGTTGGGATGCAGCCCAACAGTGCTTTTGTCAACACTTCAGATACTGAGCTCAACTGAAAGTACAAGTAATCCAAACATGACTCACTGACTTGCTTTCTTCCTTTCTTTCTTTTTCCCTTTCTTTCTTTTTTCCTTTCTTTCTTTAATTCCTCTTGTTAGAATTGTATCTAGCAGGAGGCAGGAACATTGCCAAATTCTTGTATTTTTGCTCCATATAGATAGACCCATGGACATGGAACTAGCTAAGCTAAATAATAATTTCTAAGTTTATAATTCTACAGAAGAGAGGCAGGCATATTTAGGAACAAATTTGTCCTGGATTTACCCAGTCTCTTGATTGCTTATAGCAAATTTATTCTGAGTTTTTGAGACACTCACAGATTCTGAAACTAACTCTGGGGCTTCATGATTTGCTACTCTGAGTTTGGTATTATCTCTGAGATAATAGGCTAGGATCCAAATACTTAAGGTTGAATCAAGAAGACTAGCCCGCTTGGAAACTATCTTCTAGGAGGCAGGTTGGCAAATGGGTCCTGGGAAAATTGTCTTGTAAGGCCTAGAAGGAAGAACAGCTGAGCTGGTCATGATTTAAAACATGTATTTAGATCATCAAGATTCACTGTGTGACGACAGAGCAGCCTTCAAAGAACACTGCCCTGTATAAAACCATATATACTTACTAGGAGAGGAATACTTCTCTCTTCCTTCTCCCCATCCTTTCCTTTACCCACATTCAAATAATATGTACAGATTTTTAAAAAGTATTTTAGATGTGTCTTTGCTAGAGGAGAAAGATTGGGAAATATAAAGGAGAGGATACAAAACAAACAAAAAATTCCAGGAGAAAGAACCCTGTTTATTTACAAACCAGAATGTCTTATTTGACCCACAGAGGTTTATGTTATTGTTGATTTTGGGTGTTTGGGGTCTACTGTTTTCTTTTAAGGAAATGGGAAGGAAATAGCCATTATCAGGCTTGGAGTTTCACTTTGTTTGATCTTGACTAGAAGTTATTATCTGAATCAAAATCTCACAAAACATGTCGACAAATTAGCCAGGGGCACTAAAGGAAGACTTTCAAATTTTAGTTCAGTTTTACCAGGGAACTACAAGTAGTGTTATAGTTGTTTTGTCTTAAAGCAGTTCCTTGAACAGTCTCACTTGACCGTGGAAACCACAGGAAGAGAGAAATCAAAACCTAAAGTTACTGAAAAGTTTAAAAAAAAAAAAGAAAGAAAAAGAAAGAAAGGGGGCACTTATATAGTAAAAACCATATTTCCCATTCAAACTGTGCTGAGAATTGCTGGTGGGAAAAGTACTATTATGCTACACTGTCGTCTTCTTCTTCTTCTTCTTCTTCTTCTTCTTCTTCTTCTTCTTCTTCTTCTTTAAGAGATCTCGTTGTCTTTTATACTGTCAGCGCCTACTTTATAAAAATAAAGCTATTGCGAACTCGGCTGGCCGCGCTGTTCCTAACAGGATTATTAGCAGTGATTTGTCAGCCCCTGTGGTCTCAGTGGGCTCCCTTTCTGCGTGATTTCTAGCGGGTCTCGTCAATTATCAATGCCGATGTCGCTCGCTGTTTGATCAGAAGAAGCATATGGTGCTGCTTGTGGGGCTCCGGGTAATCGCGGGAGGAAAAGAATAGGGGATCGGCGTTCCCGTGCAGGCACAGAAAGAGGGCTGGGGGCGCCCAGGGAGTTGCCGGGCTGGGGGCGCTCGTCTTTGTCGCGCAGATCTCCTGCTGGCTTGGCCGGGAAGGTTTCCGGCTGGTTTTTGTTGTTTTAGTTTTGTTTTCTAAGAGAGCAAGCTGTCTTAAGTGCTAACTCCACAAATTATAAATCGCGTGATAAGTAGGAAGAACAGAAAGTAAGCTCTTAGCCAACTTCTTATTTTTAAAGAGAGCACTGGCGAAGACTCCCTCTGGGGTCCCCTTGGTGGCCGGCGGATCCCCTGTGGCTACTTTAAGGCGACTGTGCTTTCTGCAGCCCCCTCACCGGCTTCCAGAGCCCGGGCCCCTCCCCTCTCCCCTCTCCCGTGGACTCGTGTGAGTTTATGGGGAGGAGGGGATGGACGATGTGTGAACTCTGGGCACATCATTTATTTCTCCAGCTACTGTTGAGCTCATAACTCACTGGCAGTCTCCACCGGTGAGTTGGACAGGGTCATCCGAACAGCTGGCTCCTAGGGATGAGGTTTTAATTTTGAGGATAGAGCAGCTTCAAAAATCCAAAACCCAGACACAGCCCTTTAAAATTTTAAACGATAACAACAACCCCTCACCCCCCGCCAAAATCCCAACATCTTTCAAAGGAGTGGAATAATCATAAGCGGCAAAACCAGGCACAACCTGCAGAGGGTGCTAGATTTGGGTTCAGCTGTGCAGTGAAGACAGCGAGTAGACAAGACTGGGTCTGTGGCAGTGGGGGAAACTGGGTGCTTTCTGTGGAAGTAACCCTTTTTAGGAACGAGAAATGGAAAGAATTTGAAGATGTAGTTCATGTTTACATCTATCTTGATCCCATTCCAGAACATATAGGTCTTAAATTTTGTTCTAAGGATGGAGTAAAATATAGCTATTTCACCATGGTAAGCATTCTGTCACATATAACATGGGGATTTTGCAAGGTATATAATCTAAAATAATCATAAATCTGATGACATCTCAGTTATAGGCACAACAATGACTATAAAACGCCACCGTTTTGGTTCAGATTACATTTCATCTACAGTACTTATTAATATCAAAAGACTTAAATCAACAAACAGAAATCTTTCCATACTTATATCTGAAAAAATAAACAAATTCTTAAAATATAGCTAACCCCCCAATAGTTCCTATCTCCCCCAGGTTCCTGTAGATTCCTTGTCTAGGGGCAAACTTCAACTTTCACTTATCTGAGTAGATAAAATTGAGCTCTTTAAAGAAAAACGAGAGATTGAGAACATAGGAACAGTATATGGGTGGCTGGAATAACTAAGAATAAAGCAATAGATCGGCGGCTTCATACTTTAAAAAAAAACGCAGGAAAGATTACTGTGAAATCATTAAAACTGCGTATCTCCCATTGGCAGCATATTCCATTCTGAAATAACTTTGCAAAGAAAAAACTTGAGAAATGTATGTCTTTAGTGTTACCAAAGCTAGAAAAGCAGGATAAAAAAGAGAGATGGTGTGCTTTTGTGTGCAAAATAAGACAAACTCAACCAAAAAGACATATCTATTTGTTATCCAAATATAATACAGTTTTGACTGGGGGTGTAGTGGCTTGCTGAACAACCTTTGAAAGGATCAGACATGTTTTCAGATCTATAGCCAGTGGGAATCTTGGTAACATCACACTACCAATTCATTGTAAAGATGTCTTGGGAAAATAAAAATAATCACAGAATTGAAATTAGTAACTGTGCATGATAGGGAGTCCCTACAAAGGCTGGAAGGACAAGAATGATTAAAGAAACCTCCACAGACCCTTTCTATAATATTCACCTCAAGATTGAAATCATTAATCGCCTTATATTTTTTTGAGGCCCAGAACTGAAAGAGAAAAAGAGGCCCCATTTCCCACGTGGATGGGTGATTTAAGGCTGTTTTTCTTGCTGCTCGGGGAAATGATTGAGCATTAGGTTTCCATGTTTATTTTCTTACAGAAGTTTTTCTCATTTAAAAGCCTTTAAGCCCAGTTTACGCTCCACGCTGGTTTTCTCTGTTTAATTCCAGTTTTGATGTTGACTTAAAATGTAGAGTGCAGAACTAAACTCCATACAGAGCATTTGCAAGGCAGATTTATGTGCTAGAAATTGTAGATCAGATCAATGAAAAATATACTTTTATTTTCTTTAAAGGGAGTAGTGACTAATAAAAACAATCACAACAGCAAAACAGGGCATTATAAGCTATAGCAAGTTGCTTTTAAGCAGGGTACAATCGCACACCTAAAGCTAAAATCACACTAAATTTCCAGAGGACAAATATGATTTCTAGGGGAGTTATTTTTCAAACCTGGGGGAAATCTCGGAAGCTTGGAGCTTTTGCAGACACGTAAGTGGACACAATTCGAGCCCACGGATTCTGGCTGCATTTCTCTATGTCGGCCCAGGTATTTCTCAAGAGAATGAGGTTTGGAGCCAACTAACACCTTATGATGTTAGCTGTCCACCCATTGCCGGTCTCTGATTCAAGGAATTTTAAATTTTGCATGGGGGGAGGACAACCGTCAAGTATTTAGCAAGGGGGCTGGCTATTTAGTACTAAAACACTGTTCGAGAAGCGCGGGGCAAACTTTCTGCATGGAGTCTCCATCCGGGAGGCGGTCCGGTGCGGAGTCGCTCTTCCTTGGTGGCTCGGGACAGACTGGAGACAGAGACCTTGTAGAAACCTCTGCCGCGCTCGGGTACGCAACGAAGCACGCAGCGGGGAGAAGCCTGTATGCTGCTACTCGCAGGCCAGGTTGGCGCGGTGAGGCCCATTCTGTCCCGGCCGCGGGGGGCCGAAGCCGAGGGGGCGCCAGCTGGAATCTCCGCACGGTCCAGATTAGGTCTCTGCTCTCCAAGGTTCGAGGACGTTCCAGCTCGCCTGCCCAAGCAGAGGCCGGGCCGGTGCGGCCGTGCTCCCTCTGTTATTCGTGCTGCCCGGGCCACTGCCCCAAGGTCGGTCTGTTTAAACCCGAAGTCAAGATCCTGCCGGAGCGGACCGTAGTGCGGCGGTCGAGTCCGGCCGCAAAATGGAACACAAGCCTGACACGCCTGAACAGCGGGGCAACCCCGTCCGCCCACCCGCGCCTGCCTTTGGGGCGATGGCATTGTCCCTCCCGGCCACTTTTGAAGACCTGGAGCCCTGGGGAGACACCACTTGACGTTTTTCAGTGTCACGCAGGCACTGTTGTCAACCCCGAGTGCATTTTCGTCCCACAGTTCACTGAAACCCTTTAGCTCCTGTTCCTTCGCTGCAGCCTATGACGCCGAAGGCCAGCTTGGCTGGCCTGCTCCATCCCAACTTGGAAGCCCTAGCTCCAGGGCCAGAGCTCAGCAAGGGTGCAGAGACAATCAATGCTGTGACCATCAGTCTCCACCCCAGATTTATAACTAACATTAGTGGATTCCCGGGGCGCGGCCAGGGGTCTCAGAGGCGCGCATGGGAGAGCACGGCACTCACTGCCATTGCGGATTGCAGAACACACAGGGGAGTTCGGGACACACACACGGTAGGGTCCTGGCTGCTGCGCGGGACAAAGCCCGGCCTGGCGTTGGATCCTCGCGCTCAGGAGGTTGGCCACACCCTCCAGGTGGCCGGAGGGGGCCTAAAGCGGGGAGGGTCACAGCGCCCGAGGCTTGAGGGTGGGTATGCCTAGACACAGGAAGCAACCTTCTATCCAGTGACCACTCCTGGCTGTCTAAGGGCTTGTCTAAAGGCCCCCAATCTCCGTCCCTCTCTTCCTCAGTGAGCACAGCTTCTGAGGCCCCAGAAGCCCTAACAGGAAGACCGATAAGTTGCTGGACAGGGGTGGTGGAAGGAGCCCAGGTGGCTGAGACAAGTCCCCCCGGGACCCTATGTTAGGAGCAGAGTTTGGAAGGGCTTTTCCCATTTCAATCACCAAGTTGTGGTCAGATCCTGGGACAGCTCTTCCAGTCCCCTTCCAATTCCTATACTGCCTAAAAGGTGTATCAGGATCTGCAGTCAGATGAAGCTTTCTGGGAACTACTATAAGGAGGACACATTTCTACTGAGATATAGTTTATTTATTAAAGAAAAAGGGAAAAGAACAGTAGACCAAGCTCTTCTCTTCCTCCTCTTCCTGTCTAAGTGAAGGAGGCACTGATGCCAGGTCTGTAATCTATATTTTGTCAAGGGCATGAAATTCATTCCGAAGGAAAAGCCCGATCAATTTATTTTTGCTGCTTGTAATAACACAGCTGGATGATGCTTTGAGCTCACGCTAGACTGGGGCTCATCATTCATTCGCCAAGAACGGGCCTAAATTGTGCCTGTGGGATTAGGTCAATTTTAGTGGATCTACTTCGCCTCATTTGGTTACTAATTGGTTTCTTGTTTTATAAATCGAAATCTCATTTTCAGGAAATTACAAAACCCGTGCAGTCAGTCCATTGAGGTAATCCTTGGGTCAGGGGGTATTTAAATGGAAATGCCTCAACCGAGCACTGAGGGTAAGAGTGAAACTTCGCCCGGGGTTTTCACATGAAATGTGAGCTAGCCCTTTAGATCCATAATAGATACATCCCTTCTAATACTACTTATGTAAATATGATAAACCAGACTTTAAGGAAAGAGCGGGGAGGGGAGAAGCAAAATTTATCTGCTAAGGTTAATGTGGCATATCTTGGAAATCTTCCAAAATAGATTATGTTTTCCTTTGTCTTCGGCCACTTTAGCTGGGGAAAATCCTTTTGTCTAAAACCCGATTTAGTTATCGCCTCCCTCGCAGAGCTCCTTTTCTCCTTTGCAAAAGCCCGTTCCCTCGGCCTCACCGAATTACAAGAGAATCTTTAGATCTTGTTCCCACTGTAATCCTGCCGCAAAGGGAGCTGGTTTCCTCCTCATTTTAAACAGACAATCAAAGGATTTGTGAATTTTCTGCGGTAGGTCAAGTGCAGAAACGAAATCTCAGCTTACCCCCCTCGCCAACTGAAATTGGGTGCGGGAGCGCGTCACCGCGGGCAGGAGGTGAGGGGGTCCGGGGAGAGGGGTCCCTGGCCCACTGCGGGATTTTCGGGAGGCCCAACCCTTGACCCGGGGCTTCCGAAGGTGTTCTGGGAGGGCTGAAGGGCGATCTCAGCCCTAGGATTAGGTCAGGAAAGTCTGGCAGGTAGAGGAAGGCAGCCAGTGCCTTATAAAACATTAACCCAGACCAAACCGTGCGGCGGCGAGTTCAACCGCAAACATAGAGGAGGCAATGCTCCGTGAAAGCAAAAGGTTCCCTAAAAGGTGTGGGGGTAGGGGCAGGGGAGGGCGAGGGAGGCCCCTGTTAACCTGCGCCAGGCGGGCTGTTTAGTAACCTGCGGGGAAGTCTTATTTTCCCCTCGTAGGCGCATACTAATGAGGCCGCAACCCGAGACAACAAACAGCAGAGGCTGGCGCTGCGGTTCGGAACCAGTACTTAACCCCGAGCCCAGCTCGGGGATTTTCAAATGATTCGGGTCGGGAGGCCGTTCCCGGGCTGTTTCCAGCCGACTTGGGAGAACTTCACCATTTTAGAATAAAGACGTTTGCTGGCCCCAAGCGCAAGCTTCGCACCCTTCCGGAAGACCAGATTCCAGACGCGAGGAGGCCTCTGCCTGCTCCCCGGGCGCCGGGAGCGCCCCCGCCCTTCGCCCCCGTGCAGCCTGGCGCTTCCAGGCCTGGGCCGGGCCCGGGCGCCCACCGGCCAGCGCCACCTGCGTCCCCGGCTCTCCCAGCAGGTTCTTTTCCCTTTTCCCCAGTTTGGCCTCCTCACCCAACAACCCCCATCTTCCTTTCCGCCACTTTTGTGTGTGTGTGTGTGTGTGTGTGTGTGTGTGAGCAACGATGAGAAAAATGAACGCGTCGTGCCGGAAAACCAGGCTGGATAGCTTGGCCGAGACCCAAGCAGCGAAGGGAAGGTGACACGGCGGAGGGGTGGGTACAGGTGGCTGTGGCGGAGGCTCTCCTAAACAGTCCAGGAGGACCAAAGCATCTGGGCCGTAGTGTCACTCCTGGGAGGGAAACTGGGGCGGGCTAAAGAGGCAGGAGGGATTGACGAGAGGCGAGGGAGGGAGAGGAGTCCGGTGGCGGGCGGGGAGCATCAGTGTTTGCAGAGCGGTGGGGAAATCGTTAGATTTATTTAGATGTGCAAACACCCAGAAAGACCCGATTCGAGCTTAAGGGGCGCTCCTGGTTACTCGTTACCAGGGTTTTGATCGCTTGCTTAGGAAGCAGCTTCTGGCCAACACATTTTAAGAGTCCAACTCCATGTTTTATTCCGAAAGATCCGCCCTCACCCCCATATTACAATGTGAGTGTGTCTGTCACTGTGTACTTCATGGTGATTTGTACTTTAATGCAGCAAATCAGTAAATCACCCCTCTTTTTGTCATGTTAAACCTTGTTTATTGGTGGAAGAATAAAAGAGTTTAACTACCTAGTAAAATTAATTTCAGCAGCAACACTGTTAAAAAAAATATTACCTGTAAGTAGTTACAGGTAGTATAACCTCTGTCTTAAGTTTCCTCTGCCTTTTTTTTTTTTTTCATTTTCTTTCTGCAAACAGGTACTATAGCAGATTCCGTATTAATTTTTTAAAACATCAGCCATGGGTATGCAGAGAATTGTATTTTTTTAGGCATCATCGGAGAAATGATTTCTGGCAAAGCCTGGAAAGATCTTAACGTGGTAGCATCCAGGAGAGAAAGGGGCTGTCTTTGTTAATAGATGGTGCCTGGGAAGTAGAGAAACTGAATGATTGTCTATATCCAATAGGGAACAGGAAATATTGCTTAAGATGGTATAAGCACTTGAAAGCAACTTCAAAAAAAGGGTATACTTTCTTTTCTTTTTTTTTTTTTTGAAAGGCAAGGTTAGGATGTGTAAATCGAGGGCTGGCTCAGGGTGGGAAGAAGGGGAAGCAGAGGAAGAAGGATTGTTCAGGGATGTTGGTGCTGGGAACCATCCGCAAGCAAACGGATTTCTACGGAGGGAATCGAAGTCAGGGGGCTAGGGGAGGAAAATGGCTGGAGAGCCTGGCAGCCAATGAGAAAGCCTACCAAGGACCAGCTGGACCCTGCTCTAAGCCTCAGGTACTCGCTCCTGGCACTTGCTGGATGTGCGGACACACTCGGCCTCCTGATAAGGAAGATGATGACACTTTGGGAGAGAAACAGTGTCCCTCACCCCTCTAACCACACTAGTGAACCTATGCAAAAGTTAACCGCGGGTGTTCGGTGTCCGCCCCTTCTGGACACAGGCGGTCCTCAAACTCAGCCACTTGGGGTACTGCCAGGAGGGGCTCTCAGCCAGGGCCCTGCCCTCCCGGAGAAACCGACGCCGGTCGGGGAGAGGGAGCCTGACCTCTAAGCAGTCCTTTATAAGTCGAGAGGGCGGGGCCGAAATTTACCCGCTTGCGTCCTAGGAGGTCCCGGTGCGGTCGATCTCCGAGGGTATCGGGTCGTGTGTGCGAACTTGGGGGGTGTGTGACAATAACGGAGAGATTAGACTCAAATTGCTAGCCAGGTCGGAGTCCCATCGCTAAAGGTTGTCTCTTTGTCTCTACAGGACTCGGCGAGGCGTGGGGCCACTCGAGTCGCACCAGCCCTTTGGACAACGTGGGCAGAGAACTGGGCTCCCATTTGCTCCAGGTAATGGCGCGTCAGCACACAGGCTTTGAGGGCTCAGGTGCCTGGCCCCGCACTGGGCTTCTTGATCTTTAGGGAAATGGGATGGGTCCCAGACGTGGCCTTCTTGCAGTCCCTACAGCTCCTTCCAAAATTAAAACGTTGAGCTCTTAACCTCATTGGGTGAGGATGGCACCTCTCCAGGCAGAGAGGGAGGCAAGGTGACAATGAGCACGCTAGGTTTAGAAGGGAGTCCCTCAAGGTCCCAAACCAGGATGGCTGAACCGAGGGAGGTGGCCATTTGACACCATTCCGCCAAAAGAACCGAGCACGCTGGGCCAAGCTGCAAAACCACCAGAAATGAAGGATTTACACAGGAATAACGGGAATCTGGTAGAAACGCCCATCAGTGCTTTCAGTCCACACATTCCAGATCCAGCTGGGTCTGCAACTCTTTCGTCTCCTCCCTGTAGCTTGCGAGCTCCCTCCTCTCTCTCCTGAAATCTCACCCCAGGCCAGCCCAGCCTGCGTACCGACCCTAGCCTACAGACATACAGCTTCCCAGGTAATGAGTTTACCCAATGTGGAGGCGCCCATTACAGCGTTGTTTGCAGTGTACACCGTTTTAAATTGCCCGTTGCCCGTTTAAGTCGCATAGCAAATATTTAAAATAGCAAAACTCCCTGTGGCATTTTTAGGCTTGACACTTGTCTCCCACCCTCTACCCCCTTATCATTATCCATGTCCACCGCCAGCTCCTCATGTGGGAGCCTCAGACCCAAATAGCACCGTGAGACTCTGAGCGGCTTCTTCCCCGTGGGCCGGGCAGGACCCGCATCTCATGTCTTCCCCGTCCCACTGCTGCTACTTTGTCCCCCTCACCCCCCACCCCAGTCCTGGAGACAAAAGAGATTCTAGTGCCACAGAGCACAGAAAGGCCAGTGTAAGCATTCCCTCACAGGCCTGGCCTGTGGCCTCCAAACCTCTGAATTAAATAGAAAGGCCTTGTCAGTCTCCTTTCTCAGAGACACCTTCGTCAGTTGTTGCTCAACAACACTCTCCCGCCATCTTTCCATGCTCCCCTCTAATGTCCCTCATCAAAATAAAGGAAAGAACAAAACCCAAACAATCTTCCACTCCTTCCAGTTCTTGCCCCGTCTTTTCCCTCTCCATCCCACACTTCCGGAAGAACTTAATTATCCTCTCAGTTTCCTCACTCACCTTGCTCCCCTCACTTCCACACCCCTGCGGTCTGGCATCTCTCCTAACTGTTGTGCTCTGCCAGGCTCTATCACCTTTTGATATCAGCATAAGGATGCTCATCTCTTACCCTGCCTGACTTTGTTTATTCCACAAATATAGGAGGGCCAAGTATGTGCCAGACAGAAAGTCCTGCCCACATGGAGTTTACATTCCAAGGCCAGCAGCCTTGCCAACCCAGACAGGGACATGACTTAGTATAACAGGTGCTGTGGAGAAAAGTAAGAAGGGGAGGGAGGGGCTGGGTTTGAGTAGTACCACTTAAAATGGGGACATTGCAGAGGACCTCACTGAAAAGAGAACCTCTGGGGAAATCCCTGACAGAGGCGACACTGCTTACTCAACATTCACTCTCTCCCTTGGCTTCTAAAGTAGCACAATTTCCTAGATTCTTCTCCCTCTCTGCTTGCTCCTATGGTTTCCCCACTGCTCTCTGGCTACAAATGCTGGCATTTCTCCAAAGTTCCACCTCTGTTTCTCCTCTCACAGCTTCAAGGCCTCAGGGTAATCTCAGCCAACACCATCACCTCAACTTCTTTCCCACATTTGCATGACTCCAGCTGGTTTTCAGGCTAGACACCCTTCTGGAGCTCCAGACCGTTCTCTCTTACTGCCAACTGGATATCTGCATCAACCTGAAGTTTAGCATCTCCAAGACAAGGATTCATTTCTTCCCTCCTCCAGTCTTCCACTCATAGAAAAACTCACCATGCTTCCCTAAATTTTCAATCTGGGCTTATGGTGTTAGCCTCTATTCAATGACCTTGAAGTCACTCTAAGCTTCTCTTTCTGCCACTATTAAATTCCACAACTAGAACCATCTTTGACTTAAACTCTCCCTCTTCCTCATCTGCCTGTGACCACCCAATTTTAGGGTCAACCACCTCTGAAATCTTCATCCCCACTTTTTCCTCCTATAGATCACTGTCCACATTCTGCCATTAAAAATCAAAACAAAATGAAATATAGACACTAGCGTGTGCACGCACACACCCCTAAGCATGCTATTTCCCCTCCTTACCTGCTTAGAAACTGCTGGAAACCTGATGCCTACAGGAACATCTCTGAATTCCTCTGATTGATATCTCAAACTCTCCCGAAAACCCGGCACTGGTGTACTTTCTTAGCCCATCTCTGGCACACCAAGTCCCTCATGCCTGAGTACACCAGATACTCCCTCCTGCCCCCCAATCCCTGCCAAATCATTCCTTCTACCTAGGATACCCTTTCTCTCATCTCCAGTTCAAACGTCCACTTCAAGGCTCTGTCAAAGAGTTCCTCTTAGGCCCTCTGATTCTCCCCCAGGCCTCTGGCCACTCAGCCTCTGGGCCCCTACAGCCCTGTCTCTTTAGCTGTGCTGCCATCATGTCTATCTTTAGCGGGTCACTGCTGCTGGACTTCCAGCAATTTGAGAGCAGAATCTGACGCATCCTTATGTCCCCATTGCCCGGACTAAAGCCTCATTCACAGAGATAGGGGGATAGGAAAAGTCTAGGATAGGAGTTTCTTTCACGGAAAGTCTGTCAGTTTGATGCATCAATGTAAACACACACATATGTGAACACTACACCACTACTCTTACAGACTTGCTGCCTGGAAAGCCTCTCATTTCCTAAACCCCCTTTCCCAGATTCTTTCTGGAGCTACTAGGCAGCTGCCTTCTTTCTGTCTACAAACTTTTCAGACTACCAGCCCTTCCATATGGCTCAGTGCCCATTTCCCAAGCCCTGCTGGTACTCTTTCCATTATAGGATGCTGCCATTATGGAGTCCTCCAAGACTGACACAGGAAACCTTTCATTCTTTCAGTGATCATCCAAGAACATCCCCAAGAACCTACCCACCTCTTTTTGTAGGCTGTGGTCCCTGTCCCCTATGTGTGTGTGTGTGTGTGTGTGTGTGTGTGTGTGTGTGTGTGTGTGATAGATATCCATTATATCCATATAGATATAGATAATCCATTTTGGTGGATCCTGAGTCTTGGAGGGCAGTAGTCTTGACTGCTCCTTCCTCCGGGCGTCTCCCAGTGGGCCACATATCCCAGATGCTTACATATTTGGATGAACAAGAGAGGGACTCTTGTGGCAGGTATTCTATGCCTTATGTCCTACCAGCTTCTCTACCCTCTCTGTCCACTCTTCTGGCTGAACATCTCTCGTGTTCAGCCCCATGGCCCAGGGGGCTGACTATTCAACTCTGTTTCTATCTCCCTAGACCCTGGATGGCTTCATCTTTGTGGTGGCCCCAGATGGGAAGATCATGTACATCTCAGAGACAGCCTCAGTCCACCTGGGTCTTTCTCAGGTAGGTGAGTGGTCCATACCTCCAGCCTTCCATGTTTATACTGAGAGCTGGAGACCCACAGTAAGGGTCGGGGTGTGTTCCCAAAGCTCTTATATGTGCATTTCTGGAACTGGAAACATCTCAGCTGGCAGATCTGCGTCTCCTTTTTCCTCTACTTCCCTATTCTCACCCCTTATTCTGTTACCTTTTAGAGTTCCTACCATAAGTCAAACACCATGGGTGGCGGTTGCTTACTAAAGTCTAAAAATGTCTAAAAAAGTCTAAAGATGTGTTCACTTGAACATTGTCAGAGAACTACTACTGCTAGTACTACTATTACTGTAATTACTATTACAGTAATGAGGAAGCTGAGGCTTAGATAGACTGCAATAGGTAGCCAACCACACAACTGGGTTAAAACTCAGGGCTGACCCTGAAGCTTTCGCTCCTGTCCTCACAGCCCTGTAGACACCCTGGTCCAATCTTCTAGCCCTGCATGGGCATCCTCCAACTCGGAGAAGCTGATACCCCCCTCTTTACAGGTAGAGCTGACTGGGAACAGCATTTACGAATACATCCACCCCGCGGACCACGACGAGATGACCGCGGTGCTCACGGCCCATCAGCCCTACCACTCTCACTTCGTCCAGGGTAAGCGGCGCGAGCCTCTGACACTTGGGCCCATCTCCCTTGGCTTGTGGCTTTTCCCCCCTTAGGCAAGGCAAGGGCGGGGGCAGGGACTGGGTCGCGGCACCACCCATCTCCCTGGCTCACAGCCTGCCCCTCCCTCCGCTCCTCTCTCCCAGAGTATGAGATCGAGCGCTCCTTCTTCCTGAGGATGAAGTGCGTCTTGGCCAAGAGGAACGCGGGCCTCACGTGCGGTGGCTACAAAGTGCGTGGCTGAGAGGGACGGTCCGACCCGCGTGTAGGGGAAAAGGGCAGGACAAGAGGAGCTTGCGGCGTGGGAGGGACATTGCTGCGTCCCCGACTGCCCCGACGGCATCCCCACCCCCGCACGCGTCGCAGCGCTGCCTGCCCGGGAACACCTGGAGAGTTGTCATTTGTGAACACTTGGCGGCTACTAAGTTTTAAGACTTAGTTTCACTGTGTCCGGTTAAGGCCGGGCCGCTGGGACTCTTAATCTGGGGCTTAAAATGGGCTTTAGGGGTGTGCAAAGCGTCTGAAATGGTGGGTCATTTTTGCGGATTCTAGAGTTTACGCACAGCGTCAGATTCCGACCCCAAGGGGTTACGTACGAACCAGAGCTTTAGCTCGAATCCATGGTTCTCCGGTTCGGTGAGATGAAGCACGATTAGAATGCAGGTTCCAGAGCCCCACTATCCGCTTTTGAGGAGTTCGGGTCGGCAGGTGTTGCCAGGCCTCTGCATTTTTACACGCTCTCAGGTGGATTCTGTGGGGCAGGACAGTCATTTCCTTGAGACGCTGGTGCTCCAATAACTTTGGACCTCTCAGTGCGGGGGCGAGGCCCACCCGGCCTTTGTGGCCCCGGGGGGGTCGCCGAGTATTTCAATCCCTTACCCACCTTTTTGGAGACGTTTCCGGGTTGGGGCTGAGTCTCTCCCCCACCTTTCACCCTCCGCTGCAGGTCATTCACTGCAGCGGCTACCTGAAGATCCGCCAGTACAGCCTGGACATGTCCCCCTTCGATGGCTGCTACCAGAACGTGGGCCTGGTGGCCGTGGGCCACTCGCTGCCTCCCAGCGCCGTCACGGAGATCAAGCTGCACAGCAATATGTTCATGTTCCGCGCCAGCCTGGACATGAAGCTCATCTTCCTGGACTCCAGGTGGGGGGCCGAGGCGGGAAAGGATCACGCTAGCGGGAGAGGGGTCTTGCTCAGTGACTGAGAGCTCTTCCTCGACCTTCTGAGCCCATTCTGCAGACGGGGCGACTCACGCGGCCCTGCGGAGGGGGGCGGGAGCCCAGGTCTGAGATGGCTGTCCCGGGCGGGGCGGGGTGGGGGGGGCATCCCGGCTCTCTGAGCTCATCCGCGAGGACTGCTCTCGGCAGAGTGGCGGAACTGACGGGGTACGAACCTCAGGACCTAATCGAGAAGACTCTGTACCACCACGTGCACGGCTGCGACACCTTCCACCTGCGCTGCGCCCATCACCTGCGTAAGGCACCGCTGTTGCCCGCACGGGTCTCAGCCCCGCGCGTCGCGGGGAGGGGAGAGGGCGTGATTTCAGTCCGCAGTGATCGGAAGGGTGGGAGCCCTGCTCGCCGGGTGGTGGTGCGAGGCCCTTGCCAGGGAGCGGCTGCTCCAAAGCTGAGACCAACCTTGTTTCTCTCATGTCCCCGGGAAGAGTTTCCGAGTTTCTGGGTAAATTTCCCCCAGGAGGGGTTTTATGCTTCCCCTCCTGCCCGCTGCACACCTCACTGAAGACAGGAATAAAAACTGAAGCTAGCCCACTTGACTCACGTGCACCGACCTGCTTCGGCTTTTGTTAGAGCTTTGCTTTGAACTTAATTTCGAGGAACAGGGACCCTGAGTCTCTGAGTTCAGCTGCCCAGACCCCACCTTCCTTAGTTAGAAAGCTGAAAGGGGAAATCCCCCAATTTTAAGCGTCCCCCACCCCTTTGCCAATCGTTAGGGACTGGAGGACGTGATGCAAAGTAACAGAACAATCTATTCCTTTGGGAATGTAGGGGTTGTCTCTCCCTCCTGCCTGGGCACGATTAGGGCCCATAGGGACCCGCACTCCCACCGCCAGGGGTTGCATTTGGGCCGGATTAGCAGCTGATTCTTCACTCCCAGCAGCCTTTTGTCTCTCCCATCAGTGCTCGTGAAGGGGCAGGTGACCACCAAGTACTACAGGTTCCTGGCAAAGCACGGTGGCTGGGTATGGGTGCAGAGCTATGCGACCATCGTCCACAACAGCCGCTCCTCCAGGCCACACTGTATCGTCAGCGTCAACTATGTCCTCACGTGAGTGCAAGTCTGGAACACTTCGCCCACTCCAGGCAACCCTGGTCTCCAAGAGGGTGGGGGGCACTGCGGGTTAGAGGAGACTGGGGTCCACTGGGGCGCAGGCAGGTTCTGACCCCACAGCAGGCTGTGCTGGGAGGCGGCAGCTTGAACACGTTTATCTTTACAAAGTTATATTCCAAGGAAAGATTTAGGAGTTTTTCCATCTACAGTCTATATTTGCTTCCTGCTCCCTCTCTCTCTTTTAACCTTTTAAGCGAACTCTGCATTAAATAAAACTTAATGCGGCAGAAAGAAAAAAAAGGGAGAGAGAGAGGAAAGGGTCCGACGTACGGAGCCATTTATGGTTAACAAACAGGACATCTGGTTCACTTTTTCAAATCTGGGTTTGAAGTTCTTAATTTTAACCAGAGACTCCAAAGTTAAGAGTTCTGAGAGAATGATTCTTCCGTTGAAACGCAATGGGGGTTTAAGTGACCAGGCGGGTGTGAATTTAACCTCCAGAAAGCAAAGGGACCCAGGCTAATGCCACGAGTCTTGGCGGGTGCCCAGGCCCCACGCGTTCTGGGACTGTCTCACGAGGTGAGGAGCTGGCCTCGGAGTGCCAGCAACGGGCACAGTTGACTGGGCTGGACGGCCTTGGTGGCGGCAATGGAACCTTATTCTTTCTAGAAACAATAATCATTTCTGGTCCTCGGTGTGGCCCGGCAGGCTGATCACGTGGCCTGGTGTGCGGCTGGTGAAGAAAGCGCCTTCTGTATAATGTTTGTGAAGTTGAATTGCTCAGGTTTGAAGCCTTTATGAAGAGCCCTTTTGTGTGCACAGTTTCTGGGTTTTTTTGGGTAGTCACTGAAATTCTTGTGATTTTAGGGGACCTCAGGAGTTATTTACTCTGGAAGCATTGACACACCCAGCGCTTAGTAGAAATGCTATTTTCTCATTGGGAAGTTAGTTAAGGGTTTCTGTTTGGAATCACACTATACTAATAGGCCACGAGGACTCTCCACTCATTCTACCTCGTTTTAAATCACCAAATTAAAAATGTAGTGCTTGAAAATATGGTGCTTGGAAATAGACTATTTACTCTGTGGCCTGTTTAATAAGAAATTTTAATTCAATAGACTTCAGAAATGACTTTGGTTTAAATGAGGATTCAGTATTCAAGAATAATAGCTGGTTATTAAGAGGAATCTTTTTATTCCTTTCATTTAATAAATGGCATTAAAATAAATACTGTTGGGTTTTTGTAGTAGCAAGAAAGCTGTGGATTTTAATACAGAGCCGAAAACATACCAATATTTTGGGTATCATGAAATAAAACCGTCTATTTTATGAATGCATTTTTTATATTATCAAAATACACATAAGGGAAAATGGCAAAGCATAATTCATAAAATAAGCCACTCTGTGAAGCAAAAGTATTAAGGAGTGAAAAATTATGTCTGCTTACCATGGAAAGGAAATGGACATTCTTTAAGAAGGTGCTTTGTATGGCTGAGACATCACAATTCTTATCCATGCACTCTGTTCTCTTGTGGGTGCCTGTGGTTAGTAATCATTTTTTATCAAACAGCAGGGTATATAGTCACACAGACCCACATAAATGATCAGAATGCAAGTTAGACCTCCCAAAGGGTAAGCTTAATTTATGTTTGGAGTCATTTTGAAATATTCTGTTTTGTTTTCCAGTGGATAAGTGTACTTCCTTTCTTCTGTTGACTCTGTCCTTCTTCAGTTCACACACTTCTCCAGAGCTGCAGGATTAGGCTACCAACTTTATATCAGATTAAAAAGATGTAATGAGGATAAATGATTTTCAGAAGGAAAAATAGCAAGGCTCATATTTTTCTCAATGTTTTATACCTCGGAATGAAAATGGAAATAAACACACAGAAGCACGCAAGATGAAAAGCTGAAATTGATTACCCTTTTATGAGCCTCAACTCCAATCCTTTGTATAAAAATTCTTAAGACAATTTTTATAGCTGCAAATGTGGAAACTGCCTTAGACGAAATGTCATCAAGTGGCTCTGTGTGTGTTGACAGGATTTTCATAATGAACAGGTTGCAGTTTGTTTGATGTGTATATCACACATCTGGCTGGAAGTTACTAATTTACATTGTCTTAGCAAATTAAATAGATGGCTATTGATTCTCTATGGTAGCAGTGAACTACCACATACATTTGTTCTCAAGGCTAGTTCTCTTTGCAGCCTGAGAATGATAAGTGAATTCTTTCCAAATATACTACCTCAAACAATGTACTTAAAACCACAATTGGGCAGGCCAGATGTTTTCCCAATTTAGACATGTTAGTAGCATACATTTTTCAGGGATTGTCGTATCATGAAAGTAGAGAGAATTTTAAATAAGCATTGGTTATATGAAGGAGTGACATTGATGGAAGCTGCATTCATAAGAAACTCATTTTTTCAAATTTCCTGATGGCCAATTTATCGTTGAAGTTAAAACATGCCTAGAAATACTCATCATTATTATCTGACAAAAGTGATGATGAATAGAAATATTCAGTAACCTTGTTCTAATAAGCAGCCGCATCTGCGAATACAGGCATTTTAGAGGCTGAGGTAACCGTCTTTGTACGACCATCACACACGTGTTGGTGTTCTGAAAATCTACAGAGGAAAGGGAGAGGACACTGTGATTAAATTTTTAAAAACTCTTTTAGTTTTTCTCTGGGTGCTTGAGGGTCCCTAAAGCTTATACAGCTCTTCATTAAAACTCAGAAACAAAAACAAAAACAAAACAAAAGGCTTCTCTCAAACCAAAAGACTGACCAGTTCGTGATTTTCTGTAAGACACACATACCTGTTAGCTTTATGTTCCACATTGAAAAAAAAAATCATTCTTATAGGTCTTGAGTGCCCATGGGCTTTGAAATAAGTGTTCAGTAGGACAGGCCACTCTCCCTGATTATTTTCAGGAGGATAGATGAATGGAGATACTGTCTAGTAACACTGAATGTTGGGGAAAGTCCAGACAAGTATGAAGAGTATAAGGAATTCTGTGTAAAAGCTGAGTAATTTTCTTATATTCATATTTCCTTGGGTTTGTTTAATTAGTAGTACTAAATATTCATAGCCAGTTCAGATGGAAAACATTAGTACTCAATGTGAAGAAAATTGAAATTGTGGAACAACCAATAAACTATGAATAGTAATTTCTAGAAAAATTAAGAAGAATCTTGATTCTTTTTAGGTTATTAAACTTCATATGTTATAAAAATAAAACTTTAAAAATCTACTTTTAAGGATAAATCATAGAAGTATAAAAATCGCATTTTAAAATGTTTAAGGACATCAATTTTTCAAACATACAGAAAAATTGAGAGATGAGTACAGTGAATACCCACACATCGTCTATAATATAAGCCATTTTTGTTTTATCTCCTTTTCTATCTATATGTATGTCTCTCTGTATGTGCATTCTTTTTCCACTAAATTATTTCAAAGTAAGCCACAAACATCATGATTCTTCATCTTAAATAACATTCTCTTACATAGTTACTGTACCATTTATAGCGGCACATGTGTGTAGAAGGTTACAAAAATGTTCATGAGATCTAGTTTACTGATGCCATTAAAAACAATCTGTCACTGACATTCATCAAGTACTCACTGATATATGACCTCAGTAAGTTGACTGATAGTTGGTGTTTCGTGAGGGGACTTCCATGGGATATAGTTGTAAATGCTAGTGTATTTTAAATTAGACTTCTAGTAAGAATTATAAGTTAATACAATTCTGACATTGTTCTCTGGAAAGTAAAAGAGAGAGATTTTGAGAGTTATTTTGGTAACTTGGGAATCACAGACTTAATATCTTTAACCATTTTTTGTTGGTGAGGGAGGCTTCTCTGCGTACATCCTAAGTTTAGGATTGAATGTTGTTTTAGTGGAAAATCTCACAAACTGCTTTAGAGTGATTCATCGAACACATAGGAATTTTCTATGTTAAAATTTCTATTTCAGTGTTATAAAAAGCAGAACAAATAGACAATTTGAATTAGTGGTCTATGCAACACTACCTGCTAAGTAATCCTTTGCATTTATAGAAAAGTTTGGGCAAAATGCCAAAGGAGACATAACTTCCTTCATGTAAAAGAAAAAAAAAGGGGGTCTCTACATTGTAATTATTGCAGGTCCAATATTTTTGCTTTTCTTTTCACAAAACATCTGTAGTTCCCACATTTATTTATTTATTTATTTTAAAAATATTTTATCTTTTTAGTTACCACATTTAAAAAGGGTCTTTAAGTATTATCATATTCTGTGACTATAAAGCCTTATGTATAAATTTATCACAAGGCAGCAGATGTTAAAATATGTTCATGTTAGTTTGCTCTTTCAAGTGTATTGATAGTGCTGAGTGAAGTTCAGCATTTAAATTAAAAATTATTTTTTTATTAATTTAAATTGTTATTACTACTAGGAAAGTTTAGAAAATGCTTTTTAAAAACTTGACCAACAATATATAAAGTTATAGAAATAGATTTTATTTCTCTGGTTAACAAAACCATTTTTTATATTAAAAATAATGTCAAATAATGTCAAATGCCTTTTGACTTAACAAGCCATAGCAAAATATAAAATAATTTACTCTCATGCTTTGGATTTGTGGAGCACTAGTTGCTTAGATTTAATTTTTTGATCATTAAAAATAATAATCATGCTCTAATGTATAGCCATAAATTAGATTGATCCTTAATTGTGTTTAATCTTTATTATAATAATATTGAACATCAAAGCCCCAATTGTCCTTTTTAAATGATCTTTTAAGTAAGTGACTGATTACAGAAATGAATTGAAGACACATTTGAATAAATGGTAATTTTTAACAGTAAAAACTATTAATAGTAATTAATAGTGATTTTATAACTACTAAAACACTTTATTAAAAGAAAGTGCTCGAGGATTTAGTCTGTTTTATAGTTCATACCACCAGTACTCATTTAAATAATGTTATCCTTCATATCCTTTTTACTTATTGTAATTTTTTAATCAAAATGATCTGTATTTAGTTTTGAATTCACCATTTATGTACGAATTTTGTATTATTATTATTATTACAAGTGCTGAATATAGCATAATCACAAAAGCTGAGTATTTCTTTCAAAGAGCTGTCACATTCATTACCTAGTTTGCTCCTTTGATAGCTCTGTATGAGGGGTGAGGGCAGGGATTTTCTAGGTGAGGAAACTGACATCAGATATGCCAATAAGTGGGGAAGCCAGGATTAAAGCCTGGGGTATTGACTCCTACTGTATGCCAGGTGGTGGGCAGAGGTAGTTGCAGGGGAGAAAATATCTGGTAGAGAGGGATGGATTTAAATGGGTGAGGCCTGTGTTCAGCCCACCCACCTTCCGGATAAGCTTTCATCTGATCTCATGATAGAAAATTAAAAAGCTGTTTCTCTGTTGCTGCTTCATAAATATGTACAGATATTGACAATATAGTGGTTTAAATTTAGCAATGCTCTTTTCTCAGTCACATTCAATTAAAAATATATCTTCTCCCCCCTGTCTCACTAAGGACATTTTCATTTTATAAGAAAAAAATGTGGCCTGCATACATTTCAGTTTCTCCCTGAGTTCCTTGCCTTTAGTTTACATAGATACATTCTTGCTATTCCTAAGTATTTCATTTCTGCAACCAGACTTAATATTTTATGTTTTTGTTAAATGTGTTAAAACAAACGTCAGTGGATTGGCAAGCTAAATCATCCTTTTCATCAGAGGAGACACAAATGACCTCCCATGGCAATGGGGTATTTCCTAAATAGTGTTCCGCTTTTGAGGTTCCTGGGTGGCTCAGTGGATTAAAGCCTCTGCCTTTAGCTCAGGTCATGATCCCACCATACTGGGATTGAGCCCCACATCAGACTCTCTGCTCTGCAGGGAGCCTGTTCCTCACCCCGCCTCCCCCTCACGCCCCCCCCACCTACTTGTGATCTGTTAAATAAATAAATAAAATATATATTTTTAAAAAGTAGTGTGTGTATATATATATATATATATATATATATATATACTAGTAGTGTGTATATATATATATACTAGTAGTGTATATATGTATATATTATATATATATATATATATTTTTTTTTTTTTAAATTTTGAGGGAAAATGGCAGAAAATGGTGTCTCCTGGGGATTCTGTTGGTGGAGGGAGGCTTGGGATGCAGAGCCTCCCAGCATAAGTGAGTCATTCTTGGCCCTTTGGCAATGCTGCTACTGGGCTGCTTCCCTCTCCCCAGGCTTCTCTGGCCTCCATTCCTTTCTTTGTTCTTGCCCTGCCTGACCTGGAGGGCGCTGAGTCACAGGACTTCTTCTTTAAAAGATTCCTGTGGGAAGGCCCTTGGTATGTGCTAAATGACCAGCCTGACCACTCTTCTCTGGCTGTTGGGGCCGAAAGCATTCTGACGGTTGCTTCTTATCATGGAACAACATGGTCATTAACTTCCTGAAGGCAGGGATATACATGTGATTGCAAATGGACAAATGCAAATGAAACTTTACTGGAACTCCTGAGAAGTATGTTTTCATCTTCTGACTTCACAGTTTGTTTCGTGAACACTGTTACGTTGATTCAAGGTGTGTGTATGTATGTGTGTGTGTGGGTGGGTGGATTATGCATGTCTTGATGATTTAGTAAGAGGTTGTTACTTATTTCCATGTATCCAATGCTTTCCTGTTTGTTCTCACGGGCTTGTGGCATCTTTCCAGGTGAGCAGGTAGTGATAGAAAATTCATCTGGGTTGAAGTGCCAGTGTCTATGCCTCAGTAGTCCTGCAGAAAGGATTGGTTAGAGTTTAGATGAAACCTGGAAATGTCTGAGTGCTTATCGGTAGAGGAATTTCATTCTGGAATTCCGTTCTGTCTTATTTGAGGGGGTAACTTCTCCACTTCCTTCTCCTGCCTCAGGCATTCTGAGGTCTAGGGAGCTGGCAGGGGTGAGAAAGGTGGTCCATGGTGATGGCAGGGCAAGGGGGGTGGTGAGAAGAGAACTTACTTTTATGGAGCATTGACAATGCTTAGGGTCTGGCCGAGGCTGGACCATCTGTTTACCATCTGTGACTTTTACTCTGGGAGGTTATATTGCAGTTGGATTGTGATTTTGTTTTTATAAAATCCCACAGTATCATTGGAAGCAACCTGCAAGGGAAAGGCATGGGCTTTGGTCTCAGATGTATCTGGGTTTGAATATGCTTTGCTGTGTTATAGCTACGAGACTCTGAGCACAGCTCTACTTCTTTGAGCCTCATTTTCCCCATCCGTGCAATGGGGATATTTTTACTCACCTTTTAAGGACTGAGGAAAATTAAATAAAGTAATGTATATATACAGCACAGAACCTGGCAGAAAGCAGATGCTCAAAATAACTGTTGTTATCAGCTCTTGCCAATTATGTGATGTCAGCTGAAAAAGTTTGAAAAGGGAGGAGTGGTTCCCTTTTTAACTTGAATTGCTATATCTTCAAATTCACAAATATAAGTGTTTATCTTCCTTCCCCTCCCCAGTTCCTCAAGACACACATCTCCAAGTGTTGCGCTCTTTGTGGGTGATGGTTTCTATAGTTTGGTTAAACTCACCCTGTTTTTCATTGCTGTCGTTATGTATTCTACAGGGAGCTGAGCTTTGTGCTTGGAGGGAAGGAAGCCAATATTTATTGAGCACCTTATTTGTCCCAGGCAAAGTGGAAGGTGCATTACAGGGAAAAAGAAGGTTCTCGGAACCTAGCTTTTATCAAATTTCTAAAGTTAATTTAGTTGGAACCAATATTTGCCAACTTTACCAATGTCAGTAGTTATAATTTAAAGTAATTAAAACATGCAGTACTGGCCTTTTTGATGGTGTCCAGTAGAATGTTTGTAAATTTCCTTTAATCTGTTTGGCCTGGGTTTGGACAAATCAAGTGTTTCAGAGAGTACGCCAGAGTGCAATGATTTGTTGCATGAATATACGAAGCAGAGGTCTTAGCATCTCTTGAGGAGTTTACAATTTAGTTGGAAAAGTAGAAGAGTTCCATTTAAGTATTTAAGAACTCAGATTAGTACAGTTGGAAAGGATACCCTTGGGCTATTTGTTGAGAGCACAGAATTCAGAGAAGCTTGAATGGTGGAGCTACCAGGGGAGGAATAGAAAGTAGGGGCAGAAGGAGAGGTGCGGTCTTTTGAGATGGGACAGTGACATACGCATCTTTGTCTCACTGTTCTTTTTTCCATGAACGTTATAGCACAATTAGTATTATTACTCTTCAAATTAGCTTCAGTGCTTGTCTCACTGTTCTTATCTGTGCTGGGTTTTCTTTCCTCCTCTTACCATTTTGCCCTCAACTTTTATTTTTTTTTAATTTTTAATTTTTTATAAACATGTATTTTTATCCCCAGGGGTACAGGTCTGTGAATCACCAGGTTTACACACTTCACAGCACTCACCAAAGCACATACCCTCCCCAATGTCCATAATCCCACCCCCTTCTCCCAAACCCCCTCCCCCCAGCAACCCTCAGTTTGTTTTGTGAGATTAAGAGTCACTTATGGTTTGTCTCCCTCCCAATCCCATCTTTTTTCATTGATTCTTCTCCTACCTACTTAAGCCCCCATGTTGCATCACCACTTCCTCATATCAGAGAGATCATATGGTAGTTGTCTTTCTCCGATTGACTTATTTCGCTAAGCATGATACGCTCTAGTTCCATCCATGTTGTCGCAAATGGCAAGATTTCATTTCTTTTGATGGTTGCATAGTATTCCATTGTGTATATATACCACCTCTTCTTGATCCATTCATCTGTTGATGGACATCTAGTTCTTTCCATAGTTTGGCTATTGTGGACATTGCTGCTATAAATATTCGGGTGCACATGCCCCTTTGGATCACTACGTTTGTATCTTTAGGGTAAATACCCAATAGTGCAATTGCTGGGTCATAGGGCAGTTCTATTTTCAACATTTTGAGGAACCTCCATGCTGTTTTCCAGAGTGGCTGCACCAGCTTGCATTCCCACCAACAGTGTAGGCGGGTTCCCCTTTCTCCGCATCCTCGCCAGCATCTGTCATTTCCTGACTTGTTGATTTTAGCCATTCTGACTGGTGTGAGGTGATATCTCATTGTGGTTTTGATTTGTATTTCCCTGATGCCGAGTGATATGGAGCACTTTTTCATGTGTCTGTTTTGCCCTCAACTTTTTTGTTGGAACTGAATATGTTTCATCTGGATTGGAAACTATTTTCTCTAAGCCTCTTACTTTTCTCAAATTAGTGCTAGCATATATTTTTAACATGTTCACTCAGCCTTAGTAATACTGTATGTGTGTGGACACATACACACACTAGACACTAGTGTGTGTGTGTATATGTCTAGCATATGTATATATATGCCTGTACAGGCATATAACACAGCTTTTAACATTTTAAGAGATGTCAGTATTCTGAATGGAAAGTGGAATCTTATTGAAACAAATATACAGTATTGCCACATGTATAATGGTCATATTTTAAAAATCATTTGTAGAACAAAATGTGAGGTATACATTAGGACAATAAACATCCGCAGAATGGATGAGAGAGAGGTGCAAAGAACCTGATTCTTTCGTCCCAGATTTGCAGGGCCAGAAGGCCTCCTCTGTCCTGTGTTTGACATCATAATCATAATGTTATTAGAATATGATGCAGTCTAAATCCTAGGCTTTTTAGAACGTTTTAACCCTGATAACCGTAGGGATATTTTACAAGGTACTTGTAATATGTTTTACAAGGTACTTGCAAAACATATTATGAAATGAGCTATCTCTACTGTATTATGCAACATAGCTTAGTAGTTAAGAGCTTGGGTTATGGGTCTATTGCTTATTCAAATTCCAGTGCTGCTATTGGCTATCTTTGTGACTGTGAGCAAATTGCTTAACTTTTTTGTCTTGTTAATTTTTTAATCTGTAAAATGTGGGTAATAATAATAATATCTAGTTCATAGGGTCACTGTGAACATTAAATGAGAAAATGTGTGAGGTTCTTGGCTCTGCGCCTGACACAGAGTAACATCAAGTAAATATGAATTATTAGGGTGGTTGCTTCAGCGAAATTAAATAAAATAATTTTTGGCTTGCCAGTAAACACAAAATAAATGCCTCTGATCCTTTGGGCTGAAGGAGGGAAAGCGTGAGTCTTAGGAAGGCAGAGTGTTGCCCAAGAATGAGAAATCCCCAATCGTGCTGATCCATCTGGAATGGATTGTTAGATCCTACTTCAGATGATTAGGACTAGTAAGCCTTTAAGCATTCATAAATGTTTTCTTGAGCACCTATTATGTGCCAGGCATTGTGCCAAGTTCTGGGGATATCAAAATGAATGAGACAGTACCTGCTGTTAAAAGAAATAAGCACAAGTACAAGGTCTATTCCAGCTTAATTTCCCTATAGGCTTGCTGAGGATGGATTCGTTCCTGGAGTGAGGGAAGTGCTTCCATTCACAATTAGAAGAAAGCCCCAAATGCCTTGGCACTGTTAAGGTCACCTGGGGAATAAGCTTGGAGGAGTGGTCAGACTCCCCTTGGTTAGGTGGTGGGGAGGGAGTGGAGGCAGTGAGAGGGGCTGAGCCCCTGGGGAGGGCTGTGCATGTGTGCCTTCAAGGGAGATCTTGATTGGCTGCAGGGTAGGGAGTCCATCTCAACTCCGACAAAAACACTGTTGCCTAACGTGGATCCTGAGTATCTCATTTTGTCAGGCCGAGAGAGCAGTTGTGTGTGCCAAGCTGATTTTTAACCTGTTGCAATGATATTGAGCTGTTTTTTGTTCTGCTTTGAATGGAGTTTTTAGTATTTTGTGGGGTTGACTCCTAATAGGATTAGGAATCTTACTGAGTTTTACATGGAAGAATCACATTAGAGTCAAAATAGTCTTTGCAGATTTATTACATTAAAAAAAGTTTCTAATAATCTTAGGTCTTTGTAATATTTTTAACTTTCCTTTTGTAAGGGGTAATTCAAAAGACTGTGATTGGAAAGACTATGTGATTGTCAGCTGCAAGCGAAGGAGGGGTGGGAAGATGCTCTGTTTGTTGTCATACTTAGAAAGGTCAGGGGGTAAGAAGGACTTACATTCAGGAGGCTGCTGCTTTATGCCAGAGGCTCAGAGAAGCCAAGTAACTTAGCCAACACAACACAGCTACTGAGTCGACATGCTAACCCAGAGACAGGACTCCAGGGCCCACCTGATTTCCTCTTTGGCATGTGTTTAAGTTGGTAACCTTGTACTAAGGTGGACCATATGAGGGGCGCCTGGGTGGCTCAGTGGGTTAAAGCCTCTCCCTTCAGCTCAGGTCATGATCCCAGGGTCCTGGGATAGAGCCCTGCATCAAGCTCTCTGCTCAGCATGGAGCCTGCTTCCCTCTCTCTCTCTGCCTGCCTCTCTGCCTATTTGTGATCTCTGTCTGTCAAATAAATAAATAAATAAATCTTAAAAAAAAAAAAAGGTGGACCATATGTAATTGCTATTTCTTTACATTTAAAGCGGTCTAATATTGGCAGTTTCATATGATTCCACCTAATATTTGGGAAGTAATAAGACACTTTGAAGAGCTTTTGCAAAAGTCTGTGGATAGTTCACTAAAAGAGTTCAATATGGGGTCTCCACCAAGTGACCTAATAGCTTCACAGAAGTTTTGATGTACTCAGAACCCAGTCAGCTACCACGCCATGTGCTTAACCCCTGGGTCGGACCCTACGTCCCCTTCGCCAGTTTAGGCATCAATGGTTATGACCTTTCCACAGAACAGCAACACATACCCAGAGAACACTATTTTATTTGGAACATCTAATATTTTACCAGGACTCAAATGGGCCTTGCTGTCTTTACTGGAATGATATTTTCCCTTTGATTGATTGTTAAATGGATAGAGACCGTGAAAGGATCTCTCTCTCTCTTTCTCTTTTTCCTGGGGATTTCTTGTTCAAACAGAATTTGTTGTATCCACATCAGTAAAGCCGTGCTAATATGGGCTGCTGGCCAGATCGTGGAAATAGCCTCATTATATTGAACTGGATGTCATAATGGTCCCCATTAAGGTGGGATTCTCTCTCTGTTTGTACTTTTAAACCCAAGTCCCTTGCCACTTTTTACATCTCTCTGAGAATAGCAACATTCTCTGGTAATACAATCTGAGAATGTGCTGTCTCTTGCCTCCTCCTACTGAAAACCATTACAAAAATAGAATCCCTGGTTCTGAGCATTTTTAGGGGTTTGTAGCTTGGTGCTGTTCCTCAGTCATTCATTTTACTGTCTGCACTCGTGATGACTATAAAGTGTTCCGGTGGCTGAAGGTAAGAACCCATGAGATTTACTTCTTTTGACACTCCCATTAATTGATATTGGTGTCCAAATATATGACAGGAAAAGAGCAGGGTTTTTGTTTTTTTGTTTTTTTTTTTTGACACAAACCAAATGAAACACAAGTTTTTTCATTTTAATTTTTATAAGCTGTTCAGAGGCTAAGACTGTTGAAAGACAAAGCATTTCTATTAGCTGTTGAAATTTTACTGTAGTCCTGGCAAAGTGAAGCATTTGTTGTGCTGGATTTGGGTAATGGAACCCTGCAGGATTCCAGCTCAGGAATGCTGGAAGGATGAAGCCCACAAAGCAAAGGGCAGAGTGAGTGTCAATTTCATTCCTCCAATTACAGCAGTTAAAGAAATAACAAAATGCAGGGTAACATTTTATTGTGAGGGCTAATTGAAAATCAGGGGGAAATATTTAGGTATGCTATGTTATCATCTCTTTTCTATTTGTGTCTCTTCCCAGTTGACTCAATAGGACCTCCATTATGAACAAATCTCTATCATTAGCATTAGCTGAATTTTTGTTGTTATGATTAAGAGGATGATAAGAAGTGTTGTAGAGTGTAGTCCTTCCTTTAGCAAATGGGACAGTTCTTACATTCACACAGCAAGTCTTTCCCCAGTGCCCTATGGGTGCCAAGGTCTATAGGAGGGTTGTAGTGTGACCAAGACTGACATGGTCCCTACCCTCATGGAGGATAAATTTTAGTAGGAAGAAACAGATAGTACTAATAAACAAATAAATATGTCCTATAATGTCAGGAAATGAAAGAATTAGGCAGGACAAGGAAATGGTGGTGGTAGAGAAGGCCTCTCTGAAGACTCCTGAAAGAAGGGAAGGAGGTAGCCATGCTGATACCAGTAAGAAGGGCATTCTCAGCCGTGGGAAGCAAATGCAAAAGCCCTGGGGTAGAGACCAGCTAGGTGAGTAAGTCAATGAATGAGGTCACTGTAGCTGGAGCAGAGAAAGGGAGGGGAGGGGCATAAGAAGTTGATGTTAGAATAGGCAGGGTCAGACCATGCTGGGTCTTAAAGGCTTTGGGAAGTCACTGGAGTTTTGAGCAGAGGCATGGCATGGCATGAACTAATTTAAACTATGAAAAGGTCACCTGGCTAATGTGGCAAATAAGCTTTGGGAAAAGTGGAGGGTAGAGAGAGGGAGACTAGTTGGGAAATGATTGCCATTGCCTTGGTGAGGGAAGATGATGGCTTGAAAGAGGGAGGTAGTGATGGAGGATCAGATTTGGGATGTGTTGAAGGTAGACAAATGGCATTTACAGATAAACTATATAGAAGTTGGGAAAAAAAAATAAGGAGTCAAGGACAGCATCTGTGTTTTTAGCCTAAGCAGCTTGGGTGAATGGTGGGAAGGAGCAGATTCACAGACAGAGGCAACAAGCAAGAGTTGTGTGGGGGCCTATTTAGAGATGCCTGTCATTCATTTGAGTGGCGATGTCAGGCAGGCAGTTGGATCTGGGTGCCGTTGAGCGGGGAGGTCTGGCTGGAGATGGGGGTTGCTCATCAATGTGTAAGATTTAAAGCCAGCAAGAGAGCATGAGATCCCTGGAGAGTGAGCTGTAACTGAGACGCAGCCTGAAGTCCAAGCCCTGTAGCTCTCCAGTGTTGTGGGATCTGCAGGAGCAGGTAGTGTCCCCAGAGGAGGCTGAAAGGAAGCAAACAGGGATGGGGTGGGAACAGTCTGGTGAGATGCGCAGTAAGGCTGGGCCCTGGGGAAGGCGTGAAGTTTGTCTTTCGAGTGTCCCCTCCCTTTACAGTGATTTTCCATCTTCTCTGTGGGTCTTTTATCTGATTTCTTTTGTTTTTCTTATCCCATAGAACAACTGCCCCAGTTTTATGGGCACATGGGCACCCCCCTGACTGGCAGCATGGGCACCCCCCAGGAGCTTGTTAAACATGCAAATTGCGGGCTCCATCCTAGACCTACAAATAAGAAACTCTAAGGGGTGGGGCTCAGCGAGCTGAGTTTGAAGGAACTCTTCAGGGGCTTCTGGTGCATGAAGTTTGAGAACTACTGCTGTAAAGAAAGTAGTCGGTAAATGGAACCAATGAAAAATCATAGATGAGACTTGACTCTTTTAACCTTTTCTGAGCTCTCTGTCTAAAGGCAAAGAGGTAAATATCTAACAGTAGATTTTAGGCATAAAACAATGGGCCATTCTTGAGACTTCTTTGTGGGGGCCAAGGAAACTTCTCAAGTCCTACAATTCATAAATGAAGGCAGATGCCTATTGTATCTCTGGTAATGAACTCTATGGATAACTATATAGTCTGTGTAGTATTATATAGGCTCTCTGAGTCCAAATATGAAGGCAATGAAAATTTGGGCATTTTGGTGGGCGATCCAAAATCTCTAGAGATAATTCAGAACTTATTCTGTTTCAACACTTATTTTGTTTAAAGTTGTTTATTTCTTAAAGATTTACTTATTTATTTAAATTATTTTTATTAACATTATCTGCCCCAGGGGTATAGGTCTGTGAATTATCAGGCTTACACATTTCACAGCACTCACCATAGCACATACCTTCCCCAATGTAAGATTTATTTATTTTACAGAGAGAGAGAGAATGTACAAGAAGGGGGGAGGGGTAAGGAGAGAGGGAGACAGAATCCTCAAGCAGAGTTCCCACAGAGACTGGTGCCCCTTGCAGGGTGCTCCTGGGGCTTGACTTGGGACCCTGAGATCATGACCTGCGTTGAAATCAAGAGTCAACTGCTCATCGAACTGAGCCACCCAGGCGTCCCTGATTAAAGTTGTTTAAACACTACTAGACAATTTTAAATAATACCTCATCAGCAAGACATATAATAATAATAATAATAATAATAATAATGGCAGAACATTCATTGAATTGTGAATTTTTATTCATAAAATACACCTCAAATTTATTTTAGCAATTTAAATAATAGAGTTTTATGTATATTTAGTCAAGCATTACAGTAGTAAGGGCTTAAGGAGATTAGAAATAAATGAATCCAATTAAAGAACACGTCTGTGAGATTTGATATGTCATAGGTATGAATGAACTGTTTGCACAGCAACTGTAAAGAAACCGTTAATGATTAACTACCTAGAAGAGGTTTAATCAAGAATAAATGCTATAGGACATATTTTAAAATATTTAAGTTAAACAAATGAAGATTTGTGCATTTGAAAACATCGCATCATGCCATCATTTTTGCTGTGTCTTTTCCTGGGGAGTTCAAAGCCTAAGGTTCTGCTTTTCTTTTATCTACAGACATGCCAGTTCCTTTGTGCTGTGCAGAAAAGGGCAGAGCTCTCAATGGTGCCATGAGGTTTAGCCTTGTGGGGTGTCTCCACAAAGTGTGGGGAGTTGGGGACCCTCTGGTCTTGAATATAGAATGCAAATTTCCCAGTGTTGTGGAAGATTATTTCTTTGGGATCACAAGGACTTTTTCTGTTCCAGGAGTTTGTGTGAAGTTGAAAATAAGAGGTGCGCTCTTTTTACTCTTTCTGCCAGGGGGTTAGTTATAGGGTTTAGGAAGGACCTTTGTAAGGGTCAGAAGTGGGTGAGAAAGCTATTCCTGTGGAGAATAGAACCTCAACGAAATATAACTTGTTAGGTGGTGGTTCCCCTATTACTTCTCTATCTTAGGTATTGACAAAATTCTAAAGGAAACACACACTTGAAAAGCGTCAGCTTAGTAAAAGGACAGTGAAGGTGAGGGGGATGGGCACAGAGGGTGGGAAGGAGGAATGGAAAGACGTGGAAAGCTGGGGCCAGAATACCTTGTATGTGTCTTATTTTCTATTTGGGGACATTTTTAAAAGTAAGAAAAACTCGGCTGGTATTAGTATTTTCTTTCTTTGTATTTGACCCCCCGCCTCCCCAGAAGAGGGCTAAAATTAGTGGTGTTGATTATAGAAAAGGAGACTGGCATTTTAAAATTTATGCCTTTGGTAAAAGAGACAGCACATTTTGCACTGAATTGTTTGGATCTAACTTTAAAGGACCAATACCTCCCTACCTGCTCCTCAACCCTGGCCCAACTTGGAGAAAATAAGAAACAAAAAAGCTGTAAGATCAATAGAATTTGGAACTTAGTTCTGTAGGATATAGTACACCTAAGCTTCACCTGCTCTAGATGTGGAATAGATTTCTGAGCATAAAAAATTAAGTTTTTCAGAACAAAAAATGTGGTCCCCAAAGTAGGGTTTACTTCATTTAAACCATGATAAATATGCCATCTATAACTCACAGGAAGCTGAACTTTTTTAAGAAACTACATGGCAAGACTTTCTTTTTTTTCAATTATAAGCAATAATTTAGGTTATATTCTCCAAAGAAGGAAACATAGAGTCATAGAGTTCACATGAAGGTCTTCAGAGACAGATAATTCTGTAAGGTAGGAAGGGTGGAAAATAGATCAGAAAGTATGTGAAATGTATAGGCACTGAGAGAGCATATGGACATTTGGACATTTTAAAATTATAAATGGTGTTCATGAGAAGCTGAACCTGTGGGAGAAGAACCTGTGGTGTTGTCCCTCCCATAATTTAATATTACTCACAACGAAGAAATCCTGGAAATACAAGGAAGAATAATTGGGGAACCATTTCAATACGAGGTGGGAGTGCCTGGTTTGCCTCAATTAGAGTTTCTTTTTCATGAACTCTTTTTTGATTATGAAAGTGATACATATTTATTATAGAAAGAATGAAGATAATACGGAGAGGTATAAAGGGAAGGTAAATAACATCTTTAACCTATTTTCCAGATAGTCACTGTTAACATTTTGATTTTTTTGTTTCACCCTACGTGTATGTAAATACATGCATATTGGTACATGTTAACTTAAAAAGAGATAATTTTTCACTTTATCATTAGTATTTTTCACATCATTAGAATAAAAAAAATTGATGCCTGCATAATATCTTATCACATGGGTAGACCATAATTAAGTAATGGTTCTATTATTGCTTTTTATTTACTTACTTACAATTAAATATAAGAAATCATGCTAAGTACCCTTGTATATAGACTTTTGATGCTTATCTCTGACTATTTTCATAAGATATATTCCTAGAAATTGAATTACTGGATTTAAGAAATGAACATTCTTAAGACTCTTTTTTTTGTTTTTTAAAGATTTTATTTACTTATTTGATGGAGAGACAGAGACACAGTAAGAGGGGGAACACAAGCAGGGGGAGTGGCAGTTGGTGAAGCAGGCTTCTCATGGACCAGAGAGCCCAATACAGGGCTGGATCCCAGAGCCCTGGGATCATGACCTGAGCCAAAGGCAGACGTTTAACAACTGAGCCACCCAGGTGCCCTATTCTTCAGATTCTTGATAAACACTTATGGTTTACTCTTTTTAGCATTAGTATATAAGAATGCTCCTTTACTTCACCTTGTCTTCATTGAGATTTTAGTGTTATTAAAATAAAATCTTTGTCGATTTGAGAGAAAGAAGTGACAAAAAATCTGAAAGCTGCCTTAATTCATATAGATTTTTACAAGTGGGCTAAAGTTTAAAAAAATTGTTCCTCAGCAATTTGTAGATTGTTTACATCCTTTTCATATTTTTCTATTTCAGAGATATTGTATTATCAATTTGTAGACGTTATTTCTCTGGGGGTTTAAAGTACTATTCCTCCACACCCCTTCAGTACAGTTGTAATAGTTCCAAATAAATGGTTGAAGATAAAACCAATTTAACATTTTAGTTTAAGTATCACATATGCCATGCCTGAACCACAACTTGACCAAAAAATCAGTGCATTTTCTTAATCTGCATAATGCCAAAACAATAGCATGATTTGTTTCTTTAATTTAGGATCTCACAGAATATCAGGATGATCATTATTATTTATAATCTTGGAGTTTAAAAATCCCTCACATAAACTTCCTTACTTAGTAGGTATTTTTTTCTTGCTTATGTAGAAAGGTTTGCCAGTTTTTTAAAATTTTGGTCATTTGGATTTAAGATAAATAAAAGTTTATTGCATTGAGAATTATTTTGTTAATCAGTTGTGAGAGAGCATCTGCTCTCTGTAAGATATGGTACTAGACAGTAAACGGAGACTATCATAAGAGAAAGAATTTAAGAGATTGTTGTCTGATACACTATTTGCCACACTGTGTGACAGGAACTAGATGTGCGTTAGAGACTGTGTGAGCGTTAGAGACCGTGGCCGGCGTAGGCGCTGAGGGAGGAAGCAGGAAATCACTGTGGCCTCTGTAGGTAAAGAAACAATGTTTATTCTTCCGGTCCATGAACAGGGAATGGTACAGATGCATGTTGTGGTGGGTCTGGACTTAGCTATATTTCAACTTGTTGTTATGGGTTTGTGCAGAGGTTTTCCATAATCTCTGTTGTGAGGATGGTTGACTTTGCTCCATCTCACCAAACTATTACAGTTTTTTACTGCTTCTTAATTATTATTTGCCTCTTATTTACACCCCCTGTCTTTCCTTCTTGAAATTACAGTGTGAGGGTAGATTTTGTGCCTAAGCCATCCCTCCCTCTTGTCGTGCCATCCTGTCCATAGCATGTTGGAGGAGACCTACAAAATAGAGGAGAAAGATGTTTCTAGGCAGAGGCAGTGTTTATGTAAAACCAAAGACTTTCGGGGAACTACTGAAATCACCAGAGCAAATGGAGAAAACCACAAGGAGCAAACACAAACCCACTTATTAGTATGAGACTATTATATTTCCAAGGGTGCCTTAGCCTAATTTCCCAGCAGATGTCTTCGTTTGTGAGCCTCTCACAGTATGGAATCCTCCTTATCGGCTCTCTCTGCTGGGCTCCATGGGAGCCTGAAAATGAAACATAAACTAGGTCTCTCTGCTGCAGAGGTTTACCCAGTGGCCGGGCAGTAACTCTGCCAGAATATAAAGAAGGTCATGCACTTCGTGTGACAGTGATTCGAGAATCCAATTAAAAAGTTTAGTGTAAGACGCAGTCGTTCCAACTTAATCTGATCACACTTTAATGCAATCCTCTGCTAATTGTAGTCAGCGCCTTAGAGCCAAATCAATTGTATGTCTCTGTTTCCACGTTTTCCTCCGTAATTTGATCACCTTCAGCTGTTTTTTTTTGTTTTGTTTTGTTTTTTTAAATAGCTCAATTGGGAAATCTGGCAACATCTTTTAAGAATAGCCACATAACATAAAGCCAGCAAAGACACTTCAGAATGTCCAGCTTCAAAAGTGACATGACAGCAGCAAAAAGTCACTTGTCTACAATGGAAATGCACTAGGAGATGGCAGAGTTGAAGAGGAAAGGTTCTTGGGAAGAATCTTGACTCACCACGAACTGAGAAAATGCTGCTGATTCCTTATCTGTACAATCACTGCAACTCACTTGAAGTTGGCAAATATAGTTATGCTGCTGTTGGCGCCATGGACACCAGTCTCCCAGTCAAAATGATAGAAATTATATTAATGCATTTCTCTGAAGCTAAAAGTACCTCTTAATGGTGAAGAGAGACCTCTTGTTTGCTTTGCAAGAGCATCACACTGAGGTCCCCTATGGCAAGTTGGCACTTACTTCGTGAGTGGTCATGGCATATCGCTGAAGGCCAGGAAGGCCAATGATGCAAAAATGGCCCCTTTTATTCTATTGGAATTTGAGTAATTCCAAATATGTACATGGCTATTATAAAGTTTAGAGTAGACTCAGATGGTTAATTCTGCAAATTGAATGATTTCTGACTGTCCATAATGGAATAAGAGGATTACTTTGGTCTGTGCAAATATGAGTGAGATTGACAAGCTGCAAGTCCTAGTGATTGCAAATTACCCATTTCACATTGCTTTTGGAGCCAGGGTACCGGAGGATGTCTGCAGATCTAGTACAAGTCACTCAACGGATTAAAAAAAAAAAAAAAAAAAAACAAATGTAAATTGGTATCAATAGCCATTTTGAAAAAATATGCCCAAGGGCATATGCCCAAAGTTCCTCTTTTGATATGCCCATTGTATCCTGGAGAACAGGTGAGCTGCCCTCGTGAGGGGAGCCTGTGGAGTCCTGAATATGGTCTATGTGGCACTTTTCAGGAAAGCTTTACAAGTAGAGTAGGGCTGTGTCCTGTCCCTCCTTTACTAAAGTCACCTAAGTCTCTTTCCTCACTGTACTCATTCCAGAGTCCCAGGGTTGTGCACCCAAGTATTTTATTTTGTCTTGCTCCACAGGGGAACATTGAACGGCTTTGCTAACTGTGGTGTGTGTGTGTGTGTGTGTGTGCGTGTGTGCGTGCGTGTAACAGAGTGAGAGAGAGAGAGACAGGGAGAGATACCAGAATGTGCCTCACTGCTGAGAGGGGGGAGGAGCGTCTGGGTTTGGAGGAGGGACATGGAACTCATAATGTGATTCCCATCAGCATCTAGACCTTTAATCTATACAAATGAAATGCTCCAATTTAATAGAATTCTAAAAGTAAAACAAATGCTTTGTTCTTAGTGAATCTGTCATTCAGAGCTGCTCTTGGCAGCACATCAACTGTACTTGAAATGTCTTTAAGTGGGCATTTTTTTATTGTGCTTTTCATCTTAACACATCTTTGAGTTGTTAGAGGAATAGGAAGGCTGAGTTCCTCTCAGTGTATCAGGTCTGTGCTACTCTCAAGACCCCATTTGCTTACTCAGCAGCAAAGAGCTTACCTTCATGAGTATTTTGGCCGTACTGCAATAGAGCTTAGAGACTAAGAAGCAACAGAACAAATTAATGTGAGTTAGAGGTAGAGAGGAAAGAAATACGGCATGAGGAGATGTTTGTAATAAGGTGTATTATAATCACTACCAAAGCGGAACTATTGTTTTGGGGAAGTCAGGTGCCAAAAAGCACCACAAAGTATGGAAGTAAAGAAATAATACTTACTGTTTGTTGGGCATTTACTATGTCCTAGGCACTGTGCTATGAGCTTTCCATATAATATTTCTCTAAACCTTAGCATATCCATTGCTATGAATTATAAAGAGGAAATTGAGGTCTAGATGGGTTGTCACACAGTAAGTGGCTCAAACCATGGTCCACCTGACCTCATGATATTTTTGTTATTTTTGGTGGATTCTTTATGGTCTTTTTAGATGAACAGCAAAATATTGACATTTTTATTTATCAAAAGTATTTGCATAACTCTTCTTATATTTTTTAGCATTTTCATGTGACTCTGTAGAATTTCAAATCCTTTATCTGTTTTGAATTTTTATTTAAGCCTATCTGGAGTATTTCTATCATTGTAGGCAAAAACTTAGGGAAGACTTCTTCAGTCGTTGAGATGCATACTTCCAGTGCCTGATAGTGTATATGAGAGAAATGAATCCTTGTTTGCTCTCTGCTTATTGCCATGAAGTCTCTGTGCTGAAATGTTGCATTAAAAGTGTGTTTTAAATTATTGTGTAATACCCCAAATTTTCAGGGGTGCAAGGTTTTTGCTATCAGTCTGGGTCCTTTCAGGCAGAGACTGAATGGATAGACCAACGCTCACTTGACACAGGAGATGCCCAAGCATAGGAGCTGTACCTCCTGTCAGAGCCCACCTTGCTCACTGTCACATGCATGTGATCTCAGGGAAGATGGTCAGAGACTCACAGCCCAGAAGGTTCTTTTCTAACAGAGATATATTGTTGGGCTGTTGGTCATTAATAGTCACTGAGGAAAAGAGTCCTGTCTGAGTTGCATCTTTATCTTTTTCCTCTTCCAGATGTGTGAAATATTATGCAGTTGACATTGGAACATAGCAAAACGTCTCTTGACTCTTGCCCTCTAGGTACTTGGAACCCCGAGGAATGATTAGAGATTATCGCTTGAAAAATAAGGTTGGAGGAGGAAAAGGGTATTTTCTGGTCCCTTCCATACTTGCTGCAGGAACTGGCCTTGGTGTCTTCTTCCTGAGCACAGCAACTTAGTCCTTCTGTTCATTGATATCTCCCCAGGACCTCCACAGAGATACTCAGTAAACGTGTATTGAAGGAATGAATGGGGTTAGCAGTTGGAAAGGCCTTCAGAGGCAAGTAGGATTTAAGATAGTTCTTTATTAGAGGAGTTCTATAGGTATGTGTTGGAGGAGGAAGAGAGGAAAGTATAAGGTTAGTTTGGGGAGAACAATTTTGGGTGAAGTGAAGAGCTGATGAAGGAAAATTTTCATATATTGTCAGAAAAATAGGTGGGAACCACATCTCTAAATTTCAATTTAGAAACTGCATTTCTGACCAAGAAGTGCAAAGAGTCTGTGTTGTGTGTTTTCCTTGGGACATGATTAGAGTAATAAAGCACATCAGTCGTATGATTCAACTTCCCAAGCCTGGAATACATATCACATGCCCACCTTCTAATTTTTTTTTGCTTGCGTAGGATAATTTTTTTTTTAACTTGCCCTGAGTAAATGGACTATTTGATATAAAGTCATTGTAATTTGCTGACATATACCACTATACTGTAGTTTGTGGCCATGCTATTATTGAACCTGTTTTAGCTGATTTCTATCAGGTATAATAGGTAGATAGATACTTCTATCTATGTATTTATTTATATATTTATATATATTTCTCTCTATATATATTTCTATATATGTATATTCTATATATTTCTATTCCTTGTCACTCGTCACTTGCTTGAATTTTCCTTTGTCTTTGTCTGATCTCTCTGTAGAAGAACAGGGAAAAGGAAGAGAAGGTAAATGAAGATTTGCTGATCTCTGGAAATCTACCAATCACTTTAACATTTTGAACTTTATTAGTTTATTACATTTAATATACCTGCCTTAATCCAAAGAGTATTAAAAATGCACGTAAATTTTTTTTTAGAAAAGTGAACCCATTAGATAAAAGGAAAAATAAAAGAAGTCAGTGTTGCACAAAAATGCCTGCCCTGAGGTCTTTGTATACTTGTTAGAGGTGGTTACAAATCAGATTTGGGGCTCAGAGCTTTTTGACTTCCAGTGGAATGGGGGAAACATGATGGGTTGTATGCTTCACGGTGTCTGTGAGACAAATCAGTTTCCCAAGAGCAGTCCAACTAGTTCTGGAACCTGAAAGGGAGTTCTCCCATGGGTCCTCATAAAGAAGACTATGAAACATTTTATCTTGGCTGCCAGTGGGAAGGGTTGATAGCTTCTTGTGGAAACTGAGGAATCAGTCAAGATTCTCTCTCCTGACGCGGTCTGAGGTGATAGCTGTGGGCAGGGCAACCTATCATCTTCAGTCCCTAAATACCTCAAGCCATACCTTTGTAATGAGCTCTCCAAGATATACTCTTTATCCTCTTCACATCGCAGTCTGCAGTTATTAGGTTTCATATTTGTTTACCGTGTCTTCTTAGAAATAGATTCTAATCTGTGGAAGGGCAAGGACTCTAGGCTGCTTACTCATTCTTCATCTCCACATAGCACAAAGCCTGGTATATATTAGGAGCTTAATAAATATTTATTGAAGATGGAATGGAAAGAACTGGTGGTAAAATGTACCCAAATGTAACTGAATTAGTTAGCCTGTTAAAAGGGAATTTTAACTACTTATAAGCCTAGTTTCACTGGTTTGCTAGCTATAAAAATACTAGGAATGTTTACCACAATGATTGATCTTGGAACAGTTAACATTCTTCTTGCCAATAATCAGATAGCATCAGATGGCCAGTTGTCTGTTGAATTCACCCTACACAGAAAATCTGTTAGAGTAGATTTTATAATCTATACCTCACCGATGAGGACACAAAAGCTCAGAGAAGTTGAATTATGGACTTATTTTCTACTTATAATCAAAAATGTATTTTAAAATCAAGACCTTTTCGTGAGTATATCATATAATTTGGCTGTTGTATATGGGGCAGCTACCTCTGTATACATTAGTTAAATGTTAGGCATTTCTAAAATAATCAAGGTGTTTGTGGCAACCAGTTATATGGCTCATTTTTGCTGGCTTTTTTTTTCAAATATGGATTACTGCCATTCCTGGGGAGAGAACACATGCACCCATTTCCTGTGGTGGCAGATTCAGGGCTGTGTCCTCTCACTCCACAGGGACACAGAATACAAAGGATTGCAGCTCTCCCTGGATCAGATCTCAGCCTCTAAACCAGCCTTCTCCTACACCAGCAGTTCCACTCCTACCATGACTGACAACAGGAAGGGGGCCAAGTCCAGGCTCTCCAGCTCAAAGTCAAAATCCAGAACTTCCCCATATCCTCAGGTAGGTGCACTGCCATTTTGCAACTTTCTTTTCTTGTTTGTGTGTGGGGGTACCTTGGTTTGGTCTCAAAGTTGAGGAAGTATTGACACAGCTTGGAATTTCATTATCTGGTTGTAATAAATTTAAAACTTCCATGTAAAGCTTTCTAAAACTACCTTCTTCCGCTCTTCTCCTTTTAAAATAACTATGCTAGTAAAAATTTGAAATGATCTTGTGGTTTGCTGCTTTTATACAGAGATCCTGAGAGTCTCAGTTGCAGTTGGAGCCATAACTCTGTTTTTTCAAGGAGATTGATCCTGACCGAAAAGATGTAGCTGGCATAGCAAAATGTGGAAAACAAAGAGCTTAACATGGTAAAATTGATTCTTAGGATAGGAACCGAAGTAGAGGAAAATGAAGAGATGGAGGCCAAGAATCAAGGCCGCATCTTGTCATGAGATGTGTGCATGTGAGGACTATCTGGGGAAGGAGGGAAGTAGAATCTACCAGATGGCAGGAATGGTAGGAAAAGCAACTCTCTTCTCATCTTGACAAAGTGGTGAGCTGATGAGACCCAGGTGAGGTACTCTAGTAATACTGCAATGCAAAGGATGAGTCTGTGCTCTTGGAAAGAAAAATATTATTTTTCTGATCAGTCAATCTTAGAAACTAGACTCTACCAAGATACATGCACAACTGTCTCCTGGCCTGGAAGAAGTGGGATAGAATTGGGGATTCTCTACTCCTCGAATCTTAGGTCCATCTCACCTCTATCCTTTTCCTTAAGGTGCCACATCACTCGAGTAACTCAGGAGAAGATTCCTAGGCTTATATAAAGCCAAACTGGATTTGGAGTTATTTTGTCAACGTGGTCTCTAGCGTTTATGTTTTAAATATAGTTTTTAAACTAAACATGGCCATCTACACTGGTTATAGAAACTATTATGGCCTTACTTATCAGAGCGATATTACTCTGTTTTCTACAAATGTGTATACTATGTGAGGAAATGTCATTCATTGAACTCATGGTTACTAAGAAGCTACTATTTGCTAGATTATTTTAGCAGCTTGGTATATAAAGATGAGAAGATCATGGCCCCAAAAGATTTTATGTCACACAATTTAAAATCTCCCACAGAAGGTTAGATCTCTTTGCTCTGACAAAAGGGAGGGAGTTGATATGTGATGCCTAGACAGTTTTCAGTGTACACCCTCTGTTATGAGGACTGAGCACTTTACTTAAAAAGTACATTTTAGTTAAAGTCACCATGGAGGAGGAGTTGCTTCTTTTTATTGAACATCTGAGAAGCTTTTATTATTACAATCTTGTACCTTGGGGAAAAATTTTACTGCTCTTTTTATTACTTGGAAGTATCGACTATGCCTTTGGGTAATTTTATCCTTAAATAAACAGGAATGTTGAACACATAGATGAAAGAAGAATTTAAATTAGGAAATACTATGTTAAGAAGGCATTTATCTATTGTTATACAGAAGTTAAGCCATAAAATATCTCCCAATTGGACTTCCCCAAACTCACTAATTCTGTTCTTTCATTCACAGCTCTAATATATAAAATTTCTATTAGTTTGCTCTAATGGTAGACTGCTCATTTTTTAAAGATTGATTAATTGATTGATTGATTTCAGAGAAAAGAGAGAGAACACGCTTGAGTTGGGGGGAAGGCAGAGGGAGAGAGAATCTTAAGCGTGCTCTATGCCCAGCATGGACCCCAATGTGGGGCTCGATCTCACAACACTGAGATCATGACCTGAGCTGAAATCACAAGTTGGACATTTAACCAACTGAGCCCCCCAGGCACCCCTAGATGACTCATTTTTTAAAAAATGTTGTAACTGCAATTAGACTGCTCTTTGTACATGTGGTCATATGTGGAGGAGGAGTTAATTTGAAAGTTATATAAGTTTCCTAGTTTATTTTAATTTTTTAGAAGATTTTATTTATTTGAGAGAGAGAGAGAGAAAACGCTTGCAGGAGCAGAGGAAAGCAGCAGAGGGAATGGGAGAAACGGGCTCCCTGCTGAGCAGGGAGTCCGAGGAGGGGCTCAATCCCAGGACCCTGGAATCATGATCTGAACTGAAGGCAGAGGCTTTAACCCACTGAGCCACCCAGATGCCCCACATGTTCCCTAGTTTTAAAAAAATACAGAAGATTGTCTACCTTGGACTGGCTGCCTCTGCCTTTGGTAACTCCTCTATATAAATTCTCCAACCTACCAAGGTTGACCCATAGGTAGGGACATCTCTATGCCTCTATTTAGCAGGAACAAGGTACAAAAGATAAGACCTTCCGCTCTCAAGAACCTTAAAGATTTAAGGGTCAAAATTGTTTAGAGGGGGAATGATGTGGAGAACAAAGGCAAGAAAAAAAATGTAGATAAAATTATATTTCCTTATAACCTGCAACCCACAGACAAATACTTGAGGCTGGTAGAATAGACATTGCTCTAGGAAGCTCCACTCTCACTGTTCATGCTTTGCTAAGAGGGAAAAACAGCCTTAGCTTGACAATAGTAAGGCCTCCAGGATCCTGTGCATCTTCTTTAGCATATGAATATTCTTTCGGAAACTTCCCTTTTTCTTTACCTTCCTCAACTCCAACTTATATAATCAATTGCTCCTCATGACCCCAGTGCAGACTTTTCCATCCACGAGTCCTGTCCCCATGCTATAATAAAAACACCATTTGTACCAGAAAAAAAATAATAATACAGAAGAGTGAAACATAGGGAGAAAAAAACAAAAACAAAAAACACCTCTATTCCCTTATTTTCCCTCTCTGAAATCGCGATTTCTTCTGGAAATATTCTAGGGTGTATAAAGATCATGCACATGCCCACACATGTGTCCATATAGGATTTCTCTTGCTGTTTGTGTGTCCATTTTTGTGGCTAGTACTTATATATATGTAGCCCTTAGAACTTGGCTCTGTGTCTCATTTGAAATCACACAGGGGGCACCTGGGTGGCTCAGTGGGTTAAAGCCTCTGCCTTTGGTTCAGGTTGTGATCCCAGGGTCTTGGGATCAAGCCCCTCATTGGGCTTTCTGCTCAGTGGGGAGCCTGCTTCCTCCTCCTCTCTCTCTCTCTGCCTGCCTCTCTGCCTACTTGTGATCTGTCTGTCAAATTAATAAATAATAATAAAAAAAATCTTTGAAATCACACAGGCATGAATTAAGTTTACTTAACATATATGTGCCTGGTAAAGGTTATTTTTCAATTGTGTTTACTTTAGACAATCGTGGTGCTAAGTCAATCATTGACTGAGTTCCTACTATATGGGCTACTAATATGTAGAGATCAGAAGTGGAACACACTGTCTTTGCTTTCAAGAAGCCACTCCTATAGACAGATGAGGGAACAGGCATCTGTAGGGAATTGTCATGGGGTGAGCAGAAGGCCCTCTGGGGGCACATTGGCAAAGCATGAAATCTAGGGCAAACTCCTCACTGTATCTTCTGGAAGAAAGCAATTGGGTAGCATCATCTTGAATTCCAAACCCTTAGAAATGTTAAAGAAAAAAAAATTAGTCACTCAGAAGTCCCATTTGTTTCAAATTGTCCTTATATTATACTTAACCTTTAATTTTCGTGCATCACTGCTATTACGTGTCCTTGACTCAGAAGATGCTCACTGATCCCCTGCGTTAGAAAGATGCTTTGCTGGCCATTGTGGTGAATGAGGGTAGGGGTTGGGTGAAAGTTGCTAGAATATAAAAAAGTTGTATAAGAAATGTCCTTAAGCTTTACAGGACAGCTGAAATGATCATTTACACTTTAGAATCAGTACTGCATAGGAGAGAGATGGTGTACACAAAGGGCTTTATGAGTGGGATCAGCTGCAGGGACAGGAGCCTGGGTGACTGGGGAAGTCATTGTGCCTGACCTGGCTTTGAGAATTGGGTTCAGGTGTACAGCCGTAAGGAAAGGATGAGGACACTTCAGAAGACCAAGATTATGAAGAAATGGCGGAGACGCATTGTGATTGGAACTGGAGCCAAGTGGGGAAGATTTTGGTCCCTGTGGTTGAGGACTAGGGATGATACATTGGGAAACGTTGTTTGGTTCCAAGTATCTGCCTGGCCAAGGAATTTCGAATTTGTTTTGCCGAGAGCGAGTAAAGGTTTTTGAACAGGAAATGAGGGCATTAAGGTGGTTGAAGCAAGGCAGACTCCTCATGTGAAGAGCCGTGGCATGCATCGTGAAGATCTGAACTAAAGTTCTCTACAGAGGTAAAAGACCTTAGAGAAGAAGAATGGATGAAATCCTTTTTATTCTTGGCTGCTTGCACCAATTCTCCTTATAGAGTTATTTTGATCATTAAAGCTTTATCTTGAAATTATACTTTTAAAGATTTTATTTATTATTTGACAGACAGAGAGGCAGGGAGAGATAGAGAGAGAGAAGCACGCTCCCTGCTGAGCAGAAAGCCCGATGTGGGGCTCGATCCCAGGACCCTGGGATCATGACCTGAGCCGAAGGCAGAGGTTTTAACCCACTGAGCCACCCAGGCGCCCCTAGAAATTATACTTTAAAGCTTATTTTTTTGTAGTCAATGACAAACTTGTACTGTCTATTCCTTCATAGGTTAATAGATCCATAATAAATGCATTTTTGGTTCCTAAATGACCAAGCTTTTGTGTTTAAAGATTTCATTTGTTTATTTGACAGAGATTACAAGTAGGCAGAGAGAGAGAGAAAGAGAGGAGGAAGCAGGCTCCCTGCTGAGCAGAGAGCTGGATGTGAGCCTCAATCCCAGGACCCTGAGATCATGACTGGAGCCAAAGGCAGAGGCTTTAACCCACTGAGCCACTCAGGGGCCCCAAGCTTTTGTGTTTAGTTTTGAATATTTCTGCCCCTTTTCTCAAAAATAAAAAGAAAAACTTTTCTGTTATTTGCATGGTTACATGCCTTCAATGTGCAAATTCTTCTCATTAGAATTTTCAAGAGGCAGTTTCCACAGCAAAGCTGAGCTCACATGGTACATCTTGCTCCTCTTATTAGTTATGTAAATGGTGATTTAAATGATTCTATCAGTGTTATTTATTAGGCTCTTTGCTCTATGATACGTTGGGCATATCTAGAAATCTCTCAAAGATGTCTGCTGAATGGCGAATAGTAACACTGCTTTTTGGAATTATTTAGGCACCCTTCTTTGAACATGTGAGACATGCACAAATTGTAATTTGCTGTCACACCCAGTCTGCAGTAATAGGTGAACCTTCAGGTCCCTTCCTGATATGAGATGCTCTTGGGAATGATTTTAGACTTGATTATATTATAGCCACTTAATGAATGACTCAATCACCTTTGTACCTCTATGCATTACTCAGGACAAGAAAGGTTAAAACAGAATTGTTTTTGAATGGTTTTGGAAAAATTGTCATCGGCACTATTATAGTTGATTTCCGAAGACTCTGCACAGAGTTATTGTGCTTTTCTATATTAAGGCAAAACTGTTAAAGCCTGGGGATACATTATGACAGTTGTATTTTATTGTTCCTGGATTTATGTTCATGAAAATAGCAGCTTGTTTTTATAGTTCTGTTGAATCAGAAATGTTGAGCTTGTAGAATCTATTTTTCAGACCTTACCTATTAACGATTGCTGCAATATTTTTCACCTGTCTTTATGGAGGGAGTCATGGTTACTTTAATATAGTCGGATGTTACCTTGCTATGGTTTAATCATGTCAATCATGAATAATTTGCCTTCCTATTCCATAGCCCCCAACCCCCATTCTACCTCCTGATTCCAGTTTCCTTTTAAACTTCTCATTATGGCATGTTCATAGTTGTTAGGTTTATTGTAGACAGTGCGTGCCCTCTTACTTTATTGCATATTCCTGCCCTCCTCTGGCTTTTTCCCTAGTCAGCAATAACCAATACACCATGTAATTCTGTAATAACAGCGCATGCAAAAGACTGCTTGTGTTTCTGAAATCTGAAAGTATTTAATCACTTGCTGCAGACACACTGTACCACTTTCAGGTTTTACTCCACATCTGTTACCTTAAATAATCCTATAGAACCCTCTTAATTTTCACTGCCAGCAATCTGGCTTCCTTTTGGTGAAGGTAAAATCTCTCTTTCTATAAAGGTTCTTTCTGGCCTCAAAAGTACACCAGTGACTGCTATGCTAAGAACCTACCATCTTAAGTTCCAGAAAAGAGAAGGACCAAGGATTTTTCAAGTATAGTACTTTTATGACTATCAGGATAGACGTATTCTCATTTCATGTTTATATGTAGTATGAAAACATGTAATTCTTGATCACTAACCACAAGAGAAGTTTTTAATGCATCTTTCAAATAAATGAGGTTATCTTTTCAGGAATTTTTGTACTATATAGACTTGCTTATATTTTCTGGCCATGTATAAACTTGAGATTAGTCTCTTTGTCCTACAGAAATGTCAGAAGAATTATTAGAGTGGTCCTTTAAAACCATCTTCATAAATGAAACTCTGAGTATTATTTTAGAAAAGATTCTGCTCAGTAAGAAGAGACCTCTGTGTTATGGGTTTATTCTTTGGTTTTTACTAACTTTTAAATTTAGGTAAATAACTATTATGTACACTACAATGCTAAAGGTGGGTCCTTAAGGAACCATGTGCATGGTCTTGTTGGGGAGGCAAGGCAACATTTTAGAGAGGAATTGTAAGACATGTTCAGTTGTGGGACCTCAAGGCCACAGCTTCAGCCTTTTAGTTCTCTTGGCACATGGTTGAGTCAGGGGCACCATGTGTCCAGGATTAATGCATGGATGAGCCATGTAGGGGAGGTAGAGAAAGAAATAGGGCAAAGATGAGATCTATTAAGTTCTGGGATATATTCTTTGCCCCAGAGGGCTTACAGATTCATTGGGGGGAGATAAAAATGTAATGATAATTTTTTTAAAGAAAAAACAAAACATGAGGAATAGCATGGAGGACATTAGGACAAGGAAGGGAAAAACGAAGGGGGAGAAATCAGAGTGGGAGACTATGGACTCTGGAAAACAAAGTGAGAGTTTTAGAAGGGAGGGGGGTAGGGGATGGGTTAGCCCTGTGATGGCTATTAAGAAAGGCAGGGATTGCATGGAGCACTGGGTGTTATACAGAAACAGTGAGTCATGGAATACTACATCAAAAACCAATGACGTATTATAAGCTGACTAACAACAATAAAAAAAAAAGAAACAAAGCAAGAGATGAACATAGGGGAAGGGGAGGAAAAATAGAGTAAGATGAAAATGGATAGGGAGGGGCAACTGGGTGGCTCAGTGGGTTAAAGCCTCTGCCTTCGGCTCAGGTCATGATCCCAGGGTCCTGGGATCAAGCCCCGCATCGGGCTCTCTGCTCAGTAGGGAGCCTGCTTCTCTCTCTCTCTCTGCCTACTTGTGATCTCTGCCTGTCAAATAAATAAAAAGAATCTTTAAAAAAAAAAAAGAAAATAGATAGGGAGGCAAACCATTTAGATGCTGAGCTCTAGGAAGCAAACTGAGGGTTGCTGGAGGGGAGGTGAAGGCGGGATAGGGTATTTGGGTGATGGGCATTAAGGAGGGCATTTGATGGAATGAGCACTGGGTATTATAACTAAATTCTACCCCTGAAACGAATAATATAGAAAATGTTAACTACTTTCAATTTAAATAGATAATTAAAAAAAAATAAATAATTTTTAAAAAGGATTTAAAAAAACTGTAAAAAGAAAATTGAAGCCCAGTGTAATATATGTGTGATAAAGGCCTGTGGTGGCCAGTGTAGTGGCGTGTGCTGGGGGCTGACCTGCCCTCCAGCAATGGATTAGAGGTTGGAGTTGGGGACTGACAGTGAGAGAACCAATGGCCTCAAGGCCTAGAGACCTCACATGTCAGGAGGAGTTATCAGCAAGTGCAAATTTGTCCCTGTGTGCAAAGTTGCAGTGGGGGCTATGGAATGACAGTCAATAAAGTCCTTTAGCTCATGGGTGCTCCCTCAAGGACCAGACCCCATGCTTGATCTAGCAGCTGTGCTTTTTTATCTTCCCGCCCACTTACCTTTTTCCCATTGCTGATGTCCTAGAAGTTCTCTCACTCTGGAGGATTGCAATGGTACCTTAATTTTCCCTCCACTCTGGGACATTTTCCTCTACAGCTTGCCCTGTTTCCCAGATTGACCTTAAAAGAACACCAATCAAGTCAGTGCATAGAGACCTGCCTGAGCCCTAGCTGTTACTCAAGGTCACCTCTAATTGGGTCCTAAATGGCCCGAACCCCGTGATGCAGGCAGATCAGTCTGCTCACCATTTGCTGAATACCTTGTTCTTCCCTGTTTCCGTGCTTGTGCTTGTGCATTTATTTCTGCCTGCATTGCCTTTATTTTTCAAAATTCTGCCTATCTTCCAAGGTCTGGATTGAGTGGTACTTGTTTCATGAAATATAACTGGATTATATTTCCCTTTCGGGTCTCGATTTAGAATAACCTACCTTCTACTGCCTCCTAGATGTGTTGTGTCTCCTCTCTTGGATTTTAATCTCTTTGGAAGTAGTAACCATGTCTATGTCATATCTATCCCAACCCTACCTCAGCATCTAGCATGGAGTCTTCCACATGTTTATTCACCAAATGTTAAAGGAATGAATGAATGAATGAATGAATGATTACATTAAAAAGTGTGAGAATACTTTGTTGGTTGCCTTTAGAAATATAAAAACTCCAAGGAGGGAAAACATTCCACAAAAGAGTTTATAACCTTTGTAGAGAGGCAGAAGCTACACACCCAAAACAACCTGGGGATGGGTTTCACAGGGGCAGAATCCTGCAGCACAAATCAGGCTCCCAGGTGCTGAGGAGGAATTAGACGCGTTGCAAGAGTAAAACTTAGAATAAGCCTCTGTCTCCGACTCTAGGGGCAGGAAACCATCCACATCTCAAGTGGGCTTTCTGTTCTCCGTGTCCCCACTGCATCTTCAGTGCAACAATGGAGAGATGTGACAGCTGATATTTGTGTGCACACATGTGCGTGTATGTGTGTGTTATGTGTGTTGATTACAAAATAATTGCATTGACATTTGAGTGTCTGTGCATGAAATGCCATTTGGCATGTCTTCCGTCTCAGAGACCCATCTTTGTTTGTAGATCCAGCCCTGGTTCTAGGGCTCAGTTCCCCTGACCTGTGGATACTTTCCAGAGCACTCTTCTTGTTCTTTTAATAATCTATATGCACTTTTTGTGTTATACCTTTAGTAATATTATGCTCTATGTGGGGTAGATTGCTTCTATAAGAAAGGGGAAATTCTCTTAAAACAGTTTTTTTTTTTGGTTTGCTGGTTTAGTTTGGTTTTTGATCCCTTGAACATAAAGGGTTTTGTGAGGGTCTTGTTGCTTCGTGTTTCTTGTCCCTTGGTCCTTCTCCCTATTCCTCCTGTCTTTGTGTGGTTCCAGGCTCTCTGGAATAAAACATCACATTTAGACTACCTCCCGTGCCTCCTTATTACTCTTTCAGTTTCTGATCATTCCTGCCAGACCAAATCATTTTTGGCATATATCCACCTCATTACCCTCTTCCCCTGGCCCTACTTAAAAACCTACAAGGGGCGCCTGCGTGGCTCAGTTTTTTAAGCATCTGCCTTCAGCTCAAGTCATGATCCCTGGGTCCTGGGATCGAGTCCCACGTCATGCTCCCTGCTCAGGGAGCAGCACCTTCCTACCACTCCCTCCCCACCACTCATGCTCTCTCTCTCTCTCTATCTCAAATAAATAAATAAAATCTTCAAAAAACCAAAAACCTACAGAGGCTCCTTGTTGATTATAGTATGAGGTCCAATCTGTAAATTGATCTAGGCTACATCTCCGCTCCTGCCTGCTTTCCTGCACCGGAGCCCACAGTGTCCTTGCAGACGCCTCACTTGTGGAGCCCCTCAAATCCTGTCTACCCGTAAAATCACAGCTGCAGACTGCCTCTCATCCCCATAGATTCCGGGTTATAAGGCATAATTCATGTTACACACATCTGTGCCAAAACAGGATAGTGTGAATCTGGGGGAGAGTTAGTGTCAAAAAAAAAAAAAATGGGCACCAGGTAAAGCAGTGGTGCTAAATCAAGTGGAAAGCTTCTGCCTTTGGCTTAGTGGAAGTGATAGCTGGAATGAGCAGTTCTGCTCCCCAGCTGAACAGAAAGAGGGAATGGGGGGTCCCTGGGTGGCTCAGTGGGTTAAGCCTCTGCCTTCACTCAGGTCATGATCTCAGGGTCCTGGGATCAAGCCCCACGTCAGGCTCTCTGCTCAGCAGGGAGCCTGCTTCTCCCTTCTCTCTATGCCTGTCTCTCTGCCTATCTATGATCTCTGTCTGTCAAATAAATAAATAAAATATTTAAAAAAAAAAAAAAAAGAAGGAATGGCTGAATCTACCATCAAAATGTATCCAGGGGAATTTATTTGAACCAAAAATTTGTTTAATTAAAATTTATTAAAACCAAAGAGTGAAATTAAAGACAGCAATGCCTTATTTGACACTTCATGGTGGGATTTGCTCCACTCATAATGGGAACCTTCTAGAGTTAAGAGTTAGATTGGATATCTTTAAGAAATTTAGATTTAACGCTTCCTTCTTTCACAATTTTTAGGAAACTCCTATTGCATATTATTCTGCATTGGATTGCTATGATTTTTCCAGAGAAGTCAAGGTTCTGGTATAGAGTATTTAATAGTTAATGTTATTTTAATTTTTCTCATTATTTTCCCGAGTTTGACTTAGCTGAAGAAGAAATGGAACCATTTTTCCCTTTACAGATTCCACTTTGAAACTGATTAACTTCTTAGAGGGCCTTTGAGCTCCAATTTCTTTTCAAAAAATTGCAAATCTGATAGATCTTCTCTTTCAGCAGGCAGAAAGCAGGTAATACAGCTGCCAATCTATAGACCTAGTTCTAGAACACTGCCAAGAGTAGCCTGGGCAGCCAGTCCCTTGTCCAGACCAGATGAAGCCAGTAGAAGACCCAACAACACTGCAATAAGGAGTTGGAGCAGGTGGCACTGCCTGTATCCATGTAATTCATACCCATGTAATCAGCCACTTCTATGTGAAAAATCAGAGGGTGAGTTAGAGCATTGAGGAAAGGATGGAAAAGGTTCTGGCTCATGCCTGAAGCCCATCATGGAAGAACATCACCATCAAAACGAACGTTACTGGTCCTAGAAACCCATGATTTTCCCAATGGGCCAGAGCTCTTTCTGATTGTCTAGACAAGTTGGGATATTCCTGATCATTACAGTTGCCAATGCCATGACATCAGGGGCTGAATTAAATGCTCCTTCTGTGTTCATTACCTGTCCAAAATCTTTGGTGCAATGAAAATGCCTGCAAGCCTTTAGAATCTTACCTTTGGATTTATGAAAGGATGTGAATCATGGGTTTCATGGTTTGGGAACAGCACTCTCTGATTGGAACCCTATAGGAGATTCCTTATAGAATTCCACGGGAGGAAAGCTTGCCTCAGGCCCTGGGTGCTGATTCCCTTCCAGCTGCATATCACCCTGACAGCTAATGAGATGTCAAGTATGGTTACCTTTCTGTGAGTAAAATGAGTGAAACAGATCCCAAGAACATTTCTTTAACTGTGGGGGGTGGATTAAGAGAAGACCTATGACATTTCAAGCTATACTTAAGGCATGTTAAAAAACTTCCCATGTTTCTCCTTCATAAAATATAGCAGGGAACTTAAGAGGTATGAAGGATTTCTCACCAGAATATTCTTTGAGCTAAAAATAATATGTAGATTAAAGTGAAAAGTGTAGACTAAAATGTAGATTAGTGTGAAAAAACAATGTCACAATAAATAATAGTTGTAGGTAGAGCAAGCCATAAAAACACATTGTGAACACATTTTTAAACAGTGATTATGAGAAGCTGACAATACCATTTTCTAGATGAAAGAGGAAATGACCAAAATATTTAAAATTGCGAAGAGTTGAATTTTGAGTCTATATTTGCTTTCTAATTGTTTATGGTATAAATGGACATATTTATTGCTCAGTTTTTTTGGTAAAACCATCCTTGACTCTGGGATGTGACTCAATTTTTTTTCCTTTTAAAATGCATTCTCTAATTTTTCTTGAGGAATTATTTTAAAAGCTTAACTCCTTGAAACCTATATGTAATTCAACTGGATTTCGTAAAACAAAAACAAAAACAAAAACAAAAAACTCATGAGGATTCTTTTCCAACGCTAAACATTTTGCTCCTCGTAAATAATATTATAGTTAGCTTCTCTTGATGTGTATTCTGTACAGAATTATCCTTGGTGTTGATTAATAAGTTAATAAGTTAGAAATAAGTGATGCAAGAAATCACTACCTACAATTAACAGGAGTTCGGGAATGTAGAAAATAATGTCTCCTTGATACCCTGTTTGCCGTTTCAGTTACTGATGACTTCTAGGTAGCATAATTTTTCAAGTTAGAAATGGACTCTGTTATTTCCCTGCTGTTCTGGTACATTATCACAAGCACGTGTTTTCACTCAGCTTCTCAGATTAGCAAAATTAACCTGCATAATTGTTTTTTAAAAAGGCATTCGATTTTGATGTTGGTTTTTCTCTTACCCTTCTGTTATCCTTGAGAAAACCCCTGGCAATCTCCAATTGGTGTGAGCCAAGGTCATTCTTCATCGTAAACACAACTCCTGTTTGAGGGAAGCATCCCCGGCAGTGGGGGTTTATTTTAATGGACATGCTGTATTACTTTAATCTAACCCTTTTACCATCTGTTCTTCCCGTAACAGTGAATGAAAAAAAAAATATTTTATGTTTCAGGGTTACATTAGTAAAAAGTAAGATAAAAGTGATTTAAAAGCATGCATATGTTCTTAGTCCAATGCAGTCCGCATCTGTGATGTTTTTTCTCATGGATCAGACACAAATCAAGACGAAAGCTGCTCATGCCTGATAGAGTGAAAGTTTTTCATGGAAAACAGGACTTTGCCGTAAGAGGGTCTCTCTCTATGTTTTACAGCTAAAAATGATAAAAGCTTCAATGAGCTGCCAGAATAAAAATAGATAACTGTAACTTCTTTTGTTGGGACATCTGGCATTTGTCTTGAGCTGGGTGGTTGCTGCCACCTCCAGAGGAGTGCGGAGCACCTGTCTAGAACATTCTGTTGAGGCAGGAATGAACCTCGTGACTGTTGCTAAAGGAAGACTATCTGTGAGTGAACCTCGTGACTGTTGCTAAAGGAAGACTATCTGTGAGTGCAGTCGTGGTGGAAGAATGTTTCTGTGATGGGAGAACATCACCCAAGCGTGTGGGGAGATAGTTTACTGTAGCGTAGGGCTTGAGAAAGCCTTGTTTGTGAGAACACGCTTGGGGACCTGGCATCCATTACTGCTTAGAGAGTAGGACGCTGTTGTCCTTGGTTTCTAAGTACACACGTCTAGGTGAGTACCGGAAGGAGCAAGGGCTCTGGAATTGGGATCTCTCCTCTGAAACTTCAGTCATGTGACCTCGGGGTAATTTGTTTGTTTGTTTGTTGAGCTTCACTTGCTGCATCTGTAAAGGGATTAATAATACTTTTTAAAAGTTTAATTTAATTTTTAAAAAAGATTTTATTTATTTATTTGACAGAGAAGCAACGAGAGAGGGAGCACAAGCAGGGGGAGTGGGGAGAGGGAGAAGCAGGCTCCCACCTGAGCAGGGAGCCCGAGGCAGGGCTTGATTCCAGGACCCTGGGATCATGACCTGAGCTGAAGGCAGAAGCTTAACGACTGAGCCACCCAGGTGCCCCCAATAATACTTTAAAGATGCTGACACTTAATAAGATGGTGTCTGTGGGCTCTCAGCATAGTGATTGGCGCTGAGCAAGTCTTTGGTAATGGTAGCTATTGTGGTTGTTCTGGGTGTTAGTTAGCATATGCCAATCATATAGTCCATTGCCTCTTAATCAGTCATAAAGTCCTGTTTACCTTCCCAAGCAACTACACCGTTTATAGAGAGGGAAAAATGGCTCCGTTCTTTGAACTCCTAAACTATATGGGTTTTCTCTCTATTCAGGCCAATGCCATTTTCTAGCTTGTATTATTAAAGTTATGCTCTGTGCACTGTTTATGTTCTGTTCACTGGTGGGAAGGTGAAGCTGTGTTTCTCAGATCACCAGGTATACTGCTCTGCAAATAGTAGCCACTCAATAAACATTAAACTGAATCACAGGATGAATTATTACAAAAAGTTCCCATTGGATGCATGTTAGGCCCCTGCCGATGGTTGAGACCTGTAACCAGATGAGGCAGCAGTGCCTCCTGGAAGGGATGATGCTTTTGTGAACTAAATCCCGAAGGGAAGCTGGGGGATGTGGATGTTGCTGACATCTATTTCTGGCAGTCATCCAAGCTCTTTGCCTGCCAGCTTTAGCCCACCTTTCGTGGGTGGCATTGGGTTTCATATTTCGTGAGAACAAGGGCATCTTTCACCTGACTTATTTTTTAATTTGCCAACATGAATACCTGTTTTGAAAATTAAATTTTAAATAAGAAATAGGGATGAATTAGGGTGCAGAATATTTAGTATGACAACGTATTTTCTACGGAAGAGAAACAGAGGTTTCAGCAAAATAAACCAAAAATTAATCTTCAGTGAACTTTTTTTGATGGATGTAACCTAATTAAAATAGGGAATTAAATCGTTCAGTTTCTTAGCATTAAATACAGGAGAAAGCACCCTTACCTTTTCAAAGAATAGCAGATGTTCTATAGATCCTAAAATATTATTTTGTTTTCCTTGAAATTAGTGTGGATGTCAGCAGTTGCTGGAAGAATCATCTAGAGGGCTTACATGTATTCTAGTCTATCATGATTCCCATTCTCTCTCCACCCTCAAAACAAACCTTTGAGGCTTTTAAAAAAAATTATTATATTCAGTTAGCCAGCATATATAGTACATCACTACTTTTTATTTTTAATTTTTATTTTTTTTAAATTTTTTATTTTTTATAAACATATATTTTTATCCCCAGGGGTACAGGTCTGTGAATCACCAGGTTTACACACTTCACAGCACTCACCAAATCACATACCCTCCCCAATGTCCATAATCCCACCCCCTTCTCCCAAACCCCCTCCCCCCGGCAACCCTCAGTTTGTTTTGTGAGATTAAGAGTCACTTATGGTTTGTCTCCCTCCCAATCCCATCTTGTTTCATTTATTCTTCTTCTACCCACTTAAGCCTCCATGTTGCCCTAAAGATACAAATGTAGTGATCCAAAGGGGCACATGCACCCGAATGTTTATAGCAGCAATGTCCACAATAGCCAAACTATGGAAAGAACCTAGATGCCCATCAACATCACTACTTTTTAAAAAAAATATTTTATTTATATATTTGACAGACAAAGATCACAAGTAGGCAGAGAGGCAGGCAGAGGGAGAGGGGGAAGCAGGCTCCCTGCTGAGTAGAGAGTCCAATGTGGGGCTCCATCCCAGGACCCTGAGACCATGACCTGAGCCGAAAGCAGAGGCTTTAACCCACTGAGCCACCCAGGCGCCCCACATCACTAGTTTTTGATGTAATGTTCAATGATTCATTAGTTCCGTATAATACCCAGTGCTCATCGATTAAAGCTTAAGCATTAAGAACCAGTGGTATCGAAGTGCATTTCAGCTTTGAAAATCAGAGTATTTTGGGACGCCTGGGTGGCTCAGTTGGTTAAGCAGCTGCCTTCGGCTGAGATCATGATCCCAGCGTCCTGGGATCGAGTCCCACATCGGGCTCCTTGCTCAGCAGGGAGCCTGCATCTCCCTCTGCCTCTGCCTGCCATTCTGTCTGCCTGTGCTCGCTCTCTCCCCCTCTCTCTCTCTGATAAATAAATAAAAAAATTAAAAAAAAAATCAGAGTATTTGGAAGAAAAGGCCCTAGTATTCAGATGATTGGCCAGTGGCCTGATTTCTTTTTACAGTCAGAAGGCTAATTTCTTTATCCTTTAATATGTATGTTTTATCTCTTTCATACCTGTAGGGTGGCACTGAAAAATAGGACCTCTAGATAATATAGTCTGGGGAAAAATAGTTTTTACAAGATGGTGATATGAAGCATTCCTGCTTACCCAAGTGAAAGTTACTAATTAAGGGCATTTACTTCATACATATGTATCTATAACATGTTTGCATTTTTAAGAGTGCTTTGCTGTATATTATTTATTGGTCCTTGTTGCAATACCACACTGTTGAAAGTCTGTTCCCGTTTTGCAGATGGGAAAATCAAGACCCAAGGAAAGTGGTCTTTTGTACCAGTCACAAAATAGTGCAGAGGTTAGTTACTACTGCATAATCACATGAGAGTAAACCAGGGTCCTCCCATATTTGAGTCCAATGTTGTTTCTACTGGAATCCCTAATGGATAAATTAAAATTACATTTTTATGTACAAAATATTAATAATCAGGAATAAAAACAAAGATATTTGTATAACTAAGTTACAGTATTTTTAAAAAAGATTTTATTTATTTATTTGACAGACAGAGGTCATAAGTAGGCAGAGAGGCAGGCAGAGAGAGAGGAGGAAGCAGGCTCCCCGCTGAGCAGAGAGCCCAAGGCGGGGCTGGATCCCAAGACCCTGGAACCATGACCTGAGCTGAAGGCAGAGGCTTTAACCCACTGAGCCACCCAGGCACCCCATAAGTTACAGTATTTTGGGGTCAAGTTCCCATTTCTTCAGAAAAATATTTTCATTTAATGGCTTTGTCTCTATTCTACAAATAAGGTATCAATGTACTCAATGGCTTTTTTGATTTTAAAATATTTTGAAATGTTTTCATACATAAAGGAAGGAAGCAAGAATAGGAAATTATTCCTGTATACTAAACCTAGGTTCACCAGGACTTAACATTTTGCTGTATTTGCTTTATTTTCATCGTCTCTATTCCTCGCCATCTTCCACATTATTTTTTTCTAAATCATCTCGTAATAGGTTCCATATATGATGTCTCTTTACATAAGCCTTAATACTGCAATGTGTATTGCTTGGTCTAATGATTCTTTAGAATAAGGAGCTTGCAGGGTTTAAAAACAAATTTACGATTTATTTATTTATTTTAGACAAGGAGAGTGAGTGGAGGAGAGGGGCAGAAGGAGAGGGGGAGAGAATTGTCACGCAGATTCCCCACTGAGTGAGGAGACCCACTCAGTACCAGGACCCTGAGATCATGACCTAGGCCACAATCAAGAGTCGGTCGCTCAACTGCCTGAGCTACCCAGGTGATGACATGGACATTTGCAGTTTTTCTTAAGAATTGCCAAATTAGGGGCACCTGGGCACCTTTTTATTCCTTCATTTTTATTATTTAAGTGTCTAAAGCTGTGTATCCTATAAAACCAGACATGTAATATTTTCATTATCTTTTTCCCAGAAAATCTATAGTTTATGTTTGCATTTACTTATCTTCCCCAAGAATTATTTAATAGTTTGAGGGGTTTATTTTCAGTGAAAGAGTCTTATAAAAATTGTTTTTAATTTCTGTTTTTTATTCATTGTTGTCAGAGTATCAGTTGTAATATTTATACTTTGTGAAATTACCTGAGACTCTCTTTGTGACCTACTATTTGATTAATTTTGATGATTAGTCATGTACACTAAGGTTCATCCTTTATTATCAATATTCAAAGTTTGATTGATAGCCCTAAAATTTAATTGTTTTTTTTTTTAAAGTCTTCTGTGTTTTTTTTTTTTAATTGACTTTACTTATTTTATACTGAGAGTGGTTTCTTGGTCTCCTATTTCTCCTTGCATCTTCTCTAGTTCTTTCTATGCGTAGGTGGTATTGATGTGTTATGAGTCATAGACAGAAAGACATAAAAAAAGAGTGGTTTTAAGCAGGAGAGTGGCATGATTGGATAAGAGTGTCAGAAAGATCTGTGAGGTGGCTAGGTTCTGGGAATACCTAGTGTTATGGCAGCCAGGGGTTCCTGGGATTCATTTATTTTTCCTTTGACAGAAAGTTGAGTGGTGGTTTCCAGGGGCTTGAGGGAGGGGAGAATGGGGGTAATTGTTTGATGGGTATAAAGTTTTAGTTTTGCAGGACACAGAGTTCTGGAGATGGGTAGTGCTGATGGTTGCACAGGAATGTGAATGTGTTAACTGCCACTGAAATGTGTGCTTAAAAATGGGTAAGACTAAAAAAAATTTTTTTTTTTTTTTTTGGTAAGACTAAAAATTTTATGTGCATTTTACCACAGTTAAAATTTTAAAAAGAAAGAGCACAGTAACAAAGAAGACCAGAGGGACCTCTGGGAGGATCAGTCTGTTAAGCGTCCAACTCTTGGCTTTGGCGCAGGTCACGAACTCAGGGTCGTGGGATCCAGCCCTGAGCTCAGCTCTGAGTCTGCTTGAGACTCTCTCTTTCCCTCGGCCCCTCCTCCTTGCGCTTTCTTTCTCTCTCTCTCTCTCAAATAAATAAATAAATAAATCTTAGGGGAGAAAAGAGAACTAGGATGTGGAAGAAAAGGTACTGTTCTAGACATTTGTGTATAGGTTTTTGTGTGAATATAATTTTCCTTTATCTGAAAAACGTCCAGGATTACTTATGGTAGTTGTATGTTTAGTTTTAGTTTTTGTTTGTTTGTTTGTTTTTAGAAACTACCAGACTATTTTCCAGGGCAGATGTACAATTTAACATTCCCATCAACAATGTACGGATGATCCAATTTTCCTACATTTTTGTCAGCATATGTTGTCACCATTTTTTTAAATTTAAATTTTTTATTTTTTTTAACTTTTTAAAAAAGATTTTGCTTATATATTTGAGAGAGAGAATGAGAGAGAGAATATGAGAAGGGGGAGTGTCAGAAGGAGAAGAAGATTCCCTGCCAAGCAGGGAGCCTGATGCGGGACTCGATCCTAGGACTCCAGGATCATGACCTGAGCTGAAGGCAGTCGCTTAACCAACTGAGCCACCAAGGAGCCCAGTTGTTGTCACTATTTTTAATTTTAGCCAGTCTAATAGGTCTATAGTGATATTTCATTGTGGTTTTAATTTGCATCTCCCTAATTGCTAATGATATTGAACATCTTTTCATGTGATTGTCATCTTATTATCTACTTGGTGAAATGGCTCTTCAGGTCTTTTGCCCCCTTTTTTTATTATTGAGTTTTGAGAGTTCTTTATATTCTAGATTCTAGTCCTTTTGTTGAGTATGTGGTTTTGAAATGTTTTCTCCTAGTCTGCAGCTTTTCTTTTCATCCTCTTAACAAAATCTTTTACAAAGCATAAGTTTTCAATTTTGATCAAGTCCAATTTACCAAAAAGTTTTTTAATACACATGTTTTGTTATCAAATCTAAAAAATCTTTACCTAGTCCCAGATTTTAAAGATTTTCTTCTGTTTGTTATTTTCTAAAAGTTTTACAATTTTATATTTCTATTTTTAAGTTTTTTATTATATTTATATTTTATATTTAAGTCTGTGATCCACTGAGTTAATTTTTATATAAGGTATGAGACCTGGGTTGAGGTTCATTTTATTTTTGCCTGTGGATGTCCAATTATTTCAGCAACCATTTGTTGAGAATCTGTCTTTCCTCTGTTGAATTGTTTTTGCACCTTTGTAAAAAATTGGTTGGGCGTATTTGTATGGTTTCCTTTATGGGTTCTGTATTCTGTTTTATTGATCTGTACATGTATTTCTCCATCAATACCACACAGTTATGATGGTAAGTCTTGAAGCTGATTTTCTCTTTCACTATATTCTTCTTTTTCAAATTGTTCTGACAGTTCTAGTTCCTTTGCCTTCTACATAAACACTATGTATGTATTGAGCCTTTTCTATCTTCTTTCAACTACTTTGACCTTTTAATTTTCTCTGTCCAATTTTTGTATCCTTACATGTTTTCCAACTTATCTTCAATTTCCCTCATTAAATGTCCATTCAAATCTATACTTTTCTTCATAACTTGCAACTTATTCTTCACTTATTCAATTTCTGTGTGTTTGGTCAGTTTTCATTGTCTTTTTTCCTCTTTTGTTATTGTTGTTGTTGTTAGGTGGGGTTTTGGGATCCATCGCTTAGTTTTAACACTTCTGGTTCTGAGCATGTGTGCCCAAGTACATCGCGTGTGCTTGTTAAAGGTTCTTATTTTAGGTTGGTGTGTTGTCTTACAACTTTCCTTTGTGACATAGTTGGTTATCTGATGAGAATTTTTATCAGCTGAGATGATCGTGTTCCCATTTCATGTTTTGTTTTCCTACAGAAGTTTAATAGAGAGTTTAATATTTCCCCTACTCCTTAGCATTTCATGGGTTGAGTTAACTATTTAAAGAGCACCCTATCTTATCAATATTGTGAAATAAGTTGTGTAAATGGATGATGACAGTGGTAGAGAGGAAAGAAGGGATTCACCGGTCTTTTTTTTTCTTTTCTTTTCTATTTTCTGGATCCCTAGTTTCCCCCTTTCCTCCTTCCCTTTCACTGCTATCTCCTTTCGGACACAACGCATTCTCAATTTACATTTTTCTCTTATGAAAACGATACTTGTCCCAGGCTGCTGCCCTAGATTTTGTTTGATTTTGAGCCCTTTCCCTGTGGCCAGTATGGTGAACTACCAGATACTGACTTCTGTTCTTATTTTAGCACTTACTTGTGATGTATTTTTTCTTTCTGTGGACAATTTTGTCTGTTTCGCCTTTGTCCTAAACTCACTCTCTCTCTCTCTTTCTCTCAAACTTCTCTCTTTCTCTCTTCTCTGGTTGACATCTCACTCTCGGAGTTTCTTATACCTGCCCTTATCCTGCTCTCTAGACCCACAGGTTCATAGTGTTTGCTGTTTGACTTTTTATTTTTATTTTTTATAAATTGAGATTTAGCATACTCTCTGCCTCTCAGTAATGCCGATAGCATGGGTCATGGGTGATTCCATTTGTGCTCTTTGTTCTAGGGGTAGTATTTGTGAAGAGGTACACATTCAAATGGCTGCCATTATCCTGTCAGAAGCCTCTAGAATATAATAATTTATTGACCAAAAGGCATCATGTAGTCCCTATAAAACTTGTGCTTTAAGGGGACACTTGGGGGAACATTTACATAATAGTAAAATAAAACTTACATAACAACTTTCTTTTTATAACCATGACAATAAAAATTCCTGGACTTGGATTATAGTTCTAAATAATTTATCTCCTTTAAATCAGTAAAATATAAGGACAGGCACAGGAATCCTATGTTTTAACACTAGAAAGGATACCGAATAATGATTCTATCATGTAGAATGCTAAAGCTGAAAGAAAAGTTAGAGAGCATCTAACCTAATCCAATATATCACTTATGGGGGAGCCTAAGAAAGTTAAAGTAATTTGCCCAAGGTTACCCTGAGAGTTACTAGCAGGGGTGGACCTGGAATCCGGTTCTCTTGGTTCCCTGTACCTATTTCCTCTTCCGTTAAATGGCCCCCATTCTGGTTTTGCCTTTGATAAATTAAGTATCTTCATGAGCCTTTCCTGTTGAGACAAAAGAAATTAAATTACTTGCACAAGATTGTATATGTAGTAAGCAGCAAAGGTAGGTGTGAGGTCTTCCTCACACTTCCACTGAGTGAATGGCACATTCCGCATGTACTGGCCGCCCGCCTTTCTTTCTGCTCTCTCTTCCCTCTAAGACTTGACAAACACCTGAAATTTTTTCAGATCAATGTGTGGGTCTCTAGGGTTCTCAACAGAGTTTACATCCAGTGCCATTCATTTTAAAGGGGTGAATGTGGCTCAGAGGATTGATGATACACGCAGGTGCAGGTTTACAGGTCTTGAAAAACAAAGGTTTGATTCTAGTCTTTTGCTCTGTACCGATCTTCTTGGTCTAACTCAACCACCCAACTTCCGCCTGCTTCAAGGACAGTGTACTTGCTGTCATAGTTTCCTGACTATTGACAAGAGGCTTATCCATCAAATTCTTCTTTGGGTGCTCTTGAAACATGTACCTCATGTATGCCAGGGTTGCCTTGTGTTGAATTTTCTTTGTGAGTGAAGGACAGAATGTTCTTCTGTGCTGCGCCAATAGCACTTTCCCATACACACTCAGGGAAAGCTTTTTCCCCTCTCAACAAGGCTCAAAAGTCTTGACTGGAGTACTTCAGAAATAGGCCTGGTTTATACTTTTATCAAAACAAGAAGAGTCTGGGCAATTCCTAGCTTGGAAAAGCACTGATGATCTGAAATTTTCCTAGGCAGGTGCACAAATGGTGTTACCAAAGGGCAAATGTATGGCACTCTGATCCCCCCTCAATAAGGAAAGGGGTACCAACATTCCCTCAGTGGAAGTGAAGGTGGTGTCTCATAAAATGAGAGCCCAGTGTTCATAGGGAGAAAAGGCTGATGGCTTATGGAAGTGTGATGTAGGGAAATGGTACTTTGGGTGCCTTGTGGTTCTTCAGGGAAAGAAGTTGCATTTACTATTTTTTTTTTCTTGGTGGCATATGCTGATAGTCCATATGTACCCTTGGAAAATTATTAAAGTCATAATGAGGTATGGTAACAGAAAGATCTCGAACTTGGAATTTGTATAGAACTCCTTCCTGATCATGCTGTGTTATTAGCAGACTTCAGGGTTCCCCCAGAACCTCTGTACCACATCTCTCTGGCTCCAAGAGTCCCTAGCCAGAGCTGCCTGAATTTCTCCTGGGCCCCCCACAGCACCACACATCCATCCCTCTTTCTCCTGGGATAAGAGAAAAAATGTAATGGACTCATATTTTGGTTCTAGAGACTATATTTTGGTTCCTGCTTCTTTTCTGGAAATGTCTCTAACACTGGATCCTTTCCTCTCTCCTCTTTTCCTTGATAGTGTTTTCTCTGTAAAACATGGTTGGAGGGCAGGCTTTGAGCCGGGTGGACTGCAGGTGGCCATTCCATCTTATTAGAACACTCAGTGATTCAGTTTTCCCATCTGTAAAATAGAGCCCTGTTACTGCCCAGGAGGTTGTGAGGATTCAGTGATAGAATGTATGTACCATGATTAGCAACTGCCAGACACACTGTAAGGTCTCAATAAATGGCACCTATGATTATCAGAACAGGTAACCTCTGTAGGGGACCCAGACTTGTGTTTAGCTTTGTGTAACCAAAAACTGGTAGAAACTATATTATTAATTTGAGTGGCTCATGAGGAACTTCCAACTGAGCATATCTCCTAGGCAGGTCTGCCAAACCTCTGGCATTTTCTTTCTATGCCAGATCAGTTAACTGACAGCAGATGAGCTGTATGACTCCAACGAGGCACAGTATTGCGCGGCTGTTTTATCCTGAGGATCCCAGCATACTTGGAGTTTTACCTAGGAAAGGAAGAAATGCCTCCTAGTGATTGGGTTCAGCCTATATGCGCCAGTCTTTTTAAAAGTTATATTGCCATGGAATTAGTTAAGCCTTCATTAGCTGTCCTAGCATGTATCCAGCATGGGCCTTGGGGAGTTCACAGGCCAGTGTGAAGAGTGAAGGTACAGCACTTTGGGCCTCAATTTTCTTTTGTTTTTAAATTAAGAAAAAAAAAATCTGAACAGCGAATGGGAATAAAACATGGAGCTTTCTTGGGCTCTCCCTCTGGCAATACCTTGTGGGACGGGATAGAGGACTTGGGTTTGAATTTTGACTCTGCCACCTGCTCACCTGTGGCCTTGAGCAAATCATTTTCTCTCTTGGGCCTTAGTTTCTCTAGTCATGCAATGGGTCACTGATATCTTCGTTAAAGGGTTGATAGAAGAACGAGGTGAGGTCACTCACGTGAAGCCCTTCTGCTCTGCCTGGTGTTTAGTTCTTCCGTCCCTGTCATTACCACGTTTACCTCCTGTGTGACTAATTAAGTGATTCCCAGTGCCCAGTGTGGGGATAGAGTTTGTAGAGTTTATTTTGGTGCTTTTAAGGTCAACATGACCTTCACGGTGTATGGCTGAGTAAAAAGGCTTTCTTCCCCCCCCCCTTTTTTTTTTTGAAATCTACTTTTTTCATTCTCTTGGTTTCAGTACTCAGGATTTCACACGGAAAGATCCGAGTCTGACCACGACAGCCAGTGGGGTGGAAGTCCCCTGACCGACACAGCCTCGCCTCAGCTCCTGGACCCCGCAGAGAGACCGGGCTCTCAGCATGACGCGTCGTGCGCCTACAGACAGTTCTCTGACCGCAGCTCTCTGTGCTACGGCTTTGCACTGGACCATTCCAGGCTGGTGGAGGAGAGGCATTTCCACACGCAGGCCTGCGAGGGAGGCCGGTGTGAGGCAGGCAGGTACTTCCTGGGCACGCCGCAGGCCGGGAGGGAGCCCTGGTGGGGCTCTCGCGCAGCCTTGCCCCTGACCAAGTCTTCCCCAGAAAGCAGAGAAGCCTATGAAAACAGCATGCCTCACATCGCTTCCATCCACAGGATCCACGGTAAGGGCAGCTGAAATGAGTCCTGAGCTGGCAGCATTGGGCCCCTGGGCAGGTTTCTGAGATTCTAGGTTTGACGCCGCAGGGACTGACCCGGTGGTTTTCTCCTTTGAATTGATAAATCAGGAACTGGCATCAGTGGGGTTTTACAAAGGGCAGCCACTCTTTTTAGGTGTACTAATCTTGCTCATGCTTGCCAGGTGCATTTATTTTTGACATGTGAGTAAAAATGATTCCCAGTATAAACATCATAAAAACTGTAGAAATTAAGTGAAAGTCAAATATTGAGTAAGTCCGTTGAACATGGAATATGTATGCGTTTACATTTCTTGCGTATGATTTTCTTCTGTATTCTGATGCTTCAAAAGTAGACCTCTGTAGTTTTGGGGCTCATCTGCAGTGCTTCTCAGTGAGGCCGCCACTGACCTCCTGGGGAGTCCAGGCTTTGCTGTACGGTCTGTCGCTCACGCCACAGGTGGTTGATCCCTCCACTGGGCCTTAAATACTGGTAACCACCCCCTCCTGCATTATTATGAAAACCCATAATGTCTTCTGGGGGGGAAGATGGAATGATATACAGAACCCTTGGAGATTGTCACCGTGGGATTATTGTACAGTTTTACGACCACATAGAAACGGGAGCTGTGGTGGAAGCTTTGAGGGTCAATGACGTTCTTCTTTGTTCATTTCAAAGTGAACTGGTGAGGGAGAGCCCAGTCCATTCCAGACTGGAGCCCGAACAGGTCTCTGACACCTCCCTGTTTCATTAAAAGTCAGTGACATTAAGGTTGCTCTAACAGGGTACTATTACCCTTCTTGCTGGGTCTTTAGGGTCTTTAGGGAAACGTGCTGAACAATGTCGCAGTCACCCATAGGCTCCGTCAGACACCACCCAGGCACTGACGTCCTTCCACGAAGGATTTTCATTTGTTTCTGTTTTTGCTTTTTATTTTTCTGCTTTTGCTTTGAGTTTCTCTAGTATGGTAGACTGGTAATGGACACCCAGGGCAAAGGGCAATTGCTTGCCAAAGAATGGAGTGAAGCGAAAATCCTGGCTTAACCTCCATAGTCTGGAAGAAAATATTAGAAATAAAATAAGAAGAAAGAGGAAAAGGAAAGCAATGAACAGTGTGATCCAGGGCTTCTCTTCTGCATTAAGCAGTTTACAGCTTTCATATGTCCCTCCCTGCTTTTCTTTTCCCTTTTTCTATTGACTTCACACTGCTTTAAGAATAATGTAGCTTATGGAATATATTTTGGATGCATTGTTCCTTTGTATTAGATCTCTCTCTGGGGTTCAGAACAGATTGCTATTAACATTTTAAATATTTATTTGTTCTTTACCTTACTTCAGAAACTAAGATACCAGAGTTACTGTATGAGTATATGTGAAACTGATTTTTATCTCTAGATTTGAAGAGACAATATTTATATTTTTGATTGGGACAAGATATCTATATCCATGCATGCATGTACACATATATGTACTTATGAATATATATGCATTTATCTAACCCTCGAATGGTTTTAAAACTAACATTAGAGCTTTATTGTAATTCTACTTAGGATATACTTAACGATTTTAACATTTTAGATGATTTATTTGGAATTGGGAAGGTAGTCCAGTCTCTATCATTGTCCTCCTCAAACTCAATGGAAAGCATTTTCTAAGCATAACATTTCTCTAGAAAGTCTCATCAACCAAATGTTATGCATTTTTCTTTTATTTGCAGTCAGACAGGTCCAACGATATGCATACATGGAGAAGTATAAACACTCTTATCATTTTGTTAATTGGCCTTTAGGACCCATGGGCAAGGTTTACTTTCTAAAAAACTTGTGATAAACTCCATCTGCACTTAAAAGCCACTGAAAACTATGAACGCCAGTACAATACATTGACGCTTTGTTGTGTGAGCCCACGTCTGTTTCAAATATTGGTGCATATATTTAAAATGAAAGATGAAGTTTTCTTTTAATAGGAAAAAGAAACACACAGTTTTTGGGGTCAATTTTGAGACCACTTACTTTTCCTTTTTCTAATTTCTAGGGCGAGGTCATTGGGATGAAGATAGTGTGGTCAGTTCTCCAGACCCTGGGTCTGCCAGCGAATCAGGTGACCGATACCGCACTGAGCAGTATCAAAGTAGCCCACACGAACCTAGCAAAATTGAAACTCTGATAAGAGCCACCCAGCAAATGATTAAAGAAGAAGAGAACAGATTGCAGCTAAGGAAGGCCCCCCCAGACCAACTGGCTTCCATTAATGGAGCTGGGAAAAAACACTCCCTCTGTTTTGCAAACTACCAACAGCCCCCGCCAGCGGGGGACGTCTGCCACAGCTCGGCTCTTGCCAACACTTCACCATGTGACCACATCCAGCAGAGAGAGGGAAAGATGCTGAGCCCTCACGAAAATGACTATGACAACAGTCCCACTGCACTGTCTCGAATAAGTAGTCCCAATTCGGATCGCATTTCAAAATCCAGTTTGATCCTAGCTAAAGACTATCTGCATTCGGACATGTCTCCACATCAGACAGCAGGAGACCATCCTGCCGTCTCTCCAAACTGCTTTGGTTCTCACCGGCAGTATTTTGATAAGCATGCTTACACATTAACTGGATATGCCCTGGAGCACTTATATGACAGTGAAACCATTAGGAACTATTCCTTGGGCTGTAATGGCTCACACTTTGATGTAACTTCCCATCTAAGGATGCAGCCAGACCCGGCACAGGGACACAAGGGAACATCTGTTATAATAACCAATGGAAGCTGATGTTTTTTTCTAAAATATTTTGTTCTTTAAGGCTCTCTGAAACATATTTATAGTTTAATGCCCCATTACCAGCATTTACTATGCCACAGATGGTTAGAGAGGATAATTTAAGTTACTGGATATTTGACATGTGTTCCTGTGAAATCAAAGAGCACTAGCATTCAGGGTTACATGCAGATAATGGAGTTAAATGAATACATAAATTGCCCCTCTAATTATATGGGAACCAGAATAGATAAATTTTGATTTGAGAAGTACTTGTGTAGATTAAATGAGCATATATACCACATTAAAGGACCGGTAGAAGACAGCATTGCACTGGGATGCGCCAGTAAACCTCACACACACAGACCCCCGTCCATACACTGCTGTGTACACTTTACATGCAGAAATGTTGACTGGAGACCTCAAATACAACCCAAATGGGTAAGTTTTCTTAACCCTAGCACATTAGGCTTATTAAAGAAATTTCCATTCCTAAAATAACTGAGAGAAAGAGAGAGAGCTACATCTTGTAAACTGGTTTCTTGGTTGTGGTTTCAACCAGTCAGCCCATTTGGTTCAGGCATAAATTAGGGAAGTGGTTCCGGGTATGGTACAAGAATGAGTTTCCACCTGGTATCCATTAGAAGCAATCAGGAAGTGGTGATTTTTCACCTTTTGAGTTAGACGAGGAACAGGATCACACTGACATAGCAGTAAGGGTTTTCTAAGTAAAAGGACTAAGATGTTGGGACACACATCAAAAACCTGGTGCATCCAATTGGAAATCGTTTAGGGAAGATGGACAGGCCAGAGACAGAGAGAAATGAAATGATATCTCAACACAAAAATTTTAGCCTCTAAATACGTAATCAATATATTTGAGGCTATAAAACCAACCAAATAAAAGACTCAAACCAATTCATCAAGCAAAAAAAAAAGGCCGATAAGTGCAAAAAAGAACTAAGGAAAGCCAGTGGAGGGCTACATGGTGGCAGTGTGCACGAGAACATTTCAGAGCACAGATGTGCAAATGCGACAACACGTGGAAAGCCTCAGGGAGAGCCCAAGATAAAAGCTTGGGCTGATGGACAGGTGGCCAAAAGGGTAAGAGTCACTTCAAATGAAGCAACACGCCAAGCGCTCGTTTCCCTATTGTCTGTGAACGGTGGAAACAATGAACTTGGTGTTAAGTTCGTGCGAGATGGTAGAAAACCCAGCAGACTTGAATGCAAGATCTCTGGGTTCCAGTCCTGGCCCTGGCTGTGAGTTAGTTTGGGAATATTGATGTATCGCTCACTGTGCCTGGGCCCTTCTGACGTGCCCTGGTTCTGTGGATCACCGGTGCGGCAGAATTAGAGTTGTTGACCCATTAGCTCTCCACTGTCCGTTGTCAAGACCATCATTCTGACTTGTCGGCACTCCTGCGGAGGTCCAGGTTCTTTGTAACTTCAGCAGGTACATGGTTTCTTTTAGGCATGTGTAATTATAGTCAACTTTCTGGTTCAGCCAGAATGTGGATGGTAAAAACTGGTGAGGGAATAGGAAAGCAAGGACGATTTATTTCATGCACTAGTCTCTAGTAATCAAAACAAAGTTAAATCACGCAAGCGATTAGAGAAGTTTCTTAGGCAGTATTTCCTAGGCGTCCCATGCCTGCAACCCTTGCCATCTGCAAGGAGGGGAATGTATTGGAAGAAATGGACTCATGATTTTGAAGACAGAACATGACACTGACCACTCAGGGATTAGTACTCTAGTTTCCTCATTTAACACAGTTATTTGGCAGTTTATAGGTAGGCGACAATCTGAATGATGATAATCTGAGGGATGAAGAGGGGGTCATTTGTATATGACAACAGAAGTGACATGAAATTACATAAGTATTTCTTGGGTATGACATAGCGACATTTGTGTCATAAAGGGAAAAAGTGTAAGTGAGAAAGTTAGTGGTTATCGTATATACTTTCAAAAAAGTTCAAAGAACAAGAAAAACTACACATTAAACTACGGAAGCAAAAAGTGCGTACGTAGTGATTTTGAGAAGAATATTCATGAAAAACCTCTGGAATACTTAAAATAGATTTTTGATCAATTTGAAACATGAAATAAGGTTTTAGGAATGCTAAAGTTTTGGGGGAATTCTGTAGGTAGGTAAGTGGTTCAAAGGTACAGATATCAGAAGAATATGGTGTATTTTGGAAAGGAAATCTATACAGATGGGTTTTACTGATGGACATACACGCTACCAAAAATAAATAGAGTCCTCAGACTCAAGGAAAAGGAACTGATATGAAAGAAAAGAACACCATTGAAGAGACTTCAGTGAAATCCTAAAATGGCAGATAGTTAATTGGTGAAAAATAGATTATGCACTCTACCAATAGGGGATAATCAGAAGAAATAATGCTCTTTAAAACGGTATGACCAATATTTTTAAGTGAAGACAGAAATATCTATGTTACATCCTAATTAAAAATTTTGTTAGGTGACTCAGTTTTAAATACAAACAATTATTTAATTTACAGGTCAATAATTTTATAGTGGCAGATTTATTACATTACATATAATGCCTTCCAGGTCCACAGTATTATAAGCTTACAATTTTTGCAATGTGGCATGATTATTAAAAAATGGCCCCAAAATAAGATGAGATAGTTTATGACAAAGTATCTTTTTAATATACACAATGTGTTAAAATGTATTTATAATCTACATTATCTTGTTCTGTCCAGGAACATATTTCCTCATAATGAAGATGTCAACTGTGTCTTTTTAAAATATGGGATGTAAAATGCATATGTTCCCAATAACTTACTTAGTTAAAGTTAAATTGGCCTTAGTTTTAATCCTTGAGTTCCATAACTTTGCTAAATGTTGAGAATCATGATACTCGATAGAAATAGAGAAGTATGATTCTTCTCACACCTGGATTCATAAAAATGTGCTATATCCAATTGCTAGTGTAATAGGTAGCAATTCATTAGATGATACAAAGTTCATGTTTTCTAGTAACAGTAAGAATATCCTTATCACCCATTTTACCTACCTGTCAGACCTAATTTAACAATTTGGATGACCAAAGAAATAAATACTTCCCCAATATTCCTTGAGAAAATTCTATTAAAACTATTGAGAATATACAGATTTGATGTATTATTTTTGGATGCATAATATTAATGTCATAAACACTACAGATGGACATTTAGGTGTTGTTCAGTTTCACAAATCTTTTGACCTACTATGCTGAATATAATGGGCTAGCTTTTCTAAACCATAATTGCCTGATCTAGGATAATATGATAGAGTGCTGATGTGACATTCAAAATGAGACAGGATGCAATAAGTAATTAACTTTCAGTGTTTATACAGAAAATCCACTCATTCTCTCTTGATTATATTTTATAGGGCTAGAATATTTCCATCGGGTACTATTCTTAATTCTCTCTACACCCTGCTGCCACATGCTGCCTTTGGGCAGAGAATCCCACTTAAAATAAGCTTTAATGGGATCTTCCAGAAAAGGATAATATGCTCCATTTTCTTTTCTTTTTTGAACGAGGGATAAGGATCTATTCAATAAAAGGTCATTTGGAAAATATGCATAGTTATCTTAAAATAAAATGAAACGCTTTTTACCATCCAAGATCTAGACCTTGGTTTAGACAAGTTTGATAGAAGACACTACAGCTAAAGAGACATTTTGAATACAGTTATGTTATTTTATAGCTCACTCTCCCTTTCAAGAGCAGGACATGACTAAGATATTCAGTGCAATTCTATTAGTACTAGTAGTGTTTGGAAGTGACAGAGTGAATGCTGATACTTGGAAAAGTGCCGATTTGGTTATTTGGGGGTAACTTACCTTGCCCAGTGGACTAGCTTACACCTTAATACACTTTCTTTGCTTTAAACAAGTTTGAATGCCCAAATTTGGTTCCTCAGTTCATTCAAACCATAGAACATAGATATACATTTTACTTTCTGAATGATTTAAAGAATGTAAATCCTATGGCTCTCCAAATAAGTGATTCAATTTTCATGTAAATGTCAGTTTTTGTGAATAGGGATTTGTCTCTAAGACAGCAGAACCTACTGGTTAGTTTTTACTGGGACATGCATTGTGGATAAAAGATCATTCTAAACTTTAAATGAATGACAGGACAACTATGGGCACATGCAAAGGGTATCTTACGAAGAAAATGTTCTTGGGGGAAATGACCATGTGGCGCTCATTTCTTGTGCACAGGAGTTGTACGGGTAGTGCTTAACTCAAAATGTGATAGTGTGCTCATATTAAATAGGGGTTTGTTCAGAGTTCCTTCTCTAGGACTGTATGCAGAAAGGCTACACGTGTGTGTGTGTGTGTGTGTGTATCTCTATACACACATATTTATGTGTATATACATGTGTGTATATACATATGTGTGTATATATATGTGTATATATATATATACACACACACACAGTTGTAAAGCAAGTAACAAGATTCTGTTCTGCTGTGCTCTTTAAAAACTGATGGTTCACACAAGAAATCCTAAAACTTTTGAACCAAACACTTACAATTTAATTTATTGCAAAAATTTCGCTGCATGGGACTTTGCTTTCATATACCTATATAGTGGAGAATTTGTCCTAATTTGCTGATCTGGAACACATTTAATCACAGCTGAATTTACACCAACAGCCCTGGTGTGTTTACATTTCAAAAGAAATGAAATTGGTGTGGAAAAATTTTTAGAAGTACTGTAACTTTTTTCCATTTTTTTTTTCCAAAGGGAAATATTTCAAAAACTAAAACTTATGAGTAGGCACTTCAAAAAAGATAAAAATATTTTATGTTTGTTTTTTGACTGACATGCTATAAAAAGGATTATATTTGTGAAAGAAGATACTGATTGCCAATATTTCAAATACCATCTTGCAATGTATAGTTTTTAGTGGTATCATAGTATAAATCTGTAATTTGAACTTTTACTTTGGAATGTAAAGTAGAAGATATTAGTTATGTCAATGATATCTTGCAAAGTGTTCCCATTTATAATTATTTATATTGTAAATAGCTTTCTGAAGTAAATTTGAAGTTAATGTGCATAAAATGTATTTATTATGTGAGGAATTTTTTTGGTTTAAAATATAGTTACCAATATGCAGTTTGAGTCTGAATTATTCATTGAATGAAAGGTCTCTATAGGACAAAACAGACTGTCCACTAGAAGACTAGAATTGTAAAGAAATAAGAACAATTTTAGTTCTGGATTCTAAATCTAGGAATTGGAATTGAAATTGGAATTGGAATTGAAATAGGTAACACATCACACATACACACACACTTTACAGGACCTAGCAATAGAAACTTACACATATACACAATAGCTATCAAGTAATGGGTCTGATTGTTACTAGATACTAGAAAATGGTTTTCTCAATTTAGAACATCTTAGGAAAGACCTTTGTGTGATTTCCTCTTTGCTAAAATAAAGCAAGAAGTTTAAAAGTACATATTATATTTATAATGCCCAAGGGAAAAGAAAACCTGTAATGATATTTTCAAATTTGCTGTCAATCAAAAACATGTTAAAAATCACATTTTGAATTATTATTACTTTTTTATTTTTTAAAGAGTTTTTATTTCTTTTCAGAGAGAGAGAGAGAGAGCAGGAGCAAAGAGGGGGAGCAGAGGAGGGAGTCTGACCCTAAGTTAGATTCTAGGACCCCAGGATCATAACCTGAGCTGAAGGCAGACCCTCAATCCACTGAGCCACCCAGGTGTCCCACATCTTGAATAATTTAGATTTTGGAATCCAAAGTAGTTTTTAAATCTAAAATTAGTAATTCAGGTCAAACAGAAATAGATTTTCAGGTAGATCATAACACCAAGCATGCTTCTTTTTCCTTCTCCAGGGTTTTTTGATACACCTTCATGTGTTCTGGAAATTGTCAACCATCAGCTGATTTGACAAACTTACACATGTATTTTTAATTCAATGGAAATGTTCGTATTTCATAAAGCTTTTTTGATAAAGCTGCCCCAAATACCATCACATTAATATTATAATATTTATCAGATATTTTTAATACGATTCTGTAAATAATTTTTTTAGCGCTTTAGTTTCTGAAAGCAAAATTGTTTTCACCACTTCATACTGCAAAGGAACTGTGCTTTCAGTTTGATCTATAGCATTTATGGAATACATGCCTATGCCTCAAAAGGCATAGAAACCAAGAATCTTTTTTTTTCCTTAAGATTTTATTTATTTATTTGACAGAGATCACAAATAGGCAGAGAGGCAGGCAGAGAGAGAGGGGGAAGCAGGCTCCCCGCTGAGCGGAGAGCCCGATGCAGGGCTCGATCCCTGGACCCCGAGATCACGACCCGAGGCGAAGGCAGAGGCCCAATCCACTGAGCCACCCAGGCGCCCAAGAATCTTCTTCATTGTAGGACATTCTAAGAAAGCACATAGAGATGGTTCTTGATTTCCCTTTTGTGCTTTGAAAGTGTAAATTCTTCAGATAACCATTAAAAACGACAAACGTGTATTGAGTTGCATGTCACAGGCACTGAACCAAGCTTAGATTGTCACTGAAGTCTGAATAGACCATCACTGAAGGGAACACCAATGTGCTCCGTTTCACTGAGGAAAGGGACACTCAGAGTTGGTACATGACTTAGTGACGCAGCCAGCAATGGCGGAGAAGAAATTTGAACCCAGGCAGGTTTACTCCAAAACTTTACCTTACTTCATTCTGCTTTCTTTATGTAATTAAAAAAGTAAAATAAAAGAGTGTCTGCATGGCGGTTACATAAAACAGATCACTTCGTTTAGTCTAGGGCGGCTCCAACAGCCCCATGTATGGTCTCAGGGCTAGAGATGCTGTTTCTCCATTATTCCACTGACACATGATGACCCGCCTGAGGGAGACAGAGGCCAGGTCTGCCACCCCCTTGCATAATATTTTGCTTCCTGCCAAATGAATGTTCTAATGTTTCTTTTATGAACATGATACCAAGGAACATCTAGGGCGCAATTAATTACAGGTAATAGTATCTTAACAGGATCCCTATTATTTGAAAAAAAAAAAATGAGGCTTTCTCAATAAAATACAAGTGGTCTAAAGTGTAATTGAAAACTTTTAAAAAAAGAAGAGCTATAGATTTTTACCCAATGTTTTCAGGATATGCACCAAAAACAGCTATTGCTCTTTCATTGTTGTCGTTAAATACTCTGCTTTATTTCATGGAAAACTTCCTTTCCTCTTTGCAGAAAGCCCAATCAAAGCCCACCCCACCGAGAACAGATGTGTCAGCACTGCCTGTATTATTCAAGGGCCTGGTTTCAAGGTTACTTTCAGGGTAGAGCTTACTGGTCTGTCGCAAACTCTACCACATTATGTGTCTTCCTCACGTGAAGGAAACTGCTCAAAAGTTATCTGACAGGCAATCTGCCCCCCAGAACATAGATGATTCCTATAAGATGTCTTCAAGCAACAGCAGGAGCCCGCTGGGATCTCTCTGGCCTGGGGATTGTGGTAACTCGTGGGTGCCACCACCGTGGGCAGCCTGTTCAGCCATCCCTGGCCCTTGGTCTCTGCCTCACAGTATCAGGAAGGCCGATCCTTTGTAGCACTTCTCAGCCTTTTCATAATTATGCTTTATAACTTAACATGTGCTGTATTTACCGATGGAATTAGATCCAGGGTGGGAGAAATGTAAAACAGCCCCTGCTTTGGGAGTTTGTAAATAATCTTTGCTTTGTTCAGCTTCCCCCAGGTCAGGCTCCTGTGTGGGGAGTAATTCCATATGGGAATCTTACTGGAGTGCCATCTAAGTAAACCTTAAAAAATCTTGGCAGTATCTCCTGAGCCATAAGGAAATCATTCTCAGTTTCTGGTGAGGATTTTCTAATAGCTTTGTGTAGTATATATATTTTTTAAAAAGCTGAACCCATGGAGTCTTTTTATGGGTAAAGTCTCCGGAGTTGACTTGGGAAAGTGTAATTGGGATCTAATGGGAGAAAAATCATCCATGCAGTAATTGGGGTTCATTATTCAGTGGATTTCTACATTTTTTTAAGAGTTTTTTAATTTATTTTTTTTATTGGACAGACAGAGATCACAAGTAGGTAGGGAGGCAGGCAGAGAAAGAGAGGAGGAAGCAGGCTCCCTGCAGAATGGAGAGCCCAATGTTGGGCTTGATCTCAAGACCCTGGGATTGTGACCTGAGCTCAAGGCAGAGGCTTAACCAACTGAGCACTCAGGTGTCCCTACTTCTATATTTCTAATTCCTAATTTCAGGCCTTGTGTTAATCATATGCCCCATGAGTTAGGCTAGGCAGGTTTATCTACCATGGGATGCTAAACCTTTTTCCATTTAAAAGGTCAGAGACACATTATTTTTTTTTAAGATTTTATTTATTTATTTGACAGAGAGAGATCACAAGTAGGCAGAGAGGCAGGCAGAGAGAGAGGAGGAAGCAGGCTCCCTGCTGAGCAGAGAGCCCGATGCGGGGCTCGATCCCAGGACCCTGGGATCATGACCTGAGCCGAAGGCAGCTGCTTAACCCACTGAGCCACCCAGGCGCCACCACAGACACATTTTTAATAAAGATTTGCAATTCTGTTATATAACTGAAAGTTACCAATAGCTGAGAAATTTTTTCAGGGTGGTGAGGAGAAGAAGTGGAAAAACTAGCAAGTACATTCCTTAAAAACTTTCAGTCACCTGTGTACCTTGCTTAAATACCTACATCTGCTATATACTTAACCCTGGTGTTTGGTTTTTTTGTTTTTGTGTTTGTTTTTTTGTTAAAGATTTTATTTATTTGACAGACAGAGATCACAGCTAGACAGAGAGGCAGACAGAGAGAGAGGAAGGGAAGCAGGCTCCCCGCTGAGCAGAGGTGGGGGGGCTCGATCCCAGGACCCTGGGATCATGACCTGAGCCAAAGGAAGAGGCTTTAACCCACTGAACCACCCAGGCGCCCCACCCTGGTGTTTTTTTTCTGAAAAAGTATATAGAAGATGTCTTTTTAAAAAATTTTGTTCATTTTTTAAATAAAAAATAAAGCAGGCGGAGGGGCAAGCAGGGAGCCCAATGTGGGACTTGATCCTAGGATCCCAGGATCATGACCTGAGCCAAAAGCAGACAGTTAACCAACTGAGCCACACAGGTCCCTCTGTAGAAAGTGTCTTTTAATGTAAGACATAGGCTGTTTTATTTTTGAAATTCATTTTTCTTTCATGGGCATTGCTAGTGTTCCACTTAATGGCCTCAAAAGGAAATAAGACGGCTGGAAAATTCTAGCAGTCTTTCATATTCCCTTTGGTGGGTTTACGGCCAGGTCTCCTTCTTTGGAGACTTCCTGTCGTACTGTATTACTCCAAAATGTTCACCTTTTTCTCCAGTCCCTCTCATCTTGCAGACATGTTATTTTACTTCAGTGACCATCTCTCAATGAGAACGACTTTTAAAAATAGGCGTCTATAGCCATTATGTCACGGTCACACCTACAAAAATGAATGATAACTCCTTACGTGACACTGTTTAAAAGGGGGCGATGGAGATCAGGCGAGAAGTTCTGTCCTTGCGTCTGCCGGTCCCGATGCCTCTCCGGACGGCTCTTTGACCCGCCGGCAGGCAGCTCTCTTCATCCACCTGCCCTTCTCTCCTTCCTTGCCTTTCTGGCTCTCCTCAGCTCCTCCCCTGGGTTTTTGCACATACTAGTGTGCTTAGGCCTATGAACACATACACGCCCGCACATGGGCGCGCACCCACGCTCCCAGATGAACCCGGACTTCTGTGTATCAGGCCTCCTTCCCGCTCAGTTAATCGTGGCTCCGTTCTCCCAACTTCTGTTTCAAGTCCTGAGAGCAACCGGAATCCTATCCTGACTTGAAGACCGAGGGCTCTGGGATCCTTGCTTTCCTGAAATATCTTGATTTCTCTTTCCAACATCTCAAAATGCCACCGTATCTTTGCCCTTCTTTCCTGCCTGCCTGTCTCATGAACCCGGTGACTCAAACGAGGGTGTTATGGGACGGTTTCCCATCCCCAAAAAACCTTCGTGAGCGTCCGAGGAAGCAATGCCCAGGGAGCCCTCGGCGTCTAGCAAGTGCTGGGCGGATGTTGGCTCTGAGAATAGGCTCCTGCCATTTTCCACTGCGCCTCATTCATCATCCAGTCAGCGTCCAATTAACACTTACCAAGTGCCTCCATGTACGAAGTTCAGCAATGCAGATAAAACACATGGGGCCCCTGACTCCAGAGGTTCACGGCTGGGGCGTTGGGGAAGGAGAACTCCAGCAGCCCTCCACTCCCTCTCCATTTTCCCTCAGCTTTTCCCTCAGCTCCCCTCCTCCGAACTCTGCGCTCCTGACCTCCCTTGACTGACCCCCCCCCAACTCCTCCCCCACGGCCACAACCCCCTCCCGCCTCAGGACTCACTTTGTCTCTGAACTCCCCTTGTGGCTGTCCTGAGCCAGCCTGGCAATGACCCTCTCGGATTCTCCAGTGTGCATCTCTGGGCTCCTTCCTTTGCAGCAAAGATCCTCGACGCCCGAACTGTTCCCTCCCTCTCCCCACACCCCCTTACCTCGCACCCCAGTCCCCTAGATGCTCAATGCACCACAGAAATGTGGTAAGTATGCATCGGAAGAGTGAATAAATGCTCCCTCAGAAATGATGGTGAGGTAGTTCAGGTCACTGCATTTCGTTCTACAGTCCGCATCATTACACTTCCTGTGGCCTGTGCTACCCAAAATAATACTCTGGATCTTAGCAACACCATGGTCATGGCTCCATGTTTTTTCTTTTTCTTCTTTCTTTCTTTTTTTTTTTTTTTGAGAGAGGGGGTTTGCAACTCGCTTTCAACATTCTGATTTTGAGACCCGATCAGTCTCCTCCATGTTCATGATTTTTTCCTATTACTTGTATAATGAAGGAGGGGATACGTTATGTGACACTTTCTGTCAGTTCCTGGCTTACTGTGAGTATGTGCCCCCCCCCCCCCCCCGTGTTCCACCTCTTCCTTTGCAACCCCCTCCCATCAAATCTACTTTTTCCCCTAATTTGCCCCTAAGTCTCTTTTATGTATTTCTGGTGCATATTACATATTACATGACACAGATCCTTTTTTTTTTTTTTAATTTTATTTATTTATTTGACAGACAGAGATCACAAGTAGGCAGAGAGGCAGGCAGAGAGAGAGAGGGAAGCAGGCTCCCTGCTGAGCAGAGAGCCCGATGCGGGACTCGATCCCAGGACCCTGAGATCATGACCGGAGGTGAAGGCAGAGGCTTAACCCACTGAGCCACCCAGGTGCCCCGACACAGATCCTTTTTTTAAAAAACACTTTTCTCAGATCTTACCCTGTCCCTGCGTGAAATACCACCATAACCTGACTTCCTTACTCTCTTTCCAAAATCCTTTTCTTCTCCACCTAATTTCCTCCTCCTGTTCTCCAGGACTTATCTCCCTCACTGTTGCCAGGGTCTTCTTTCCGCAGATTTTATGCCATTCACCTGCTTAAAAGACTCTTTTGTGTCCCGATTGCATCTGAATGAAATTTAAACCCTTTGTCACAGGAGTTCTTCACAATGGAGCCACCCATTACCTCCTTGGTTTCTCCATCTGACCCGGCAGGCACCCCAGGGTTCTGCTGCACCGGGTTTCCCAACTTCGTGGACTGTGTCCTGTCTTTTGCTCCCCTCGTCCTTGGCACAGGCTCTTCTCTGGACTTCTTTACAGCCATTCTTTATTGGGAAAATTCCTCTTTGCCCTTCAAGGCACAGAGTTCTCATGTGATGCCTGAAGTCTGACTCTCCTTTGGGAGAGTTTTACACTTCCTTTCTGGGCTCACACAGCACCTGGTTCATATTTCTGTTACAATATTTATAGAACATACTGGGAGTTGTAGGATCTTTCTTAAATTATGAAAACAATAGGCCAGTTACAAAATTGATACAATACCGAAGTGTGTACAGTCATAAAGAGAATACGTACAACTTTGTGACTTTTTTTTTCATTCAGCAATGTATTATGGGCATCCTTCATTTCAGTTTCCTTATATCTCTTTTATTCTCCTTAATGGATATTTAATATTTTATAGTATTGATGTGCCATGGTTTATTTATTCCCTTTTTTGATAGAGATCTACTTCTTTCCAATTTTTATTTATTATTTTATATTATATACATATATATAATAAACATCTCTGCAAATAGATCCTTTTGCATCTGTCACCAAATCTCAGTAGAATGGATTCTTAGAGGTAAAATTGCTGACTCAAAGGTTATCTTCAATTTTGATAAATACTACCCATTGCCCTCCAAAGACATTGTAAAAGTGGATTAACCCCTCTTGTATATGAGACTATATTCTTGTCCTTTAATAAAGTTTCGTATAGTCTTTGTGTATTTCTTGACTCTGTTCTTAGGTACTCAGTAATTCTGTGATCTACTAACACATGGATCTTTTTTATATAACTTTTTTTTTTCTAGTTTGGTATTGATAACGTATAAGGAAACTGCCTAATTTTTGTATATCGTATAAGGAAACTGCCTAATTTTTGTATATCTTATACTAATTACATTTTATTTAACCCTTGATACTTCTGATAATTTTTAGTTGATGCCTTTGGATCTTCTGGGTAGACAAGAATCTCTATTTTCCTTTATTCAGGATTATTTATTTTTTGATTTCTATATTAGTAAGTTTGTAAATCTCAGTAACAGATATTCAGTTTTATCAAATGCCATTTTGGCATTCAAGATGATATACATTTCCTTCTTAATTTCCTAACTTGAAACATTCTTTCCTAATGTCAAAAAAATCCTGCCTGCCTGGCCAAAACCTGATCAAGTTATTCTTTTACTATATTCTGTATTCAGTGTGCTAATGTTTAACTAGAGAATTTTTCCCTGTATTCAGTTGTCATTAATTTCTTGTGTTTGTCTTTATTTGAATATGGGCTCTTTGAGGGCAGGAACCGAATGCTGTTCAGCTGGAACTACCCCTCACCTCACAGAACACTTGGTATGTAATAGATGTTAAAACTATGCCTCCATCTGTGTTTTGAAGAACTGGATTCAAATTCCAATCCTGTTTGCTTCTAATGTTGTAAGCGAGTCACTTACTATCAACCTGTTTCTTCATTTGTTAAATGTGACATTACTTCCTCTGAGGGCCTATGGAAAGATGAAATGAAAGAACATATATAAAGTATTTATTACAGTGTTTAGAGCATAGGAAGTAATTAAGATTGGTTCTTTTTCGCTTCCCTTTGAAATAGAAAAATAATCTGAATTTATCTGTCATGGGAGAGTTATCAGGACAATCTACGAGTTTTTAATAGACATGGTTATGGGTGACCCTGAGCCTCCACATTCTCACTGCAAAGCGAAATGCTGCATGTCAACCTTCTTTTGATTACTGTCATTAAATAAATATTTGTTAGGCAGCTTATAATTACAACTTGAGAAGACCTTACTATTGGATAGGTGTCAGAGGGCAATTTGGAAGACATTTATGTTGAAATTATAGTTCATCACTTCATTTTCTATTTTACTTACATGTGTGTATACCTGCCACACATTTTTTTTTAACTACCCCGCCCCCCGCCCCCCCAGTTTATCTCTAATATGTTCCAAGAGGGTAGAATTGATGCTGATTTGTTAAGTCACTAGTTTAGCAGGAAGCTTGAGAATTTCATAACGAGAATGGTTTAATTCGAGCTTTTGATTTCTACCAGAAGAGAAAAAAAAGAAGCTGGCCTGTTTAAACCTGAAATCTCCTTTTGCAAACTTAAATATTAATGTTTTCTCATATACAGAAGGATAAATTCTATTGCCTATGCATGAAGTTGAATCAATGCCTCGGTAAAGCCCTCTGGTGTCATTTCACTGAATGGTTTCAAATAGGAATACAAAGCCCAGATGAAACTGAGATGAGATCGTAGAAATTGTGACAGGGCTATTTTTGAAATGATGCTCTTAGGAAAAGCTGCTGATTGAAATCAATATCTCAAGACCCGGAATTTGAAAAGACCATTTCTGAGACCTGAGAGGGTCACTGAATAGAAGTGTCAGTTGATGGTATTCAGACCATGCAATTGCTTTCACCAAGGTGCCTCTGTGTTTACTTAAGTGACTTGTGGTAGCTGGTGGCTGAGCATACATTGAGAGAGTATCCCTCGATTCAGGCTCAGGGGAGGAGGAGGAGACTGGAGAGGACATTGTCTGTGGTTTAAATGAGGAAGTCCTAGTGCGCTATATTGGAGGAAATGAATTGAACTGGATTTTCTTTTTCATTTATCCCCTGGAAGAAAGAATCTGTGAAGGATACAAAGAATATAAACCTTTGTAGTATTGAGAAAAATTAGTGTACCCCAAACTTTACAATATTCGGTTCAGACCAAGTCCTATTTAATACGTTATCATTGATCTGAAAAAATTCATTTGCACAGATCTCTGCTAATGTTTCCAATTTTCCGCAAGGCACATGGAATCATTTTCTTTTTGTTAAGTGTGAGATTTTATTGGTGGTGATGTCCTGGGGAGTGGGGTAGCACAGAGGCTATTTATCCAACTTTGAATTGCCTTATATAGAAGGGGCCAGGTCACTTAATTGTTCTAAGATTTGAGATAATTTGAGGGGAGGGGAATAAATGTATTAACCTTTCAGTTTTTTTTGTTTGTGTTTTTGATTTTTTTTTTTTTTTTTTTTACTGCACTTGATTTTAAGATTTATATCATAGGGAAATTTTTTTTGTCTTTTTTTTTTTTAAATGTCTAAGTGAGTAAATTACATTTTAGTGCTCCTAGCACATGTGTATTTTAATCATTAATTTTGTTCACTATGTTTAGGACCGTTCGTTTGAATGGAACTGAATACTTTTATTTCAAATACTGAGAACTTGGCTCTCCACTTTACCATCAAACAATGGCACTGTTCCAAACTCACATGCATGTCATAGGTAGAGGTGACCATCACAGAAACAGGAGTAACGATCCCCACCCCCACACCCAGACTCTGTCTCATGTTGCTGGTCTGGACATGTTCTTCAGAAGGATAAACTTGACCAAGATGGATGAAAATCAAGCTTTGGAAATCGAAACAAAATTTTAAAATGTCAGAAGAACATCTCCATCAATTACCTTGGTTTTATAAGGTCATGTTTAAAAGGTGGGATGGCGATGGGGAGGGACCCGGTGGTTGCTGCCAGTGTTCTGAGAAACTCCTACAGTGGAGAAGCTGGGAACATAGCGACAGGATGAGAAGTAAGACAGGGTTGGGTTGTCAGGGGCATTAGGAGGAAAACAACAGCCGAGTCTTACGGGTCATCCAATTGTGTCCTGTGTACCGATACATCTGATCTTGACTCAGAGCCCGATTCTTGAACATTTATATGACATGATTACTGTAGCCACTGAGATTCTGCCTACAAGACCCAAGAGTGTAAGTTTGCTTCCTCGGTCTTTTACATGCATGCAAAAAAAAAAAAAAAAAAAAAGAAAAGAAAAAGTTGATGAGATGGGCTAATAGACTAGCTAGAGAAATACTCCACCATCTCCGCTCCCAGGTTTTTTGGAATCTGAGGAATCATAGAAGCAAGCAGTTTAATTAATGACCTCAAAGCCAAGTCTTGCTAATTATACTCTGTCACACAGCAATGTGACCTCCAGCAAAGTACTTGTCTCCAAGTCTCAGTGTTCTGAACCATAAAATGGGGAAGAGTCCTTACTATGAAGAATTGAAAAAGGATTAAAAAGCAATATATTCAAAGCATGGAAACACTCAGTACTTAGGACATAATTAGCTCAGTACTCAATCGATATTATTTATTATGATTAGTGCTATGACTATTATAATCATTATTTTGATACTGTTCTTTGAGCTAAATTCTGCAATTTGTATTTCTAGGGCTACACTGACGTTAAAATTAGTATTGATGGATATTTTTAGTTCAGGGGTTTTAAAGGACATTGCATCCCATCAAAAGCATTCTTCGTAAAAAGAAAAAAAATGTTGGAATGTATGTGATAGTTCTATTTTTATTGTAGTTCTTTAGTGGAATTCCAATATTATTCAGCATGTTTTATGTTTACAGAATTATTTAGGGTATAATCAAGAATGCCATAATACTGTCTTCATAAATGGGCACTGTTTTAAAAACTAGGCATAATTAGCAGGAAGATATTCATAGTGTAGGTCTGACATTATTATGACTGTAATATAAATTCCACGAGGTGGAGAAGGCCCCGAGAAGGAAGCCTACAGATTTATCATCGTATGATGCATTTGCAATATGGATTGTACTTATCTTTTTATTTGCCACAGACAATGTAAATTAGGAACATCTGAACGAAGATTCAAATAATTTAGCATCTGCAGCCCACTATAAAATATGCCTCTCTGATACCTAGAGTGGAAACAGAAATGGACTGTTTTCTTCTACCTCTAATGATACGATTTGGCTTGGGGTCCCAGAGGTAGCCTGGGACCAAAGACAGACCAAGAGCCATCGTGAAGGAAAAGGGGGGAAACAGCAGGGGGTCACTTCCCACCGCCTCCTCCTGTTCTCCCTTCAATGCTCTCAGGAGCATTTGCTCTTTGGCCAAGATGTCAACAACAAACAAAACCCTTTGAGGGGGTGAAGTTTGGGGTAATGATGTCATCCACCCCTTTTCCCCCTTCATGTTATTTATTCCTCTACTGTTGAAATCAAAAACTGTAAGAAATGTAGCTGCAGGTGAACATTTAAGTTTGTTTAAATATGAGCGATTTGGGGGAGGGGGCCGTCCTTCATGGTTCTGGACACTTCGGATTGGGTAACTGTCCTAGCACGTAAGAACTTGACTGTGCCTGGAGCACGACGTAAATCACCACAGTGAGAGACAAAAGGGAGAGGAACTATAGCAAGCCTGGAAACTGGTCAGAGCTTTCCATGTTTGCTTTCCCCTTCTACCCGATTGTTCTCCTTTGACAGATGAGGAAGCTGAGGCCCGGAGAGCGTTAAATGACTTGCTCTAGATCACTTCCCGTTCTGTATCAGAGATGAAATACCTCAGTTGGGTTATGGATAGAGCTGTGGCCATGGATCAGGGTGGCGAGCCTCTGCCCTCCCGAGGCCACTGGGAGCAGCTGTGAGCACAGGCGCAAATGTCAGCTGTGAAGCTTCCCTGAGGGGAACATCAGATTGGGGGGGTGTGAGGTGGGTGACCCGAGAGTTGTAAAGGGAGAAAAACAGGGATGGGAGAGAGAACAGGAAGAGCTTGCGTCTCATTGTGGAACTTGTGTGTGCACAGCTTTCAGCCATGGAGGCAAGACCGATGGGGGACTTTCCTCATTCGCTCTGAGAGTCTGGGTGCATTTCTGAAGTAGTTTTCTAAGTTTTCTCGTTGTACAACAATTCGGAAAGTTGAACAAAAGCTGCAGGCTCTCTATGGCCTGAGAGATTGTCTCACTCGTGTTTCGTCTGTGTCTGACTGAGCCATTTTTTCCTACTGGGGGCAAGAGGGGGCTTTTCCTTGCTGCACCCGTTTGGCAACAAACAACAGCTGCTTAGTTCTGATCCAATTATAGCTACTAATTTGCAAGTGGCTCTAAGCAGACCTGAGATATCCCATGACTTTCTCGGAGCTGTGCGTCTTAAATTCAGAAAGTGGAAACATGATGTCCCTCTGGGCTCCCAGGCTACTACCAAACTTGAGACTCGGCTTAATGCGGAACTGATTTCTTTCTTTGAGCTGGAATAGCAAAGCAAGCACTTCAAAAAGACCAATCCATCTCCTCTCCATAAAAGGTTAATTCCCTTCAATGTGCAAAAAATAAAAAGGAGCGAGCTTTCCACTCTTTTCATGGCAAGCACCAACTGAGAAAAGCAATAACGACCGAGAACGTTTGAATATCCTCATCTACAATCCATCCATTATCCATTTATCCAATACTGCAAGAACTGGAGAATGCGCACCCTCCGTCTGGCTAGTCTATAAGCTTGAGCTTTGCTTACTCTTGGGGGTGAGGGTGTCGGGAGTGGTGAGGAGGGACAGAATCCTCCGTAAAGCAGCCCCTGCGCCACAGCCCTCTCCAGGAGGCTGGCCACGTGGGGCTCTTGCTCCTGGGTGCTTGCTTTGCAACTCCATGTCAAAGCCAATTACCCCCCCCCCCCAACCCCACCACCCCTACAATGGGAATTAGGATCAGGGATCTGGGAGAAGAGATGCTGTTTTCAAGATGCATGTGAACATGAACTTCTGAAGAGCCTTTGGTACTGTCATTTCCTGCCCAGTCCCAATCTGGGAGATGACCCCATTGGGTTATTAGTTTCTCTTTGCCCTTGCCAACTTGCCACACCCTTCGGTTAGCCTGATGCTCTGAGCATACAGTCATTTCTAGAGGGAGGTGCTTCTGGTGAGGAGAGGGGGCAGGAAATAACTAGTTAACAGGTAGCTTAGTCACATCATTCTTTTTCCTTTGTTCAGGACTAGAGACCAAGTATTGGTTTGGAATACCAACTGGTAATTTTTCAACACAGAAATGGCATGAGAAATATTTAACGCATTGCATTGACTATTGCTAAGGACCGATAACAGTTAACAACTTCGACCCTGGGCCAACATTCCCCATTCAAATTCCAGCTTCATTTCAAACCAGCACCAGGAACTTCAGGAAATTTGCTTAACTTCTCTTGGTCCATTTTCCCATCTGTATAAAGAAGATAATAATAGAGCTTACCTCACAGGATCTCAAAGACTATCTGGCATGTAGTAAAGACTCAGGATGTGTTAGCTGGTATTTTCTTATCACAAGATATTAGCAAGCTTCATTCAATTTTATTTCATTATTCCGTGTTGTCACTGTTATATAGGTAGCTTATTCTTCACGCTGGAAAATGATTGAAACAAGTTCTCTTAGACTCAAGAAGTAAAATTTTCTACAAAAACCAACCCATGCTCTTTTTTGGTGTAAAAATTGTCTCCCATTGGTAACCATTGCTTCTATAAAATAAATACGATTTCTGACATATTTTTAAGTTAACTCTCATAGGGTATCACCATGGAAAAAATAATTTGCTAGTGTATTTCAATAGCCTGATAGACACAAGTCACCTTTAGATTTAAATCACATAATATTTTCTTCTTTATGGGTTTATGTTTTATAAAGGTTAGTTGGTATAAGCTTATTACTCTTTTCAATCATACTCCTGGAGTGCCTGGGTGGCTCAGTTGGTTGAGGCTCTGACTCTTAATTTTGGTTCAAGTCCTGATCTCAGGATCATGAGATTGAGCCCTGCGTCTAGCTCCTTGCTGGATGTGGAACCTGCTTAAGAGTCTCTCTCTTTCCCTCTGCCCCTGCCCACGGCATGCTCAATCTTCCTCCCTCTAAAATAAATAAATAAATCTTTGAAAATATAAATAAAATGATACCCCAATTCATTTGATTCTCAGGAACTTCTGCAAAATACATGAAATTCTAGGTCATTTTTATAAACTCTTGCAATCAAGATCTTTTTTTTTTTTTAAGTTTTTTGTTTGTTTGTTTTTAAATTTATTGGACAGAGAGAGAGATCACATGTAGGCAGAGAGGCAGGCAGAGAGAGAGGAGGAAGCAGGCTCTCCGCTGAGCAGAGAGCCCGATGTGGGGCTCGATCCCAGCATCCTGGGATCATGACCTGAGCCGAAGGCAGAGGCTTAACCCACTGAGCCACCCAGGTGCCCTCTAGGTGATTTTTAAATGAGAGCTATGATATACATAAATTGTGAAGAAGACTGTGTTCTTACATGATAACATAATGGTGTTATCAGGTTACATAAATGACCCTTACACCATTACTCTTTTCCATTTTCAATACACTCAACAAAACTGAGAGATGCTGATATGAAGTCTAGGAGAAATAAGTGGCAGGATTATTAGAAAATACAGAACTCAATATTGCTCTGGGACTTTGATTTTGTCTTCTTACTGGGAAGGAAATTCTATTTTTCTCTGAGTACAATAAAGGGAGAATATTAAATATATACATCTAGGTGGGGCCGTATGATTAAATGCTGGTCACTAAGAAGTAGTGAAAGTGAATACAGGCTACTTCTGGGCCTATGCCCCCCCACCCCAATCTCCTGCACTTACCCGAGCTCTCTACCTGCAGGCTAGATCAGAGGATCCAGTGATGGACTCCAAGGCATAGACTATGGAGAAGCTACTAGATAGGAACAGTCTGGGTCCCACACTGGTGAGCAGAATTACCCCCACATCCCACCCTGTGACATAAATGGAAAACACTGCTGTAGTGTTCAGCTCACTGAAATTTCGGAGTCGTTTGTTATACCAGCTAACATTGCTTTCCCTGACTAAAAGAGCTGGTATAGATGCTTCTTTACTAACATAGAAATGACTCAAAATAATAAATGTAGCTAACATCTGTTGGATGTTAATTAAATGCAAGGACCGAATCTTAGAGAGGATGTTACTAGACCAAGGTTTATAAGCTAATGAGTGATAGAACCAGGATTAAAAGCTGAGTAGAATGATCTTGAAGCTTATACACTGAACCATTTTATTTTGGTATTGTCTATGAAATATATCATTTATTGTCATTATCTGTGCGCTATAGAATTAAATCATGAGGTGGAGTAAGCTTCAAATAATTTTTTGCCCTAGTCATCATAAAAAAATATTGTGATAAGAAGCTACAAGCAACTATAATTTTCATAGCTGGAAAATCTTAGTGCTTGGGTCATTTGTGCCTATTTCAGAACTTACAACAATGTAAATAGGTATGCATCATCTTTATAGTTTTTTTTTTTTTTCTCCCACTTGGGCCAGGATGCCTCAACTGAGTGAAACATTACACAAGAGAATCTACCCACTTTTCTGTTTTTGATTTGGCGGGATTACTTTTTATTCCCATACTGTCTCTGCACCCCAGCTGTCAAGGGAGAATAGCCTCTGAATCTCAATGGCCAAGTCCTATCAATGATGCAGGTAGTCTCTGTGAGTTTGGGTGGGCCAGGAGAAATGCCCAATGAGGGACAAGCTGGCTCTGTATAGCTCTGTACATTTTTGCTCCATGAGAATCCATTCTTTGTACTTGGCTGTTAAGCCTCCTGAAGATCATTATTTATCTTCTAAGTAAAATGGATACACCCAAACTCCACTGACCTTAAGGAATTTTAAGTATGACTGTATGCGGTCCTTTCAGACAAAAAAAAAAAACCAAAAAACAAAAACCAAAAAACCAAAAAAACCAACACTTTTAAAGTGTTAAAAAAGTGTTTTTTTTTTTTTTTTCATTCATTCTTTCTTTTTTGTGTGAGGCTAAATTAGAAACAAAAAGATCTGAAAACTCTGGAGTCTATACATATAGAAATAGCTTTTTGGGGGCCATATGTTCCTCTTTGTAATACAAACGTGTCGAAAGAGCAAATATCTGCAAAAAACAACTACAAAGAATACCATGCGAGTTAATGCATATCAAGCCATTCGGTCACAAAAAAAATTTGGAGTAACCAGCAGTGGGTCTGTCCAGACTCACTCTCTGCGGTGGTGATAAAATCCCAGATGCTGTGCCAGCCGTGTCTGGAGGCTCCACGTCCGAGGCAGCCTTGGGATGTGTGTGCTTGGGGAGAGGACAAGACCCGCTCAGCCTTGCCATCTGAAAGCTTTGAACAGCCTGTTTGGAATGCTAATGGATTATACTTTCTGCTTGTAGAGAAGGAGGATTTTTCTGCAAATCATTAAATCATGCCCTTCCCTCCCGTCCTCACCCCCCTCCCCACCCAGGTCTTTCCAGTAGTAGTTCTATCAAATTCTATCAAACGTTTCTTTCTGAACTGATTTTACATTCATATTTGGAGAATATATGCCATGATCCACAGGGACATAAGGAAGGCAAAATAAGGAAAGCAGGCCAAATTCAAAAGCGGTAACAGGGGGAAAGTACTAGAAAGTTTCGTGGGGGAAGAGAAAGGGTGACAGGGCCAAGAGAAGGAGGGAGCCGTGGAGCCAGTTAGCGTCAATGTTATCTGTGCAAGGCTGAAGCACAGGGTTCCTGAGAGCATGCCGTGGACCTTCGCCATGACCATGGCAATGTCAATGTTAGTCCTGGGTTCGACTCCAGTAATAGGATATTCATTTATATATAGAACACATATTGCAAACAGAGAAAGCTGGTGTTTTATTTATTTATTTTTTTTAATCTGACAGACCTTCAGAGGGAATCGTGTTAACTAGCAATTTCACACATCTTCAGCTGAATGATAAATAGTGTTAAATGCTGTGCCTGAAGCAGAATGAGATTCTCAAGGGCCTCCCACACTGTTCAGGGAAAAAAGTTTATCTCATGTAATGCAGCGAGTGTAATGTTTCGCAGTCGCATCTTTGGAAACTGATAACCCACACATCGCCTCTGCCTATAATAACCAGGGTAGGGCCTTAGCAAGTCTTTGATTTTTAACCAGACCGCAGATAGTTTAGGCTCGAGGAACTCTGAGTTTCTCCAACTCGTATTTCTTCTCGTCTTGAAGGGGAGCCCTTCGGGGGTTCTTCGTTGTGTTCTCTGGGGTTGATGTCGAGGCTCCGTCGCTGAGGACGGGAGAGGAAAAGCGAATGCTCGGACTTGCCGCGGGTTCGTTCTTGTCCCTCTTGCGCGGGTCAGGCTCTCCTCCGACGGGGCCTGTGCTAATAATAATCATCCCCAGGCTTCTGCTCTCACCCGATGCTGCCTCGGCGTTGTCCTAGGAACCCTCCTTGAATATGTTCCCAGCCCTCCTATCTCCTCATCTTCCAACTGTTGTTCCCCCATCCCAGCTGTTGAACCTTTGGTTGCCTGGGCAGTTCCATAAACAGAGCTGTGGAGTTAAGAGCAGAGTCACCTCTTTGAAAACCAGGGTGTTAATTGCCAGCATATGTGCCGTCCGAAAGCCACACGAGGCCATCCGTGCGAGAGCGTGCCCAAGTCACCTGGCAGCGGGTTCAGGGGCTGCAGCCCTGACTATGAGAACACGGAGGAGGAGAGCCTTCTGGGTACCACTGCGGGACGACTTGAACTTGTCCCCCTTCCAGCTGAAGCTGGATGGAAACTGATACTCGAGTAGCTTCTCTCTATCACTCTAAAAGGCTGGTCCTGCACCAGATCTGACTGGCGTTCAAAACCATTGTCTGCCAGATGCCCCCGGTTTAGGAAAAATCTCTGAATCCTGCGGTCTCTCTCAGACCTGGCACCAAGCTGCTATCACACAACTGAAACATTTTCTTTTTCATGACAATTTTATATCACTTCCAGACTTTCAAACTTTTTCCCGTTTTATTGAAAATTCTTGGTTTACTTGTTGGCAGATCAAACGCTGTTCTTAAGTGCACATATTTTAAAATTAACTGTCCTTTAACTCCAGCAAACGAACCTGGTGGGGAAGCTTTTTACCCCCAACACAAACTCTTTTTTTTAATTCTTCCCTAAATCTCACAAGTAAGGAAAAATCTAATTCCCAGGACCCGAGGGTTGAGTGTCTCTCTACATGTGGTGTACAGGGCGCGTGCCTGACTGCTTTCGGAAGCAATCATTTCTCAAGTCTTGTGTTATTAATGAATTTTGTATGTTTCCTAGCCCCTGTTAGTGCACTAATTTAGAGGGAAGTTTTATGTTTGAAGATATTTGCTTTATCTCATGGGAAGGGTGGATGATATCATTATGACGTCGAGGAGGCACTTAGGGCTCTACAGGACTGTGGCTCAGGGCAGCATCGGTTTTCTCCAGGACTCTGGATTGGACAGACTGATTACTCTCAGAGCTCCATGGTGACTCCTTAGGTTGAAAACCTAGCTAGCTGTGTGACCTTTCAAAATTTACTTAACCTTTTTAAGCCTCAGCTTCATAGTTTGCAAAGTGGAGTTGAAACTAGGACTTAATTGTAAGGTTGTCAAGATTATTAATTGAGTTATGACACCTAAAAAACCTAGAACAGTGTCTCAGAAAAGGTTAGCAATTATTGTTGGGGGGGACCATATCTTAAGAGCATTTTTTCTTATTAAAAAATTAGTTCGTGTAGTCAGACCAGAGGGGAAGAAGTCTTTCGTTGCATCTTCTTCGCTGAAGTGAGGTTATGATATTCTACAAACCACTGCAATTCTGCTCCATTAATTTGAAGCTTAGGTCTTTCCACTATTAGTATTAGTAATGTCATTTGACAGTCTTCCTTCAACTCTGTGACTGTATGGTCTGTTTTCTCAAGGCACAATGTCAACTCCTTAACCCCTGTGCTCCCTGTGGCTCTTTAGGAACTATCTCTAGGCTCCACAGGATGGGCCCTTGGCAAACATATTTACATGCTCTCACCTATCTCTTTAGCCAATGCTGTCAGGGCACCTGAGCTAAAATGGACCAATCACATTCTTTCTCCCAACAACTTGTCTTTGGAACTAAGACTTTTAGCCACCGCCTGTGGCTGGTACTGACATATGTAAACCTGGGAGCTACGGGGCTGCCATATTGGGCCACTGGTGCAGAGAAGTAGAGGAAGCTTGTCTGTAGAAAGAGAAAAGAATGGAGCAGATGAAAGAAGCCAAGACATGATTCAGAGAGATTTGAAGAGAACTGACCTACAGAATTCCTGGTGGCTTGGCAGTTCCAGCTATATTCTTGCTCCCCAGTTTTATGAAGCTTTCTCTGTCTATATAATCAATTTTCTGTTTTTATTTAAGATAGCTGAGCAGCAACCAAATACCTTAAAGACTCCTGTTTCTGATCGGTGATGATTTCAAATCAAGTTCACGAGTCCATTGCCATCAACCCACGGGCCTCTACCACTCACTTGTGACCTCTGTCATTCTATTGCTTTTATTTATTTTTGTTGCAGCATTACTTGATCTCCATGTGTGTTTCAAACAGTTGTTTTGTTTATTTGTTTGTTTGTTTTTTAACACTTGGAACACTTGGGATAATTTATCTGATTTAGTTATAGAAATTTGAAATTAGTCTAATTTCATAATTGAGCTGGAAGTTTAAGAAATGATGATTGATTACATTTATTTATTTCTAGCCATTGTTTGGGAGGTGCCTCAAATTCTGTAAAGAATATTTATAATAATGCTAATTCATGTTTAAGAAAGAAACTGTGTAACATTTCTGAAATCAACTAAAGTTGAATCTCAGAGCAGAGGAACCCTCACTTTGAGCAGCTCAGAAACCCAGACCGGAGGGTTGCTATAGCCGAATTTCCCCAAGTCTATTCCTTAGGACTCTTGTTTTCAGATGTTCATGAATGTAATGAGTAAAAAAGATCCATGTTCAAATATTCTGTGGTTCAGCTCTTTTCTTTATTGAAGCATTTTAAAGACTTTATGCAATGATGTACATTGTGATTCTCTATTTGGTGTAGAGTTGTAGTCATTCCTGAACAAATTGACCATGGAATCCTTTTCCTGGAAAGGATGTTTTTCAGGACAAGGCTTCCCTGGGACATATTCTGGGTGTATTGTTGTACAGGAAGTACTTGGGTAGGGTTAGCCTTGCCTGGCATTGCTTGGCTTGTCCCGCTCTTTTATTCCTTACACATGGGTCTTTCATTTATGAACACTGCCAAAATTCCTTGGGAATCGCAAGTACTTTTATCGGTACCAACTTTTAGTGACACTCGCAGTAATGAAACAGTACGCTTTTTTTTTTTTTTTTGGTAAAGATTTTATTTATTTAATTGACAGAGAGATAGAGAGCACAAGTAAGCAGAGTGGCAGGCAGAGGGAGAGAGAGAAGCAGGCTCTCTGCCGAGCGGGGAGCGCAATGCGGGGCTCGATCCCAGGACTCTGGGATCATGACCTGAGCCGAAGGCACCTGAGCCACCCAGGCGCCCCTGAAACAGTACTCTTAAAAGCACATCTGGGGACACATAGACGAGCCCTAATCAGTTACAAAACCCTTGCAGTGTCTCCTTCATCCTCAGATCTCTATGACAGGACCTGTGGATGCCTAGTCTACCAGTTGAATTGAATTATTAATTTTCTAAAGTTCTAGAACTAAATAGTTTGTTTTTCTCACAGTGAAGAAACTGCATTTCTTTTTCCAACATCAGACTCCTTTAAAACATTAGCTTTGATGTAACAAAGATAGAACTAAACCGGCTACCTCAAGGGGCACCATTTTAATTCTTGGGGAGAGATTGCCAGCAAGGACTTTACTTTTTTTTTCCCCCTGCAAATTTCTTTCAAACGTAGTGTAATAGCTGTTCTGCCTTTGCAGAACATCAATATGATAATTTAATAAAATTGTAAGAGAATATGATGCAGAACAGCTCCCTGTAAGATCCTGTGGTCCTTATACAACATTAGTGGAATGGAGTCTGGTTGTACAAAAACAAGCTGGGCAAAGTTAAGATGCTTTAGATAACATAAGTATTCCTACTTATAATGCATATAACATATGCCGTGCATTTTAATTTATGGGCTTGAGGGAACAGTGATTAAGTAGGAGAGAGAAGAGCTTTTTAAACACCTTCTGGGGAGTGATTTCTATTCTTTGCTGTCACATCTCCAATTATTCTTTCTCTTCAAATACTTATTCTCATTCTTTGAGTTTTCCTGGTACAGGTGGCTGCCACTTGTAGAGCTATCAATTTTGCCGCCCCTTTTAAGGCCGCTGTTATTTATGCCAGTTCCTGCTTATCCTTCTTTTGATTCGTTTGGACAAGAACAGCTACAAAACATTTTAAACAGCTTCAAAAAAAAAAAAAAAAAAAGAAAGAAAGAAAGAAAAGAAAAGAAAAAGAAAAAAAAAAAGGTGATGCATAGCCTCCAAATAAAACGTGTGATCGGCTCCAGCACACCTCTCAGGGACTGTGGCTTTAACATGCTTTTAATTGGAGCCACCCTTCCGGACGCCAGCAGCAGAGCGGGGACCGGGGGACCCGGGGACCGGTGCCGCCGCCATGCGGGGCCTCGCCGGCGAGGCTGTCCCATACGGAGGGCCCGCAAACCTGAGCTCTGTCGAGGAGAGGGAGTCTGTCTTCCTCTTCGAGACAACGTGGAACCCATGTCACTTGGAAGAATCGCTTTCCTTCTATTAACCGCCGCTGTGTATTCTATTCTGCCCCATCATTCGGCTTAAGGTTTGTTACTCAGAATTAATGTCAGGTTTCTTAGTCTGTGAAACCATAAATTACCACTCCTTGTCTTGGTACCGAAAGAGATTACTTAGCCATTCACAATTTTCCATGGGATGTTCTCCAGATGTGTGCCATCTGAAGTCTGCGGACGCCTCTGTCCGGCGGGCGCAGCCGGCCTCTTGCGGAGGCAACAAAGAGCTGGGGAATATATACATCAACGTGAAAGCATGCGGGGCCCCGACTACGCCCAGACGCCTTCACACTTGCTCCGAGTCCATTTGCGCTCCCTAACAATGCCCGTACTGTGGGGAGCAAGGGCCGCCGCCTTCCTTGCGCTCCTGTCTGGGTAATTTTATGCTAATCCCCGGATTGTTCCAGGAGCCTTGAACGGTCAGCTGCCTTTCTCTGTCTTTTGAGGAATCAAATGATGTTACAACTTGGAAATCCCATAGACGCAGGCGATGGTGTCTTGAAACAATTCGAGCCCATGGGGTTTTCTAACAGGGGATGTGTTGAGGACTAGGTTCCCTCCGGTCCCACCCTGAAACAGGGTGGCGGATTCTCGATTTCAAAGTGGCCCAGAGGAGAGAGCCATTAAGACGACGTTACCTCTAATCCAATTTCCCATCATCTCCAACTCTGAGCAAAAGCAAATGTTGAACCTGTAGCTGAACCCGGTCTTTTGAATGCCAAACCGAGAGCGGTCGTGTATTATCTTAACTATTTTGGGGAGAGGCCGATTGTTTGCAAAATATCTTTGGGTTGCCATTAGTTGGGGTTTAATCCTTTAGAAAAATTCAGTGCTCAGGCCTATTCAAGAACGCCGGGGCCGGCTCCTCGCAGCCCCTGGGCTGGGCCCGCGCCCTGGCTTGTGTACTCAGGCTCCACTTATTTTGTTCAGGTTCACGATCAGGCGAGACAGCGCTGTCAATTCAAAAAGACATTCTTTTTTCAAACTATTGATCTCCGTTGCTCTTGCAAATCCTTTCGTATTGGCTCTCAGGATTACTATAATGCTATAATCATTCTGTTAAGGATTCAGATTTGTGGTGGGCTAAAAGATGGGAACATCAAAAGGACTGAAATGCCCTTGAAGCAATCAATTTTTGTTCATCAAATACAAATGCTGAGAGGCTGCTTTCGGCTAATAATTTATAACTGAATTAATGACACATGGCTTCCTTCAGTCTTTTTTTTTTTTTTTTTTTTTCCTTGAGTTGTTTTCCCCCTCCTCTTCAATGATCTGATTTTATATTCTGGGAAGTGAATTTGAATCGCTCCGTGTTCTAAACAAGAGGCATGCTTTGCGAAGTGAAAAGCTTGTTTCACTTGCTTTCAAACTTCAGAGTCAGTACAACTCTTTCCTACTCCTCTGGGCTCTATGAGAAGGTAAATCCCAGTACCATATCTGTTCCACTGCTTTTGGTAACCAAAAAATGCCTTTGTGCTTACGGTGTAGGTCACATTCTGACAGAAGCTTCCACCAGAAAAATAATTTTTACTAAAATCACAAGTAGCATGCTGTGTCTCTATCACTTTTACAGTAAATAGTTCCAACAGACACAAGTTTATTAATCATAAGATGATGATGTTATAGGACAGGATCTTCTTTGGTGTTAATAAACACAATTTGTAGATCTCTGTGAATACCAGGATTAGAACTACTAAATGCTTAAAAAGCCTCGGAGGCTCTAAGCTATTTTCAGTTGCATTTCTCACTCGTCGGCTTCTATTTTCTAAGTGAGAATATCAATGTTTATAATTAGGACCGCAAGGAAATCTTCCTATGGGAGCACCTCTTATGTTCAGGGAGCTTCATAGTTAATCATAACCATAACTAAGAAGAAAGTTCTAAATGTGACGTGAGCAGGGGCTAGAAGAGCCACAGAAACCCAGCAAAACATGTGGAGTTGGTTTGGTCTCTACCTATATAGAAACAGTGACAACTTACGTAGAAACAGTTAAATTTTTTTTTTATTCAGTCGATTATAAGACTATGTAAGTTAATAGTGTGAACAAAATGGTGGATGAGAAAAGTAGTTGAGAAAAAATGGTTTTTGAATATTTAAGAGGATTTGTATACATGTAAAAATGGAGATCCTGATTGTAATACTCGTTTCATTTTGTTAGCAGGTAATGGTTACTTTTGTTACCTCAATCTGATTTCCTATCCTATTTGAAATAATAAATGCTTTTTTTTTTTAAAGTAGTCTTTCGTGAAGACCTTTACTGATTCACAATATGTCTTAACCCTGTTTTGTTCCTATTTTGGTTCAAATAATTGGCAACAAATGCTTATTGAATGCCTCTATACCGCCTTTGAATTTCCAGTGCCCAGCTTCAAGCCTGGCACATGGTATGCATTCAGAAAACATTCCCTGGAAGAATGAAAGCCATGCTTTGATGTCAAAATTGCAAGGTTTTAAGTCAAATTAATACTTTAGATTTCCCAATCGAACAGATTAAAAAAGAGAACCATTTCCCAATGTCTGAGAATGTTGGTTTCTCTTCGTTCTCTTGTTCTTGCAAGAGTACAGCTATGTCATCTTTGTCCCTTGGCAACAGGGAACATGAAAGCTGAAGACTGGCCTCTAGAACAGCGTGTGCTCCAAGTTATGGTTTTTGGACTCTAATAAAAGTCATTTTGCATGTTGGGGCGTGTGGGTGGCTCATTTGGCTAAGTGTCCGACTCTTGGTTTCAGCTCAGGTTGTGATCTCAGGGTCGTCGGGTTGAGCCCCATGTTGGGCTCCACGTGGCATGGAGTCAGGCTGAGAATTCTCTCCCTCTGCATTTCCCCTTGACTCATGTCCTCTCTCTCTCTCTCAATAAGTGAAAAATTTTTAAAAAAGTATTTTGCATATCGATAGTATTTTTCACTTCTCAAGGTTTGTGACTCCATATTAATTTTTTTTTTTTTTTATTTTTTATTTTATTTTTTTTTTTCCTTTTTTTTTTTATTTTTATTTTTTATTTTTTATAAACATATATTTTTTATATACATATATTTTTATCCCCAGGTCTGTGAATCACCAGGTTTACACACTTCACAGCACTCACCAAATCACATACCCTCCCCAATGTCCATAATCCCACCCCCTTCTCCCCAACCCCCTCCCCCCGGCAACCCTCAGTTTGTTTTGTGAGATTAAGAGTCACTTATGGTTTGTCTCCCTCCCAATCCCATCTTGTTTCATTTATTCTTCTACCCACTTAAGCCTCCATGTTGCATCACCACTTCCTCATATCAGGGAGATCATATGATAGTTGTCTTTCTCTGCTTGACTTATTTCGCTAAGCATGATACGCTCTAGTTCCATCCATGTTGTTGCAAATGGCAAGATTTCATTTCTTTTGATGGCTGCATAGTATTCCATTGTGTATATATACCACATCTTCTTGATCCATTCATCTGTTGATGGACATCTAGGTTCTTTCCATAGTTTGGCTATTGTGGACATTGCTGCTATAAACATTCGGGTGCATGTGTCCCTTTGGATCACTACATTTGTATCTTTAGGGTAAATACCCAATAGTGCAATTGCTGGGTCATAGGGCAGTTCTATTTTCAACATTTTGAGGAACCTCCATGCTGTTTTCCAGAGTGGCTGCACCAGCTTGCATTCCCACCAACAGTGTAGGAGGGTTCCCCTTTCTCCGCATCCTCGCCAGCATCTGTCATTTCCTGACTTGTTGATTTTAGCCATTCTGACTGGTGTGAGGTGATATCTCATTGTGGTTTTGATTTGTATTTCCCTGATGCCAAGTGATATGGAGCACTTTTTCATGTGTCTGTTGGCCATCTGGATGTCTTCTTTGCAGAAATGTCTGTTCATGTCTTCTGCCCATTTCTTGATTGGATTATTTGTTCTTTGGGTGTTGAGTTTGCTAAGTTCTTTATAGATTCTGGACACTAGTCCTTTATCTGATATGTCGTTTGCAAATATCTTCTCCCATTCTGTCAGTTGTCTTTTGATTTTGTTAACTGTTTCCTTTGCTGTGCAAAAGCTTTTGATCTTGATGAAATCCCAGTAGTTCATTTTTTCCCTTGCTTCCCTTGCCTTTTGCGTTGTTCCTAGGAAGATGTTGCTGCGGCAGAGGTCGAAGAGGTTGCTGCCCGTGTTCTCCTCAAGGATTTTGATGGATTCCTTTCGTACATTGAGGTCCTTCATCCATTTTGAGTCTATTTTTGTGTGTGGTGTAAGGAAATGGTCCAATTTCATTTTTCTGCATGTGGCTGTCCAATTTTCCCAGCACCATTTATTGAAAAGGCTGTCTTTTTTCCATTGGACATTCTTTCCTGCTTTGTCGAAGATTAGTTGACCATAGAGTTGAGGGTCTATTTCTGGGCTCTCTATTCTGTTCCATTGATCTATGTGTCTGTTTTTGTGCCAGTACCATGCTGTCTTGATGATGACAGCTTTGTAATAGAGCTTGAAGTCCGGAATTGTGATGCCACCAACGTTGGCTTTCTTTTTCAATATCCCTTTGGCTATTCGAGGTCTTTTCTGGTTCCATATAAATTTTAGAATTATTTGTTCCATTTCTTTGAAAAAGATGGATGGTACTTTGATAGGAATTGCATTAAATGTGTAGATTGCTTTAGGTAGCATAGACATTTTCACAATATTTATTCTTCCAATCCAGGAGCATGGAACATTTTTCCATTTCTTTGTGTCTTCCTCAATTTCTTTCATGAGTACTTTATAGTTTTCTGAGTATAGATTCTGTGTCTCTTTGGTTAGGTTTATTCCTAGGTATCTTATGGTTTTGGATGCAATTGTAAATGGGATTGACTCCTTAATATCTCTTTCTTCTGTCTTGCTGTTGGTGTAGAGAAATGCAACTGATTTCTGTGCATTGATTTTATATCCTGACACTTTACTGAATTCCTGTATAAGTTCTAGCAGTTTTGGAGTGGAGTCTTTTGGGTTTTCCACATATAGTATCATATCATCTGCGAAGAGTGATAATTTGACTTCTTCTTTGCCGATTTGGATGCCTTTAATTTCCTTTTGTTGTCTGATTGCTGAGGCTAGGACCTCTAGTACGATGTTGAATAGCAGTGGTGATAATGGACATCCCTGCCGTGTTCCTGACCTTAGCGGAAAAGCTTTCAGTTTTTCTCCATTGAGAATGATATTTGCGGTGGGTTTTTCATAGATGGCTTTGATGATATTGAGGTATGTGCCCTCTATCCCTACACTTTGAAGAGTTTTGATCAGGAAGGGATGTTGTACTTTGTCAAATGCTTTTTCAGCATCTATTGAGAGTATCATATGGTTCTTGTTCTTACTTTTATTGATGTGTTGTATCACATTGACTGATTTGCGGATGTTGAACCAACCTTGCAGCCCTGGAATAAATCCCACTTGGTCGTGGTGAATAATCTTTTTAATGTACTGTTGAATCCGATTGGCTAGTATTTTGTTGAGTATTTTCGCATCTGTGTTCATCAAGGATATCGGTCTATAGCTCTCTTTTTTGGTGGGATCCTTGTCTGGTTTTGGGATCAAGGTGATGCTGGCCTCATAAAATGAGTTTGGAGTCAAGATGGCGGAGAAGTAGCAAGCTGAGACTGCTTCAGCTAGCCGGAGATCAGCTAGATAGCTTATCTAAAGATTGCAAACACCTGAAAATCCATCGGCAGATCGAAGAGAAGAAGAACAGCAATTCTGGAAACAGAAAAACAACCACTTTCTGAAAGGTAGGACCGGCGGAGAAGTGAATCCAAAGCGACGGGAAGATAGACCCCGGGGGGAGGGGCCGGCTCCCGGCAAGCGGCGGAGCAACCGCGCACAAAATCAGGACTTTTAAAAGTCTGTTCCGCGGAGGGACATCGCTCCAGAGGCTAAACCGGAGCGAAGCCCACGCGGGGTCAGCGTGGCCTCAGGTCCCGCAGGGTCACAGAAGGATCGGGGGTGTCTGAGTGTCGCAGAGCTTGCGGGTATTGGAACGGGAAAGCCGGCTACAGAGACAGAGCCGACAGTAAGCTCGCAGCTCCGTGTTACCTTGAACCGGTCGCAGGCTCGGTGAGCTCGGAGCGCGGCCGGAGGTCAGGCAGACGGGAGTAACTGGGCGCTGTTCTCTGAGGGCGCACTGAGGAGTGGGGCCCTGGGCTCTCGGCTCCTCCGGGCCGGAGACCAGGAGGCCGCCATTTGTATTCCCGTCCTCTGGAACTCTACGGAAAGCGCTCAGGGAACAAAAGCTCCTGAAAGCAAACCCGAGCGGATTACTCACCCCGGCCCCGGGTAAGGGCGGTGTAATTCCGCCTGGGGCAAAGACACTTGAAAATCACTACAACAGGCCCCTCCCCCAGAAGATCAACAAGAAATCCAGCCGAGACCAAGCTCACCTACCAAGGAGTGCGGTTTCAATACCAAGGAGAGCAGCAGAATTCCAGAGGAGGAGAAAGCCAAGCACGGAACTCATGGCTTTTTTCCTGTGATTTTTTTTTAGTCTTGCAGTTAATTTAATTTTTTCTTTTTCATTTTTTTTTTTTTCTCGCCTTCGGGTAAAATTTTTTTTTTTTTTTTTTAACTGTTACCTTTTTCTTTTTTAACGATTTTTCACTAGTTTATCTAATATATATATATATTTTTTTACATTTTTCTTAGGTGTTTTCTTTTTTAAAAAAAAATTCTTTTCTTTTTTTTTTTTTTTTTTTTTTTTTTTTTCTTTTTTCTTTCTTCCTTTTTGAACCTCTTTTTATCCCCTTTCTCCCCACTCACGATTTTGGATCTCTTCTAATTTGGCTAAAGCATATTTTCCTGGGGTTGTTGCCACCCTTTTAGTATTTTACTTGCCCCTTCATTTACTCTTATCTGGACAAAATGACAAGACGTAAAAATTCACCACAAAAAAAAGAACAAGAGGCAGTACCGAAGGCTAGGGACCTAATCAATACAGACATCGGTAATATGTCAGATCTAGAGTTCAGAATGACAATTCTCAAGGTTCTAGCCGGGCTCGAAAAAGGCATGGAAGATATTAGAGAAACCCTCTCGAGAGATATAAAAGCCCTTTCTGGAGAAATAAAAGAACTAAAATCTAACCAAGTTGAAATCAAAAAAGCTATTAATGAGGTGCAATCAAAAATGGAGGCTCTCACTGCTAGGATAAATGAGGCAGAAGAAAGAATTAGTGATATAGAAGACCAAATGACAGAGAATAAAGAAGCTGATCAAAAGAGGGACAAACAGCTACTGGACCACGAGGGGAGAATTCGAGAAATAAGTGACACCATAAGACGAAACAACATTAGAATAATTGGGATTCCAGAAGAAGAAGAAAGTGAGAGGGGAGCAGAAGGTATACTGGAGAGAATTATTGGGGAGAATTTCCCCAATATGGCAAAGGGAACAAGCATCAAAATTCAGGAGGTTCAGAGAATGCCCCTCAAAATAAATAAGAATAGGCCCACACCCCGTCACATAATAGTAAAATTTACAAGTCTCAATGACAAAGAGAAAATCCTGAAAGCAGCCCGGGAAAAGAAGTCTGTAACATACAATGGTAAAAATATTAGATTGGCAGCTGACTTATCCACAGAGACCTGGCAGGCCAGAAAGAGCTGGCATGATATTTTCAGAGCACTAAACGAGAAAAACATGCAGCCAAGAATACTATATCCAGCTAGGCTATCATTGAAAATAGAAGGAGAGATTAAAAGCTTCCAGGACAAACAACAACTGAAAGAATTTGCAAATACCAAACCAGCTCTACAGGAAATATTGAAAGGGGTCCTCTAAGCAAAGAGAGAGCCTACAAGTGGTAGATCAGAAAGGAACAGAGACCATATACAGTAACAGTCACCTTACAGGCAATACAATGGCACTAAATTCATATCTCTCAATAGTTACCCTGAATGTGAATGGGCTAAATGCCCCTGTCAAAAGACACAGGGTATCAGAATGGATAAAAAAACAAAACCCATCTATATGTTGCCTCCAAGAAACACATTTTAAGCCCGAAGACACCTCCAGATTTAAAGTGAGGGGGTGGAAAAGAATTTACCATGCTAATGGACATCAGAAGAAAGCAGGAGTGGCAATCCTTATATCAGATCAATTAGATTTTAAGCCAAAGACTGTAATAAGAGATGAGGAAGGACACTATATCATACTCAAAGGGTCTGTCCAACAAGAAGATTTAACAATTTTAAATATCTATGCCCCCAACGTGGGAGCAGCCAACTATATAAACCAATTAATAACAAAATCAAAGAAACACATAAACAACAATACAATAATAGTAGGGGACTTTAATATTCCCCTCACTGAAATGGACAGGTCATCCAAGCAAAAGATCAGCAAGGAAATAAAGGCCTTAAATGACACACTGGACCAGATGGACATCACAGATATATTCAGAATATTTCATCCCAAAGCAACAGAATACACATTCTTCTCTAGTGCACATGGTACATTCTCCAGAATAGATCACATCCTCGGTCCTAAATCAGGACTCAACCGATATCAAAAGATTGGGATCATTCCCTGCATATTTTCAGACCACAATGCTCTAAAGCTAGAACTCAACCACAAAAGGAAGTTTGGAAAGAACCCAAATACATGGAGACTAAACAGTATCCTTCTAAAGAATGAATGGGTCAACCGGGAAATTAAAGAAGAATTGAAAAAAATCATGGAAACAAATGATAATGAAAATACAACGGTTCAAAATCTGTGGGACACAACAAAGGCAGTCCTGAGAGGAAAATATATAGCGGTACAAGCCTTTCTCAAGAAACAAGAAAGGTCTCAGGTACACAACCTAACCCTACACCTAAAGGAGCTGGAGAAGGAACAAGAAAGAAACCCTAAGCCCAGCAGGAGAAGAGAAATCATAAAGATCAGAGCAGAAATCAATGAAATAGAAACCAAAAAAACAATAGAACAAATCAACGAAACTAGGAGCTGGTTCTTTGAAAGAATTAATAAAATTGATAAACCCCTGGCCCGACTTATCAAAAAGAAAAGAGAAAGGACCCAAATAAATAAAATAATGAATGAAAGAGGAGAGATCACAACTAACACCAAGGAAATACAAACTATTATAAGAACATACTATGAGCAACTCTACGGCAATAAATTTGACAATCTGGAAGAAATGGATGCATTCCTAGAAACATATAAACTACCACAACTGAACCATGAAGAAATAGAAAGCCTGAACAGACCCATAACCAGTAAGGAGATTGAAACAGTCATTAAAAATCTCCAAACAAACAAAAGCCCAGGGCCAGACGGCTTCCCGGGGGAATTCTACCAAACATTTAAAGAAGAACTAATTCCTATTCTCCTGAAACTGTTCCAAAAAATAGAAATGGAAGGAAAACTTCCATATTAATTTTTATTCTTCTGACATCCTGTGAGAGAAGTAGAGTAGATATGACATATGGGTCTTATGTATTTATTTATTTTTTTTAAGCAGAAGGGAGGGTGGTTCTTCCCCAGAGACATTAAAAACCTTACCTATGGTCATTTTGAGGCAAAACTGGAACTGGAGCCAAGGCTCTGACTCCCAACTTTGGATTTTCCCCTCTTAACTGTGGTATCATACTCTGACAAGCTTAGCTCTCCAGAAAATGTATTCTTATTTTTTTTTCCCATTTCATTATGCATTTGCATTCCATTAAGTATTATACATTCCTGGTGGTAACAGGAATTGTGGATGTATATCAGTAAGAATGGAAATTCTGGTAAAAATGGGTTTCCATGGTTACACTATGATGATTATTTTGGGGATTCCCACGTTAAAATAGACATGTTTCTGCTTAACTAATAGCTGTCAAAGTCTCCTCTTCTTTCTATATTCATTCTTTCTTTCTTTCTTTAATCTTTCTTTCTTTCTTTCTGTATTCCAATTGAAAATCATCCTGGGGAAATTACAATATAATTTTCACCAAAATGTAATTAATGCTTTCCTCAGAGATCTAGGCCTGTTAATTTGAGACAAGTTATAAGTCACAGAAATAAGGCCATGATGGAGGAATTTTACTTAGCAGCAAATAAGAGAGGTCCTTTTAGCTACCAATGCCCTGAGATCTTACCTGCTACGGCCAATTTCACGTTCTTTTAAAGGCTGATCTCAGTGGCCCAGTTCCAAAATCCACTTCTCATTGTCTGAGTCAAAATCCACTTCCAGACGTGTTTAAACACTCATAGCTATATTATTTTCTCCCAAGTTATTTTTACAAAGCTTTTGACATCTGCTTTTTCTCCCCTCCCCCCAAATTTCCCACTGCTTTTCACACTGTCAAGAAGAGGCCACATCTTAAGTTCTTTTCTTGCCTGAGTTACTCAATGTTGTCCGCCTTCATCTCTGTAAACTCAGATCTATCGAATACTGTGGTAGAATGTTTGTTATCCTTCATGTCATGTGATATTTATCTAGCTGCAGCGGTCATACCGTTAGTATTTGGAAAGAAATACCGGGCCACTTGTTTTAGATACCCCTGGCACTTTTACGCAGGTCTTGAGGATAGGGGAGAGCTTCCTATCTTGGAATAACTGAGTTATCATCTTTTAAACAGAGACTGTGTTTGCTCCTGATGGCACTTGGGAGCTTACTATGTGCAGGTGTGAGTATGGGCGGGGGAGAAGGATATACTCTGCCTGCCGTGGTGGGGTCACTAAGTGGCAACAACATTCAACATTCACAGATTATCAGCCTGCTAGAAACTTGTGCCGATGAGGAGCGATGTTTTTCTCCCTTTGAAACAAGAACTATCGCTTCCCGATTCATTATTCACACACTCCAAATATACATGCAACCAGCTGGAACAGAAGAAAAACACACACATGGGTCACATGCATTTTAGCGACAAGGCAGTCTAGTCCCTACTTATTTGTTTATTTATATTTATTTATGTATTTCCCTCCAGGGGCAGCAAAGCATTGAGGGTGACTTTCACTTAAAGCCTGGTTTTACAAAATAGGAGATGACTCACTCGTCCCACCACAATTTCAGCGAGTGGGTTGCGTTAGAAACGTAACACTCACCCTGTAAGCCACTCGCCAGGTACTTGAACTTAGTACCCCGCCCCAGATCCTGGCATGCTGCAGGCTCCATCTAGACCCAGTACATTTAGCAGCACTGTAGTATAATTATAAAAATAAATAAAATGTGATATGTTTAAAATGAAAACCCAAAGTGGCCTAAATAGAACTGCCCAGTCAATTACATGGTACAGACATCATGTACTTGGTCCATTACTGGCTTCACAGATGTTTGAATGAAGAGAGGGAAGAGGGGAAGAGAGGAGCAGCTGAAGCGCTTCTTCTTTCCCAGTTTGAAGGTTTTTCTCTTGGTCAGGAGTTGAAAACAGAATTTTGTTCAGGAAAAAACTCCCATTTCCTCCCAATAAGGAAACATTTTGATATTTATTATTGTGACTATCTCTTTCTCAATGATAAAAGATTGGATTTTTCTGGCGAACCGAGAAGAAGTTTCATACCATGTCATAAAATCAGTAGGTTGGCTTGTTCAAGTCGTTAGGAACAATAACATGTTCTGGGACCTTCGCTGGTGAAGCTGACCCAGAGAGTCTGCGGGGGCGGGGGGGGGGGGGGAGACAGAAGTCTGAGAAACTGCCACTGAATTAAAGAGCCAGCCTCAGTGAGGACAGGGACATTTTCTAGAAGGAGATGGCAACTCCATCAGGTGGAGTGTTGACTTTCGGGGGCTTGGCCTTTCCCCTTTACTTTTCTATCTGTTCTCCCTTCCTGCTTCCCCAAGTCTACTCCTGGGGTCATAGTCAGTTGGTGAGAGGCCCTCTAGTGGCTGGGTCCTATGGTATCCGTCTCTTCAGGTGTATTATGTACTACATACCTACTTGTTACAGATTACGCAATGTGTGTCTTCTACTAATATATGTGTTCTTGAATATTGTCTCCTAATTGTGCCAGGCCGCATAGGCTTTCAGTACAGGTTGCTGTCATTTGCAGAGGAGTCTTATCTGACCTTCTGCTTCTCATGCTCATGGCTCTGTAAGAGCAAATAATGCCTCATATGCAACTGAGGTAATAATACACACAGTAGAATCACTGGAATCACCAGGCCACACCTCAGGAGTTCTTAAAACTTCGCAGGCGTTTCCAATGGGCAGCTAAGGTTGACACTCCCTATTATAAGAAAAGCATGAAATAGGGCTTTCACGTTCCTTGGGTTCTAGAGGCTCTGTGCGCGTGTGGCCGTGTGCACAAGCGCATGCGCATAGAAAGGGAATTGGCTGAATGCATCTACTCTAGCCGGAAGCCTAAAGCAGTCATTTCCTTATTTGAGTCCCCTCCAGTGATCCAGACAGGAAATAAGCCAAGGCTTTGGAGTCTGACCCCCCCTGGGGTTAAGTGCCTTTTAGGCTACGTACCCAAGGGGAGTTCCTTTATGAGTCCGGTTCTATTATTTATGTGGAATGAACGTGATATGGTCCGTAAGATCCAAGCATAGCAGGACCCCCTTCCTTCACCGTGCTCCTCTAGAGAGATTGGTTTGGCCGCTGTTATCTGCAATCAGCCTCTCCCAAAGTGTGGGCGACTTTTTTTTTTTTTTTTTTTAAAGATTTTATTTGTTCATTTGGGAGAGAGAGACAGAGAGAGCACACAAGCAGGGGCCAGGCAGAGGGAGAGGAAGAAGCAGGCTCTCCACTGAGCCAGCCAGAAGCCTGATGTGGGGCTGGATCCCAGGACCTGGAGAACATGACCTGAGCCAAAGGCAGATGCCTAACCATCTGAGCCACCCAGGTGCCCCCTGAAGTGTGGGTGTCTTACTGCTGGTGGCACCAGAAATAATGTTTGTGTCCCCAAATGGCATTAAATAAACCTGAATCATATATTTTTAAAAGAATTTATTTATTTATTTGACAGAGAGAGATCACAAGAAGGTAGAGAGGCAGGCAGAGAGAGAGAGAGAGAGAGAGGAGGAAGCAGGCTCCCTGCCGAGCAGAGAGCCTGATGCAGGGCTTGATCCCAGGACCCTGAGATCATGACCCGAGCGAAGGCAGAGGCTTAACCCACTAAGCCACTCAGGCGCCCCTAAACCTGAATCATATTAGGAGAAAAATTTTCCCTTTTCAATCTGTTCCAGTTAAGTAATAGTAAAAGGAAAGTTTCAACCTGGTGCTAGCATACCTTTACAGTGACTCTAACCTTGCTGATGATCCTTTTTAATAAAACAGAGATTGGGCCTTCAGCTCAGATCCTTGACGGATTACAGAATCTAGCTAGAATTTACTGACATTAAACATTTTTGGTTGTGTTTGTTTTTATGGACACTTTCTGTTTATAGTACCGACTTTTCATTTTTATGATGCCACATAGAGTTTTTTTTAAACAACTATTTTCTTTGAAAATGCATAGTTTTCTTTAAATGTATTTAAGTTTTAAAAAGTGAGTTTCATACTATTATTAAAAAAACAACAACATCTGTGATATGTGGTTTTCTGAGTTGTGGAAAAAGCGCCGTGAACCATGGAGTGTAAAGTATGTATCTGATGAATTATTTTCCCCTGGTTGTGGTCCTTCCAGAGAGCAAAGTCCCCAGCAGTGCTGGTGGTAAACTGAGCTAGTTATACCTCTTGTTTTCCATCCTAGCCCTGATCCCGTCCTCTGGCTTCTCAGTCTCCACTCTGGTGGTGGTGGTGAGGGTACCTCTGGTACCTATCCTGTACCTGGTACCTGTCCTGAACCTGGTCCGCATCACGAACGTTTGGAATCCCAGGCTTGTCCGTAGATGCAATGGAGGGGTGTGGCTTACCATCAGCGTGGAGCCACACCCATCCCAAGGAGACTCTGCAATCCAGTTCGCAACACCTTGGTGTGAGTGGAATTGAGTAACACAGGCTTAATAATGGTCCCCCAAACATGTCTATATTGTAGTCCCTGGAACCTGTGAATATGTTACCTTACATGACAAAAGGGTTTTTTGTTTTTTTGTTTTTTTTTCCGCCTGAAGTTATTAAATTAAGGATCTTGAAATGAAAAGATTATCCTGAATTAGCTGGGAAGGTCCAATAGAGTCATGAGGGTCCTCCAAAGAGGCAGGCAGGAGGACAAAGGACCAGGCCATGTAAAGTCTGAACCAGAAATTGCAGGGGTGCACTTTGAAGATGGAGGTGGGGGGCACAAGCCCAGGAATAGAGGGCGCCTGTCATAAAGGCAAAGGCGTGGATTCCCCCCAGCAGCTTCTAGAAGAAGCTCAGTCCCGTCGAGGCATTTTAGACTTAGGAGCTCCAGAATTATCAGTTAATAAATTTCTGTTGTTTTAAATCACCAAGTTTGTGGTAATTTGCCATGGCAACAGTAGGAAACTAAGATGTGTCCGGTGGAAGGGGCTTGGTTGCAGATGGTTTCTAAGGCTGCAGGAGGAGCCAGGGCTGAAAAGTTAGGCAAAACAGGCAGAGGGTCTAGACCCTGTATCAAATCTGCCTGGTGCTGCTATTCCACGATGCGTGATCCACCATGTTTGGGCTTGGTGGATCAACATCCAGCCAGGCCCTGGAAAAGAGGAGGTCCTAGAAGCTTGGGGAAGGAGCTGAGGTTTGGGCACAATCAGGAGCGATATCCACAGCAGACAGCTTTAGTTGCCAACCTGACTTCTGTTTTCCTTTTCTCCTACACAAGCAAAAACTTATTTTTTTCTAATTTCCTCTCCCCAACCAAGTCATGTTCTCTTGGGGAAGATGGCTCCATCAGAAAGTTCCAGTGAGAATGGATAACTAAGCCATTTCAGCACATGGCATGTCCTGATGGCTGTTATTGGTCCAGAAATGAGCACATGACCCTAGAAGCCCAATAGGACGGAAGCAAAGTCCTTTCTACATATGGAGAACAGCTTTACTGTCTCGTGTGAATCTGAAAGCATAGCTCTGTCATTGTCACAGCCATCTTTGACCACAAAGGGAAACCAATTTAAGGAGCGGCTGTTACTGAGGACAGAATATCAGATGGAAAGAACCTGAGTCTTTGAGAACATAATAGACAAAATAGCTGATATAACATCCTTGTGAGGTATGTTATTATTTAAAGCCAGTTTGAGTTGGCATTACTTATAGCAAGAATAATTCTATTAAAGCACTTTCTCATGACCGAGTCCTTGTCTCACACCTTTCTTGTGGACGGTAAATGTGGTTTTCACTAAAAGAAACTTATATCTGCTGATAACACTTAGTAGCTAAAAAATAATGTCACTTTTCCTGTCTATTTTTTTTTCTGTCAAATTAAGTTTGTGATCTAAGTGGTAGGAAATGGGTATTTTTCTTCAAGAGACTCAATAAACGTTAATATGAATAAAGACAAAAGCCACATGGATTATGAAATAATCTTATTTTTTCCCCAACTGCAGCATAAGCTCTTTAAAGTACCTTGCCCACATATGGTACTCAAATGTGTTTGATTTTACTAGGCACTTTCTGAAAACATTACTTTATCCCACGGATAGTAAATGGGTTTAATCTGGGGTGTCATCTCCTACTGATAATTGTGGATTTCTGAAGATCTGCACTGAGAAGGAATCTAAGACCCGCTGGACAGTGTGAGAAGATGCTGAGGCTACCAGCAATGTCTGTCACAGACATGGACTGGGGGTTGCTGAATTTCCTGCTAGTGTTCAGCATCCTCTTCTTAACCTAAGAACATATCTCTTGTATGAAGGGAATTCTAAGTTCCCTGGAGGCTAGTTATGTTTATATATGGAGGTGAGTGGCCTCTCTGCTTACAAGGAAATATTTCTTGTTATTTGTTGATTTTCTTTCTTTTGTGTGTGTGTGTGTGTGTGGTGTTGTTGTTTGGACAGTATTTACAGGAAATATAGTGGACACCTATAGAGTTAGGTTTAATCTCTGTAGAAATCATCTCTTTATCAAAGACGATAGTAGGCAGAATTCTCAAGATCCTAACACTGGGGCACCTGTATACGTGAACATGGGCAGGACCTGATATGAAGGGATATCACTCTGATGATGATGTCACATTTTCACAAGGGTGAAGGGATTCTGCAGATGCAATTAAAGGCCCAAATCAATTGATTGAATTAATCCAAAGGGAGAGGGCCCAATTTATTTTAAAAACATATTGGGCCCTTCCTAAAGAGAGATAATCTCTATCTTTTTCTTTTTAAGATTTTATTTATTTATTTGAGAGAGACAGAGAAAGCATGAGGGGGGAGGAGGAACAGAGGGAGAAGGAGAAGCAGACTCTCACTGAGCAGGGAGTCCCACTTGGGACTCAATCCCAGGACCCTGGGATCATGTCCTGAGCCAAAGACAGACACTTAACTGACTGAGCCACCCAGGCACCCAAGAAATACTCTCTTGCTGGCCTTGAAGACGTAGGTAAGCCACTGTGTTGTGAGAGTGCCATGTGGCATGGAACTGAAGCAGTGTCTAGGAGCCACAAGAGACCTCAAATGAAGTCAGCGAGGAAGTAGGGAGCTCAATCTTACAATTTCAAGGAAATGAATTCTGACAACAGTCACATGAGCTTGGAAGAGGAACCCAAGCTCCAGAAAAGAACACAGATACTTAGTGTGTCCTATAAATATTTAATTGAAAGATGGCTTCGAAAACATATGGGAGCTAGGAGGGTTACTTGTGGTCAACATCAAACTTAGTTAATCAAAAAGACTTAATGAGAAACGTGGGAGTTATGTTGAACCGTGACAGACGGTCATAAGTGTGTTTTATTTTAAATTGGTACATTTGTGATGATTTGTAATGCAGCAAAAGAAAACTAATATAATTACCATTAAATCATAAATGATAGAGGGGAGAAGGAAAGAAAAAGCTTGTGACAAATAAGCTAGTATTGACATCAGATCATGAAGGCTGGCTTACATTCTCATTCACGAATGCATGTACACAAACTGTATCCTAAACCGCCACTGGACACACTGATTTGTCCCTTTCCCAGCTGTATGTGCAGCATGGGGTCCACAAAATAGCTTATGATGCTTTTAAGACACCTAGAAGGCACTACTGGTCCTTTAGCGTTTACTCGTTACATTGTCTATGAACAGGGGAACATAAACAGAAATAAGTAAACAGCCTCCCCTGATACCATTACTTCTACAAATATAACTGTTTATTTCCCCACAGTTCCCTTCATTGGTTGTCTACCCATGAAACAAAATATTTTAGATATGTAATGCATACAGACACAATTTTGTATTCTTGAACATTACATGATACACGCTTTTCATGTTCTTTCATGATCTTCAGTTATTTTTAATGGTTGAAGATCTTATTGGATTAATGTGCTAAAATTTCTATAATCATTTCCCATTGTTAAGAATTTAGATGATTCCTTTTTAAAATTTCTGCTTCTGCTACTGTAAATAACATGGATTTTTCTATGCAAAGTTAACAATTTCCTATATATGGATTTTTTAAAATGATTACATAATGTTTTTTTTTTAAGATTTTATTTATTTATTTGAGAGAGAATGAGTAAGAGAGAGCATGAGAGAGGAGAAGGTCAGAGGGAGAAGCAGACTCCCCAAAGAGCTGGGAGCCTGATGCGGGACTCGATCCTGGAAGTCTGGGATCAAGACCTGAGCCGAACGCAGTCGCCCAACCAACTGAGCCACCCAGGCGCCCTACATAATGTTTTTTGGCTTAAAGGTACAAACATTTCTTTGGACCTAATTGGTTCCCCCAAATTTTGCCAATGCACACACCGACCAACAGTGTGAGTTGTGTTCATCTTCTCATTTCAGCGTCCTCTCACCAGCCTGAGAAATTCCCTTTTTAAATATTGACCATTTATTTTCTTAAGAATAAGCTTCACTGAAATATAATTATATCTAATAAAATGCACCCATGTACAACTCAGTGGATCTTGGCGATTGCAGACATCTATCTAACCACCACCACAATTGAGCTATAAAACATTTCCGTGGCTCCTCAGAATTTCCTTGTGCCTGTTAGCAGTCCATTTATCTCCCATCCTGCACCCATGAACCACTGCTCTGCTTTCAGTAAATCAGTTTTCTAGTTTTACTAGAATTTCATATAAATGGAATCACATGGCCTAAAAATTTTTTGTCTGCCTCGTTTTGTTCAGCCTCATATATTTGAGATTTATACATGTGTATATTGGTAGTTTGGGTTTTTTAAATTACTGAGTAGGATTCCATTGTATGGATATACCACAATTTTTTAAATTAATTGACCTACTTATTGTTGAGCATGTGGGTTGATTTTAATTTTAATTTTTTGGTGTTATGAGTAAAACTCATCTAAACATTTGCATATATGGACATACATTCTTGTTTCTCTTGGGTAAATAGCTAGGAGTAAGATTGTTGAGTCCTATGAAAGGTAAACACTTAACTTTTTAGAAAATTGCCAAACTATTTTCCCAAGTGGTTTTATCAGTTTACATTCTCACTAGCAGTGGATGGGAGTTCTAACTGCTCTGTATCTTTATCAACACTTGGTATAATCTGTCTTTTTAAATTTTAACTATTCTAGCATGTCGTTGTGGTTGGTCATTGAATTTTGATAAGATTGTTACATACCATTTTTGGGTAAGAATCAGTCTATATAATTAATTTCTAACATTCTGTCAACAATAAGAGTAAAAGGGATGAAGAAATACTAGAAATTTAATTTCTCTTTTTGTAATGAAAATTAGGGGAAATTAAAGAAGCTGAAGAAAACCCATATTTGCACAGGGAATGAAAATACGTTAAATAGACTTTATCATGTAAGCTGATTTCACAAAGTATGGCCATTTTGATGTGTTTGAAATGAAGAGACCACCAGACATCACGAGATGGGGCCTTAGAGGCCGTGTTAGCTCTGCGAGCTGCTTAGGAAAGCCTGAGACAGGCAAGGAGCCTGCAGGTAGCCTGTAGAAGCTGGCAAACATTCCTGAAGCAGGGCACTGAGGCTGAATGATTGCTTTTCTCATCGTGCTGATAGAGATTGCATTATTAAATACAGAATGCCACTTCCCAGGTTGACTCTCTTTTTTGCCTCCTAAACCCAGGGACAAAGGGGATGGAGTTGAATATTTACCATTGTCGGACAATGATCTCCCCTTCAATTTCTGCTCAGCTTTGGTGTGCTGGGATAACATTTGGATTAGGTCTGTGGGAGTAGAAAGGACAATGCCAGTCTATTGGCTAGCCTGAACGGGGGTCAAGGAAAAGACAATACTCCCGAAACAGCGATAATCGTGTCCCAAAGCCTCAGTCTCCAATATGCTTCATAGATGGTCAGAGGCTTATTTCTGAGTCTAAAATCTTTATGCAGCTAATCCACTATACCATGAAAATTAAACCTGTTGCTTAATGCAGAACTCGGGTAAAATGTGTAGAGACATGAGGGAGATGTAATTTCAGTCAGGTGATCTTTTAAAGATAAGCACAAGGTAATAAAAATGATGACATCCAATTTAGAAATTCTCACAGGGGTGCCTGGGTGGCTCAGTGGGTTAAGCCTCTGCCTTTGGCTCAGGTCATGATCTCAGGGTCCTGGGATTGAGCCCCACATCGGCTCTCTGCTCGGTGGGGAGCCTGCTTCCCCACCTCTCTCTGCCTGCTTTTCTGCCTACTTGTGATCTCTGTCAAATAAATGAATAAAAGCTTTAAAAAAAATTCTCATAAAATTCTCACAAAACTAGTTGTACTCAATTCTCTGAAACATCAGTGATGCTGATGGGTGTGCTGACATATTGTGTCCTAATGGGATATCAGAACGCTCACAACCTAAGAGAGAGTGCCAAAAAATAGTGATTTTTGAGCAGCTTATCATCTGTGTTGGGGGATAAAGGTCAACCAGTAACAGACAGCATGGATGAAATTGTTGTTTGGAATTATTTGAAACCACTCCGTCCTCACTACCCACTGTCGTATCTTTTTTATTAACATTTATTTATATCTTTACCAAAAAGGAATTTGAAGGGACAAATTATATGTTTTGGTCTATGTGAGTGTCATAACGAAAGCACACAAATTTAATCCTGATTTTCATCAGGATTCATCAGATCATTTCATCATCTGTTCTTATTGGGACCAGATTTTCAAAATTCAATCAAACGAACAATGCCTGGTACTCTTATCCTCAGTTTTCTGAGATATGTCCTATTCCAAATCATCTAAATACAGGAAAAATCACTTTGTTTATTTGTTTACTTATTTTTGTTCCAAGTTTTGGTTTTTAAATTTCCGTGCTGGGCTTATAATACCATAAGCTAATTAATACTCTAAAAACATATAGTAAGTGTGAAGTAATTGGGAGGTTACCCTGGCCACCAAATATGTAACTTGAAACTTATGCCTCCAAGCAATGAAGTACTTCAGAGGAGACTCCTGAGAGAATTAGACCCAGAATTCTCTTCTGGAGCTTTGATACATTTCAAACACTACAAATGAAAAGGAATCGCATATTGAAAATGGAGATCATATGTATGGTGTAGCTTTTCTGCAGAAACTCCTTTAAATAGAAAACAAAATTGGCAATAAAGTGCTATTCCTTCAAGCTGAGAAATGGTGCCTCGAAGCATCAATAGGGAACTGGGTTAGATCCAATATAGTCCGTCCTCAGTAAAGAATACTATTCAGTGGTTGAAAAGAAAGAGGTAGACTTACGCATATTGGCTTGGCAAGATCTCTAAGACATATTTTTAAGTAAAAAAAAATGCATGGAACAATAATATTGTATAATCACATTTATACAAAAAAGACACGAAGTATAATTGCGATATGAACACACATGTATATAAATGCACGGCATGCGTATCAAACCATGGACAGAAGTTACTTCTGGGAGGAGACTGTGTGTGTGAGCATGTGCGTGTGTATACAGATGTGTGTGTGTGTTGGGCAGGTGACAGGCAAGGCAGTGAAACGAAAACTAACATGTTTGATACCATCTGATTCTTTTTGTTTGAATATTTTGCAAGACAGTATTTAGGTAGATGACAACTACCCCCAAACAGAAAAGAAAAGGTTTAATTAGATATATCTTCAGTGAACTCAAGGTTATCATATAACACTGGTATATATACCCAAATCTTGAACATTTTCTTTTTTCTTTTTTAAAATATTTTATTTGGGGCGCCTGGGTGGCTCAGATGGTTAAGCATCGGCCTTCAGCTCAGGTCATGATCTCCAGGTCCTGGAATTGAACCCCATGTCGGCGGGGGGCTGGGAAGTGGGATGTGTGTGTCTCTGCTCAGCGGGGAGTCTCCCTCTCCCCCTGCCTCTCCCCCAGCTTGTGCTCTCTCTGTCTCTCTATCTCTCTCAAATGAATTTTTAAAAAATCTTTTAAAAAATTATTTTAAAAGACGGTATTTATTTATTTATTTGACTTGTAGAGGGAGACAGAGTACAAGCAGGGGGAGTGGCAGAAGCAGGCCCCCAGTAGAGCAGGGAGTCCAGTGATCACCCTGGGATCATGACCGGAGTGGCAGTTGCTTAACCAACTGAGCCTCCAGGTGCCCCAACATTTTCATTAAGAGCAAAAACCCCTGGGGATAAAAATATATGTTTATAAAAAAAAAAAAAAAAAAAAAAAAAAAAAAAAAAAAAAAAAGAGCAAAATGGAATACTGTTCCGGATTCAGTTCTTCAGCGCCAATTCATTGAAGAAATAAATACAGACATAATCCAATGATGAGTGGTAAACTCTGTAGGTTCCTTGCTCTCTACTCTATCCCTCCTGCCTAGTACAGGTCCCAACATTAAGCAGGGATTCAATAAATACGAGTTGAATAAAAGTTTTCAATGTGTTCGACGCCTATTATTTTTTTGACTTAAAGTGCAAATATGAAATGAATGCTATTATTTAGCATATTTGAGACACAGTATGAATTTTACTTCCTGCATTAATTCATTTTCCTCAACAAAGATAATCACATCAACAACACTAGCAGCCAAGTGCTTCGCGAAACAGAAGACTACCAGAAACCAACATGGCATCCAGCTCCACACCAAATGGAAATTCTCTGGTATGACAGTAGTGCCTAACCTTCACTAGATGTCACATCTGGCTTCTTCCTTCCTCCAGCATCATCCACCAGCCCTACTTAACATGAAACACAAAGCAGGATCACCCACAACGTGCTCCTGGAACTCAGCCAGGCTGCCTACCCTGTGGCAAAGCTGCCTGCAAAGTGAGGTCTTGGGGGAGGACATGTGTGGAGAATGGACTGTGCACTGGTCTGAAACGGGATCGTCACGAGCAGGGTGGGCAGAAGCAACACTGCGATTTAATATCAAATGATAGGCTACGGAGGTGGACTGCTGGGAAATCAGAGGCAATGGAAAAATTCCTTTCAAGCCAAGAGTCTTGTTGTGGGGAAGGGCAAGAGGATAAAGAATGAAATAATTTTTTTTTTTTTTTTAAGTTTTAGCTTTGATGAGTGAATGGGTGGGATAGCAAATAATCTGCCTACCAAGGACTATCATCGGTACGGTCATTGCCAACAGTTCTATTTGTTTTAGGGACACAGGGATTTTGTACAGTTCATAGAAAATATGCCTATAGATGTTACACTTATAAGGAAAAACCGTTTTCACAATCATGGGATTTACCTAGGTTTGAGATTTGCAACCATGTCACATTTTAAAACTTTGGAAAATGATTCTATGTTCATAATTCCCAATGTAAAATGAAAACACAGACCATCTGGAAATTATCAAAATGCTATGTAAAGGCAATGATGCCATTTACTGTATAGAATCAATTTAGCACACCAATAAAAACACACACACGTATAAACCTCCAAAAGGGAGGCTATTTTTTTTTCAGAGATCTTTTCATTTAAATTCTGTTGCCATTGTTGTGCAGTAAATTTTGTTGTCACACAGCTATAGCTAAAGTGCTTTTTATTTGATGTAATCCTACCGCATCATTAAAATATCAGTGTTTTTTATGTTTTGCAAATATTTGTGGACACCATTAAGCAGCACGAAGCACAGTGCAGTAACAAATGTCCATTTTATGGCCACTGTCAGACTATATATTGTATAATGCCCCGATATTATCAGCAATCTAGACCTAAATTATCACAACCCTAAGTCCATGAAACACAAGACACATATATAATCTCCTTTAGTCCATGTATTGAAATACTAGAATTAAAAGGTTGGGCTATCAATTCAGGCAGAAAATGTCGTTTTCCAGAGGAATTTTTTACTCAAGACAAAAAAGGAGAAAAGGCAAAGGAATGGAGCTAAGGCTAATTTTTGACAACTCTAAACCCAAAAGAAGATTTTTATGTCCCCAAAGAGGAAACGCAGGTTAGGGGGAAGTCACTGTGCAAGTGAGAAAGTTGTTCATTTTTGGTCACCGGGTTTTATTATTATTGTTTTGATTAGCAAAGACTACAGATTATCAACAATGTTGGTTTACGGCATTAGAGATTTTTCTCTCAATTCACAATTCTTCTTGAAAGAAGCCAAGGAGATTGATGTTTTGAAACGATGATGACAAATTACCCACAGCACATGGTTCATTGTGAATACTGAGCAAATAGTCTCTAACTTGCTGTGGAATGCGATCACCCAAGGTGCAGCAAGGAATCTGTACAAGACCGGATGAAAACTGGAAACATTTTGTCACATAACTGAGCAGAGTTAGTGTGGGACTTTTTGTAAACACCCGGTGATTCTGTCTGTCCGATGACTACAAATGACAATATTACAAATGACAAATGACAGTATTAATCTACAAATGACTACAATGACAATATTACAATGACAATATTATAATTGGCAACTGTACAATTGTCTACAAATGACGACAAATGACTACTACAAATGACAATATTAATCTTAAGAAGTTGTCAGGACGCATCACGATGAATGTGTCTAGAGGAGTCAAGTTGGTGAAATAATTTGGCCCATTGTGGTTTCCTTTTCATTTTGGTCCTTGGTGGCGGCAGTTGGAGGGACGGGAGGACGTGCTGGATCTGGCTACCAAAGAGACGAGGCCGGGGAGAAAAAGTGAGCACTTCTAAAAGCAAGTGTTCTGATTTTCAAGTGCACTTGTATTCCAACAGTAAGGGCATTTTGACAGAAGGCAAGCCATTACTAATTATGAAGGAGATTTCAAAATCTCTTTCTGAACTCTGCAGACCAAATGGACGCAATCTGCTTCCCAAACATACTTGCAATGCAGTATTTTTATTTTTATTATCTGTTGATCATAAACCTCAAGGTTCTCTTTCATTGGAAGAGTTGTATCTTCCCTTGACAGAGTTGCCTTATCTATTAGATGATCAACTTGAATTACAGCTTCCACCCCAGGTGTTTCTTTTTTTTTTTTTTTTTTAATTTTTTATTTTTTATAAACATATATTTTTATCCCCAGGTCTGTGAATCACCAGGTTTACACACTTCACAGCACTCACCAAATCACATACCCTTCCCAATGTCCATAATCCCACCCCCTTCTCCCCAACCCCCTCCCCCCGGCAACCCTCAGTTTGTTTTGTGAGATTAAGAGTCACTTATGGTTTGTCTCCCTCCCAATCCCATATTGTTTCATTTATTCTTCTACCCACTTAAGCCTCCATGTTGCATCACCACTTCCTCATATCAGGGAGATCATATGATAGTTGTCTTTCTCTGCTTGACTTATTTCGCTAAGCATGATACGCTCTAGTTCCATCCACGTTGTTGCAAATGGCAAGATTTCATTTCTTTTGATGGCTGCATAGTATTCCATTGTGTATATATACCACATCTTCTTGATCCATTCATCTGTTGATGGACATCTAGGTTCTTTCCATAGTTTGGCTATTGTTTCTTAATCTGAGTGCTGATTGAGAAGTTTGATTTTCACTCTATCATGAGTCATGTTACTAATATTGGCAGGATTTGCTAGGGTTAGAAGACACCTTGATCAATAATTCTGAAATAATAAAAAAGAATTGCAGATTTACTTGATGAGTATTTTTCTTACATGAGATAAATTGTGTTGTCAAAGAATTAAATGAGAATTATATGATTTGTATCCTTATCCTTTGATAAAAATTCAATTTTGGGTCAGATTATGTTTTAAAATGAAGGAATTGTTTCTTATTCATATAAATGAACAGAATTGGGATTTTTTTTTTTTTAAGAACTTAAAAGTAAGGAACAAGGGAACAGGATCATTAATTATTTTAATTAAAAATATTAAGAGTATATCTAAATGTAGTAGGCAACTGTTAAAGTTTCAACCTGATGAGATTTCATAACAAACTGAAGTATTGAGGCTTTTAAAAATTTGAGTTGCTTCTTAAAAAATCTAAATGGGAATTGTGGCAAGAGATTTTTATTTATTTTTACATATGATATAAGATAAACGTGAATTTTAGAATATCAATTTTTAAAATATTTGCATTTCTTAATTTTTGTATCTTTCTATGTTCAATCTAAGCAGTGGTAAAGTTAGGTTTTTCATATTGCTTTAAGTAGTGGTTAATAAGAAATTTAGAATCATACAATTAGCATAGGTCTTCCTTATGACTTGTTTCTCTTTTAAAAGGTTTTTATTTTTATTTATTTATTTATTTATTTATTTTTTGATTAAAAAAATTTTATTTATTTATTTGACAGAGAAAGCAGAGGGAGTGGGAGAGGGAGAAGCAGGCTCCCCTGGGAACAGGGAGTCTGATGCCGGGCTTGATCTCAGGACCCTGGATGATGACGGAGCCTAGGAAGTCGCTTAATGACTGAGACTGAGCCACCTAGGCGCCCCAAGGTTTTTATTTAAAAAAAAAAAAAAAGTATTTGAAGTTTTTGTTATTGTTCCATTCTCCTTTGAACCTATGTAGAATTATGTGGATAATTCTCCCTATCACTTTTAATGGAGATTTGGACGTGCTGCATGTTATGAGTCATTAAGGATTAGTGACAGGGACTTGAGACACCCTGAAACAAACCACAATTGAAGAATTTATTTCAGAATCATGCTTCCTACAGAATGTAGTGAAGTAATCATAAAGAAAATGTTCATGTTTTTCTACACCCGTATACTCTAATGCGCAGAGTGGAATAGTTGTTGCATTTGTGTTATGAAATGCGAGAATGTTATACATACGCTTGTACAATGGTAGGTGAGTATTTGTAAGTGTGAGTACAATATAAACGTGCATTTCTGGATGGATATATTAGAACGTTTTAAACAATTTTAGGCAAAGTCCGAGGTAGCTGGGGGTGAGGGAGGAGAGAAACGTTTACTTCTTATTTTGTTTCCCTTCTGAATAGTTGGAATTTTTAAAGTACATGTGTTCGGCTCTTATTTTTTTAAAGTCAATGATTAAAATAAATATACTGAATGGAATTACATATTATTTTCTTTATATTTTCCTGTGCTATAATTTTTTTAGCTAGCAATTTCCCAAATACAGGAGATTTAAGTATATTTTTAAATAGCTTGAAATCTGGCCGCCTTGTTACTTGGCTTTTATGAACAGCCCAATGAGCCGTTATACAAAGTCAAATATATCTTTTTTTAAAATTTTATTTATTTATTTATTTGACAGATAGAGATCATAAGTAGGCAGAGAGGCAGGCAGAGAGGAGGAAGCAGGCTTCCTGCTGAGCAGAGAGCCCGATGCGGGGCTTGATCCCAGCACCCTGGGATCAGGACCTGAACCGAAGGCAGAGGCTTTAACCCACTGAGCCACCCAGGCACCACTAAAAATATATCTTTTAAATTGAATTTTTCACTTGCTTTTGTGCTCTTTCTTGCTATACAGTTTCATATCTAGATATTTATGGTGATCAGAGCTTTGCTTGACTTAGAGACAATTGTTTTTCTATTGCCGTTCTTTAGAAAAAAAAAATTAATATTGAGATCTTTCAGTGACATTGCCTGGATGCCCCTCATGGTTTGAGAACCCACTGCCAAGCAAAAGTGGCAAGGTCATGTGTAAGTCTATAGGAATTGCCTGTATTTGGTATCCCTTAAAGAGATAGGATTTTCTCGATCAACTTTACTTCTTTTGGAATGTTAGGTTTGCTTAGCATATCACTCTGGCCTGACTTTGGATGTAATACGATAGGTCTGCTGTGGATACTATAAAGTATCTTTTGGGTCTAAACGTCCATTTGGATGTCATTAAATAAAGTCTACTATTGTTTCTTGCTTTCTCCATTTCATCGCTATACATTTAGTATCTGGAAGGAATATTGTTTAATTTTGTCACATGCTAAAATAGGATTTTTAAAATTAAAAACAATGCCAACTTTCAAAGATAATACTCGTCAAGCCCTGTAGCTTGAACTACATATGTGTGAGGTAATCATTTACTTCCAAGATATATCTGTTACTGGCGAAAGAAGACAGACCAAAGCAATAAGTTTGGGAACAAAATCATTTGAAACAATGCCAGAAAATTTTCAGCCAAAACAACTAGCCAGTTGAATATTTCAATTTTTAAGGATTTTTTCTGGTATCGCACTGAAACAATAATAAAACAAGTAAATAATAAAACATATTTTTATACAAAATCTAGTCTACAAAATAAGATTACTATTAGTTTATTTTTGTCTCAGTCAGAATGTGGAAAACAATCGGTGGAAGAATTTCATATCATATAGATAATGAGAGTGTGGCAAAACTGTTACTTGGATTTTAAGGCAGAATATTTGATTTTAAGTTTATAGATATGCAGATTTCGAAGATTAAGGTTAAATATATATTTTGCTCTCAACTTTTGTATTGTCCTAAAAGGAAATAATAAACAGATCATATTTAAGTTCAGGTTTATTTTGCTACGCATTTTTGTTGGAAATTATACTTTCTGCTTCCTTCAGAACCATAAGTCACTATGTTCTTTATACATCTAACAGATAATACGACAGAGATTCAAAAGACTTATCATCAAAAGTAAACATTGAAGGACATTCACCATTAAGAAAACACTATATCACCGAGATTATTATTATTATTTTTTTACCATTATGTATTCCTAATCCTAAATGAAGTCTAGTTCTTCAGTTGGTGGAAATGATTATAAGACTATGGTCTATGAAAATTTTATTCAATATAAGGACACAAAGATTAGTATTGAGTGCTGGAAGAAAAAGGCATTTATGATTCTGAGTTTAGAAAGTTGTTTTATTTGCAGATCATTTTAATGAAACTCCCTGTGAATTAATTTCTAAAGAAAAAGGATGGTTCTTATTTTTAAAAAGGACTCAAACTCTTGAAGCGATATTGTTAGCTTGATCTTGATTTTAAATCAATAAGGGTTTTTATAGTTGCCAAGACTTCGATATTCCAAGACTTTGGTACTGAGAAAGCAGCTAATTGACTCAAGTGTTTGAAACAAACACAAAAGTCAAAAACTTACAGTGTCAATTTACCTTCATCTTTTTTAAAAGATAGGTAGTTTTGAGACATCTTGTAGTTTGTTTTTCATAATTCCTGTAACACTAATTCAACAATTTTTATACAGATATCTCTCAAGTTATACCTTAAAAGCAATGGTGGTTTGGTTGGAGATGTCTCAGGGAGTAATGTGTCAACAGGATAATTTTTTTTCTTCCTCATAGCCACAACTTTCTGTCCTAAAAATTTCTAGAATACTTCCATTTTGTAAACAGACATTTCTCTAAATTACCACACTACTGTTGCTATTGTTACTACCAGTAGATATTATCAAACAATTAATTTTCCCAGGCACTTCGCTTGATGCATTTTATGTATTATCCCATTTAATACTTGTGACAACTGTATGAGACAGAAACACTTACCGCATTTTACAGGTGCAGAGGTGAAGGCGCAGAGAGGTTAAATAATGTGGCAATAGTTTCATAGCTAATAGCTAATAGCTAGCTAATGACAGCCCTGGAATTTGGAACTCAGGCCGTCTGAAACCAGAGCTTGTGCTTTCCCTTCCATAGACACGGAATCCAAATCTATTTGGGAGTTTGAATTTCCATTTTTTGTTTGTTTTATTCAATAACCACTTTTATGAGCAAAAATTGTAAAATTCTGAAAAATGATTTCAGTTGCTTACTATTTTTCCTGTCTATAGATAGGCTTTACATTTATGGAAAAAATAAATTGCATGTCCTCTTTAGATTCAAGAAAGAAGCTGCAGGTAACTAACTGGGGCAAATTGAACGAGTGGAGATGAATACTTCTTTCATTTATTAGTTGCTGGCTTTGTGTGAACCTCTGATATATTTATTTTATTTCTTTTCAGTATTCCAGAATTAAGAAATGGGCACATTTCCTGCTCTCAATTCCTTGTAGTGCAGTTGGGGAACAGTTGAGTAAACAGATAACTGGATGGGGTACAGGCACGACTAGATCAGAGGCAAATGTGAATTTGCAGAAAGGATCACCTACCTTCCTTAGTTTTAGGGCTGGAGGAAAGGCTTCCTGGAGGAGGGGATCCTTGAGCTGCAGACATTTTGAAGGATGTGTAAAATTTTTCCAGGCAGAGAAGGGGTAGGAGGGAGGGTCTTGTGGGTGGAGGAACATCACAATCAAAGGTACAGGGACGTGCGACAGGGTGCGATTTTGAAACTTCATGGTCACAGCATGAGATGTGAAGCTAGAGAAATAGCCAGAGCCTATAAAATAAACTACCTCATATACTGTTTTATCTTGAAGGTGTTAGGGAACCAGTTAAGGATTTAAGTGAGGAAGAAAACGTAGTTAGATTTATATTTATATTTTCGATGCAGTGGGACAATAAGAGTTAAAAGATGGTTGAAAAGGATCATAATAACCTTGATGAGCTATAATTAGAACTTGTATTAAAGCAATGGAAATGGGAATGGAGAAGAGAGGCTGGATTTAAAACTTACTTAGGAGATGACTGAATGATGAGTTAGATCTAGCCCAAAGGTAAAAAGCATTCTGATTTTTGTACCGTAGGTTAGTTTCAGTTTTTGAATTTTATATAAAATCATACAGTACTCTTTTTTTTGGTCTGAATTTTATTTGACATTTATGTTATCACATGTAGCAATACACTGTTCTTTATTCATTGCCATAATTGTATTCCCTTATGTATATATCATAATTTATTTAGCCTATTTATTATTCATTGCCTGTTGGGTTGTTTTTATTTTTGTGTTAATGTAATTAATAGTGCGTGAATATTCTTGTGCATGTTTTTTGGTGTACATACCTATGCATTTCTATTCGAAATGCTGGATCATGGGCTATAAGTATGATCAGCATCAGTGAATGTATTGAACAGTTTTCCAAAGTGGTTGTATCAGTTTGCACTACTCCCCACACGAAACTAAAGATCTGGGTCCTGCTTACTTTCACCAAATGTTAGAATTTTTAGATTTTTTAACGTTAGCCAATCCCACAGCTGTATTGTGATATCTTACAGTTTTATTTTGCATTTTGTTCATGACTAATAACGCTGACCACCTTTTCATATGCTGGCTGGCCATTTGGATATCCTTTCTTGTAACGTTCCTATTCAATCTCTTGCCCAGTTTTAAAAAATTGTGTTGTCTGTCTTTTGCTTATTGATTTTTAGGAAATGATTTTATATTCTAGATAAAAGTCCTTTGTTGGCAAATACTTTATTGGACCTATGTTGGGAATATCTCTTCCTGATCTGTGGCATCTCTTTCATGCTCCTAATGTCTTTTGGGTCACAGAAGTTCTACATTTTAATGAAGTCTGATTTATTAATATTCTGCTTTGTGGTAAATACTTTTTGTGTTCTGTTTTTAAAAATTTGTCTATGTTAAGTAAGAGGACTTTTGTCTTTCTTTCCTTCTATCAATGTCATTTTTGATAATCTAGAACTGATTTTTCTCTGTATTGTAAGGTAGGGATCAAATTTCTTTTCCTTGGTCTCTTCTCTCTTCCCTTCTCTTCTCTTCTCTCATGTATGATTTCCCAATGGATCTGCTGTCCTTTCACTATCACACTGTTGTTCACCTCTATCATAAATCAGATAACCATATATGTTAGGTTTGCTTCTCAAACATTTGTTCTACTAGTCTATTTGTGTATCTTTGCTCCAATATCACACTATTTTATTATTGTAGTTTTATAATGTCTTAATAACTAGTTGTGTGTCTCCTCTAAATTTTCTTCTTCTTTTTTAAAAAAAATATTTATTTATTTATTTGAGAGAAAGAGAGAGAGCACAAGCAGGAGAGACAGAGGGAGAAGGAGAGAGAATCTCAAGCAGACTCCATGCTAAGTGTGGAGCTCAATGTGGGGCTCAACCCCAGGACCCTGAGATCTTGACCAAGAATCAGACGCTTAACCGACTGTGCCACCCAAGTGCCCTAAGTTTTCTTCCTCTTGTTCATTATTTCTGTATTAGAATTTCCTTATAAATTTTATAATTATCTTGCAAATTTTCCCAAACCTACTATTACTAAAATAGTCTGTTGCCTATTCATAATGGAAATAGCTGTTCTTCTTCTATTTGAGATTAGTAGGAATGAAGTCATACATTTTTTTTCTTCCAATTTCATGGATCTCTTGAATTTTAGTCCTTGATTAAGAATTCCTGATATAGACATAACTTTTATGTTTTTTTTCATTTCTTGTAATTTTTATTATACTTAGGTTAAAGTGTTTTCCAATTTTCATTGTTTTTTTAAAAACTGTTGTTATTTAGAACATTACTTAAATTCTAAACATGTGTTATTGCTCTCTAGCATGGTGTAATCTAGTCTGATAGCATATTCTGTGTGTTTCAATACTTTGAAATTTGTTGGACTTTGTAGCCTAGTGTATGGCATATTCTGATAAATAGACCTTGTGTACCTTAGAAGTCAAAGAGGTCTATTTGGTTAATCATGTTCAAATCTTCTGCAGCTTCAGTGATTTTTTTTTCCTCTTTTTTCTATAAATCACTGAAAAGCATGAAAATCTCTCATGATAATCATGGGTTTATTTTTTTTTTCCTTTTTAATGTTAGTTTTTGCTTTTCATGTTTTGTTATTAGGCATATATAAATTTTGGATTGTTATATCTTCTTGTTAAATTGATATTTCTGTTATTACAAAGTATCTTTCTTAATCTCTAATAATACTTGTTGCTCTAAAGTTTACTTTGTCTGATGTTATTATAGCTATACTAACTTTGTCTTGATTGATACTTATAGTATACCTTTTTAAAATCCACATACTTTGAAATTTTTTGTGTCATTGTATAAGGAGTACAACTCTCGTAAGTATAATACAATTGACCATTGAACAACATGGGTTTGAACTGTACTGTGCAGGTTCACTATATAAGGTGTTTTTTTGGTGGGGGATCAGTACAGGCTGTAAAATATATCTTCCCTTCCTTATGATTTTTTAAAAGATTTTATTTATTTATTATTTGTCAGAGAGAGAGAGCATGAACATGAGTGGGGGGAGGGGCAGAGGGAGAAGCAGGCTTCATGCTGAGCAAAGAACAAAGAACCCAACATGGGACTTTATATCAGGACCCTGGGATCATGACCTGAGCTGAAGGCAGAGGCTCAACTGACTGAGCCACTCAGATGTCCCTCCTTATGATTTTCTTAATAACATTTTCTTTTCTCTAGCTTACTTTATTGTAAGTATACAATATACTTTAAAGCATAAAATATGTGTTAGTCAACTGATTATGTCATCAGTAAGGGTCTGGTCAACAGTAGGCTATTAGTAGTTAAGTTTTGGAGAATCAAAAATTATACACAGATTTTTGACTGTGCAGGGAGTCAGTTCCCCTAACCCTCACATTGTTCATATAAAATGTTATATACATACAGTAGACATATAATCATTGCCTTTTTAAAAAATTTTTTATTTTGTGAGATTAAGAGTCACTTATGGTTTGTCTCCCTCCCAATCCCATCTTGTTTCATTTATTCTTCTACCCACTTAAGCCTCCATAAACTGAGGGTTGCCGGGGGGAGGGGGTTGGGGAGAAGGGGGTGGGATTATGGACATTGGGGAGGGTATGTGATTTGGTGAGTGCTGTGAAGTGTGTAAACCTGGTGATTCACAGACCTGGGGATAAAAATATATGTATATAAAAAATATATGTTTATAAAAAATAAAAAAAAAAATTTTTATTTATTTATTTGACAGAGAGAGAGAGAGAGAGAGAGATCACAAGTAGGCAGAGAGGCAGGCAGAGAGAGGGAAAAAGCAGGCTCCCCGCTGAGCAGGGAGCCCTATGTGGAACTTGATTCAGGACCCTGAGACCATCACTAGAGCTGAAGGCAGAGGCTTAACCCACTGAGTCACCCAGGTGCCTACAATCGTTGCCTTTTAACATGGGTTATTTATTCTATTTGTATTTAATATAATTACTAGCATATTTTGGTTTAAATCATTTTTAATATACATTTTTGTCTCCTCTGTTCTCCTTCCCTTTTTTGGTCATATATATATATTTTTTTTAATACTTTTTTTATTTTTTATAAACATAGGTCATATATTTAATTATTAATTAATTTTATTACGCCATTTCCTCCATGTTTGAGATTAAGGATTGCTCTAGCCTATAGCATGCATCCTATACTCTAGCCTCCACCAAGCCTTCTTAGAGCCTACCTTCAATTAGTGTCTAATCAGGCTCTGATTTTTCATTTGCCACATTCCTGTCCTTTGTGATACTATTATATATTTTACCTCTGCATTGTTAAAAGCCTCACTCTACATCAGTATTACTGCTGTAAACAATTGAAATTCATTTAGAATTAGCCACATGATTGCCCCTCTCCAGGCTTTTCCAGGCTTCCCATTCCTTTTTGTATTATCATAGTTCCATCTGAGATCATTTTTGTTCTTCGTGAAGAAATGACTTATTTCTTTTAGTTCAGACTTGCTGACTATGAATTATTTCAGGTTTTGTTTGTCTGGAATCAGTTTTATCTTCATTTTACAAGATTATTTTCATAGATCGTAGAATTCTAGCTTGGCAGTCATTTTTTTTCCATCATTGGCTTCCACTGATTCTGTTAAAAACTCAGCTGTCAGTCTTATAGTGGCTTCTCTGGAAATGTGTCTTTTCTCTTTGGACACTTCTAAGATTTTTCTCTGTCTTTAGTTGCCTAGTTCTGGTTCTATTTGTATTTATTCTTCATAGTTTCATGGAGTTTCTTGTATCTGTGGGTAAATTATTATTCAGTTATCTCTACAAATATTGCCTTTACTTGCTTCTTTCTCCATCTTTGGGACTCCAATTACATGCGTTCTATTGATGTCATGGATGCCTTTTTCTCTATTCTTTTTTCTTTTTTTCTCTCTGAGTATCAATCCTGATTTTTAATTTTCATTAATCAATATACTATTTCTCTTTTTTTGTTGTCTCCATTTGTAGAAACCATCTATTCAATTTTTAACTTATACATTGTATTTTTCAGTTCTGTAAGTTCCATTTGATTCTTTGTTTATAGATTTCAGTTTGCCAATTATATAGTTTATCTCATAGTTTTTAATAAAATTGCTAATCATAATTATTTTGATGTCTGTTTTACACAACTTCAATATTTGTATTGCCTCTCAATGTATTTTTATTACTTACTTTCTTAGTTTTCAGTCATTGGGCTGTGTTTTATTTCATACTTGGAATGTTTTGTTAAATGATGTGGACTTGGTTTCCTATCTCTTTTTTCTTTTATGATCATTTTTTAAAAGTTTTTTATTTTTTATAAACATATATTTTTATCCCCAGGGGTACAGGTCTGTGAATTGCCAGGTTTACACACTTCACAGCACTCACCAAAGCATATACCCTCCCCAATGTCCATAATCCCACCCCCTTCTCCTAACCCCCCTCCCCCCAGCAACCCTCAGTTTGTTTTGTGAGATTAAGAGTTACTTATGGTTTGTCTCCCTCCCAATCCCATCCTGTTTCATTGATTCTTCTCCTACCCACTTAAGCCCCCATGTTGCATCACCACTTCCTCATATCAGGGAGATCATATGATAGTTGTCTTTCTCCGCTTGACTTATTTCACTAAGCATGATACGGTCTAGTTCCATCCATGTTGTCGCAATCCAAAAAATAGAAATGGAGAGAAAACTTCCAAACTCATTTTATGAGGCCAGCATCACCTTGATCCCAAAACCAGACAAGGATCCCATCAAAAAAGAGAGCTATAGACCAATATCCTTGATGAACACAGATGCGAAAATTCTCACCAAAATACTAGCCAATAGGATTCAACAGTACATTAAAAGGATTATTCACCACGACCAACTGGGATTTATTCCAGGGCTGCAAGGTTGGTTCAACATCTGCAAATCAGTCAATGTGATACAACACATCAATAAAAGAAAGAACAAGAACCATATGATACTCTCAATAGATGCTGAAAAAGCATTTGACAAAGTACAGCATCCCTTCTTGATCAAAACTCTTCAAAGTGTAAGGATAGAGGGCACATACCTCAATATCATCAAAGCCATCTATGAGAAACCCACCACAAATATCATTCTCAATGGAGAAAAACTGAAAGCTTTTCCGCTAAGGTCAGGAACACGGCAGGGATGTCCATTATCACCACTGCTATTCAACATAGTACTAGAAGTCCTAGCCTCAGCAATCAGACAACAAAAAGAAATTACAGGCATCCAAATCGGCAAAGAAGAAGTCAAATTATCACTCTTCACAGATGATATGATACTATATGTGGAAAACCCAAAAGACTCCACTCCAAAACTGCTAGAACTTGTACAGGAATTCAGTAAAGTGTCAGGATATAAAATCAATGCACAGAAATCAGTTGCATTTCTCTACACCAACAACAAGACAGAAGAAAGAGAAATTAAGGAGTCAATCCCATTTACAATTGTTTTGTTTTTTAAATTCCACATATGAGTGAAATTATATGGTATTTGTCCTTCTCTGGCTGACTTATTTTGCTTAGAATAGTACACTCTAGCTCCATCCATGTTGCTGCAAATGGCAAGATTTCATTCTTTTTTATGGCTGAGTAATGTTCCTTTGTATATCTATATGACTATAGAAGACAAAGTGATGGTTACCAGAAGGGAAGTGAATGGGGGAATGGGTTAAATAGGTGATGGAGATTAAAGAGTGCACCTGTTGTTAGGTACAACTCGGGTGTTGTACCTAAATATTGAATCACTAAATTCTACACCTAAAACTAATATTATACTGCACGTTAACTAAATGGAATTTAAATAAATTTTTTAAAAAAATGATGTTATTTTCCTTCATAAAAAATTTAGATTTCTTCTGACAGGGTTATACATACAGTAGGAGAAGGTCACTAAAACTCATTGAGGCTGAACTATTTCCAGTTTGCCTTTATTTCTATGGGATAGCCCTTCCAGGGATCTCAAAAAAGATCAGAACCCTCTTCTTTAGTAGGGTCTGTACTCCACCTTTTGTAACACCATAAGATTGTCTCAAATCTCTGTCTAGCTTTTAACCTCTTGTTAGATGCTTTCTGCTTGGTTTCTCAGAGATTTGCCTTGACATGCACTTTCACATTTCATGTAGACTATTTGTTATGCTTTTCTTTAGCTCTGTTTCTCTGGGATCTTGATCCCTCAAATCCTGGCTCTTTTTGTAACATTGAATGTCAACTGTACACTGCTGTTTCTGTTTGGCCTATTAAACTTTCCCTGTGATTTGACAAATGTCCTGAAGCAGAAAACTTCTGTGAACATAGACCTTTCCTCAATGTGCTTCCCTTTTCCTCATAATCTTATCATCTCAAATGCTGGTTGCCTTCATTGCTCTTAGTTATTTTATAGTAACCTTTTAAAAATAATTTATTGTTTTTTGAGATTTCATTTATTCATTTGAGATAGAGAAAGTGAGTGAGAGAGCACAGCAGGGAGAGGGGCAGGAGATTAGGGGGAAGTAGACTCCCTGCTGAGCAGGGAGCCAGACTTGGGGCTCCATCCCAGTACCCTGGGATTACGACCTGTGCTGAAGGCAGATGCTTAACTGACTGAGCCACCCAGGTGCCCCTGTTGTAACTTTATAAGGTATTTTCTTAGTTATTATAATTATTACCAGTGGGAGAGCTATTGCCCTATCTTGGATATGTTGAGTTGAGGCAGCCGCCTAAATGGAGATGTCTAGTAGGCAGTATGGTGCATAAGGAGGGAATTTAGGACTAAAATTTAAAATTTATATTGAGACCATGGACTAAGAGTCAACATAAGACAGGAGTTCCTGGAGATTATGAGAGTGAATGAATCTCCCAAGGAGAATGTGGAATGTGCAAGAAACTCTGAGGTGATAATCTTGCCCAATATGACATTTTGGGGATCATTAGGGCAACAGGGAGTAGCCATGGATGTTGGAGGAAATCCAGGAAATAATAATGTCGCTGACAGTAAGGGAGGAATGGAGAAAATTTGGGGTGTCAAGAAAAGTCAAGGTAAGTGAAGAAATCTTAAAAGTGTTCCACTGTATTATATGGGAATTTCATTCATGACTTTGGCAAGAGAAATTTTAGAATCAGAAGTTAAAGAGATTTTAGAAGTCAAGTAGGTTAAAAATTAGAGCAAGTAAAAACAGTGACTAGGGACGTATTTTGAGAAGTTTTCTTGTGAGGAGACAGAGAGAGAAAGAAAAGACTTGAGCAATTTTGTAGGTTGAAAGAGAAGTCCCATCAGAGAAGAAAGAGATAGTGCCTAAATTCTGTGAAAGCAGGGATCACACCTGTATTGTGATATTGTGATTAGCTGAATCCTCATCATGAAACAGAATGCTGGAACATGCTTGGGGTTCGGAATTTATCTGTTGAAAGACTTAAATGAAGCTGTTGAGGATAAGGTTGAGGGCAGGATATGGCTGCAAGGAGATCACATAGGAGTTTGGGAGGGAAAAATGCAGAGATGGAGGAGATCCTTCTACTGAGCCAGGAAAGATGCAGATGAGGAAGGGAGAGTGTGCACATAGTTTGTAGGTTTGTGAACAGGGTCAGAAAGTTGGAGGAGTTCTTATTTTATTTTCTCTAGGAAGAAGGAAACGAGAGTGACAGAGAATGCTGGAATCCAAAAGAGCTGACTACACCTGACAGCTTACAGGATATTTAAGGTTGAGACTATGAATTTATTTAAACTGGTTTCTATTTGTAATCCTATTTCTGAGATATAGAAATAATGTAAATTACCATAACACACATCCTCTAAACGCCCAAATATACACCCTTTAAATATAAGTTGCTAATATTCTTTCTATATTTGTATAAGATCTATGAGATAAAATTTTACTGAAATACTCACCATTTAACATTCTCCTTCCATGATCTTTCTCCTTTTCTTCCCTCTTCTTTTTCCTGAAGATAGTGTACATCATTGCCATATAGATTTTGAATTTTTATCATAATGTATTTACTCATAAAAACCACCAGCATACCTGAGAGATATTCTGGGTTTGGTTCCAAACCATCACAATAAAGCAAACATCACAATAAAGTGAGTCAAATGAATATTTTGGTCTCCTAGTACATACAAAAGTTGTGTTTACACTGTTCTGTAGTCTATTAAATGTGTAATAATATTATGTCTAAAAGAACAGTATAAATACCTTAACTTAAAAGTGCTTTATTGCTAAAAAATACTAGCCATCATCCGAGCTTTCAGGGAGTCATAATCGCTGATCGCAGACAACTATAACATATGTAATAATGATGAGAATGTTTGAAAGGTTGTGGGAATTATGAAAATGGGCCACCGAGACCCAAAGTGAGCAGATGCTTTTGGAAAAAATGGCACCAACAGACTTGCTCAATTCAAGGTTGCCACAAGCCTTCATTTTGCAAACAAATGCAATATCTGGGGAGCACAATAAAGCAATTAAGTGCAATAAAATGAGGTATGCCTAAATAGGATGTGGCTATTGTGTTTGAATTTCTCATAAATGTTATACTCTATGTATCATTTTACAACTTTTAAGCATGATTTTTAATTTTTAGGCATATCATGCTGATGCATCTAGACTATTCATTTTAGCTGTTATATAGTATTACAGTGTTTGAATATACCAGGAAGTACTGACCCACACCTCTGAATGACCATTGGGTTGTTGCTACCTTTCTGCCTTTGCAAACAGAGCCCTAGTGAACTCTCTTGTGCATGTCTCCTTGTCTACATGTTCAAGAGTTCTTCAAGGGTATTGGTAAAATTTCTAGGGCTTATGGTTTGTATATCTTCTTCAGCGTTACTCAATATTGCTAAAGTGTTTGCTAAGAAATTGCGAATTTATAATGGAACAATACTCTGTGTGTGTGAGGGAGAGAGATTTTTCACTCATCAGCTTAGGGTTTGGAAGACAAAGTAGATGTTTGGGGTGATCTATGGTTGAAATATTACTGGTAGTGTGGCAGAAAGACAAGGGTCAATAAAGTTGAAATATCAAAGAAAATGAAGACTGGAAGAGAAAGGTAAATGGAGAGGCAACGGGGCATCATAGAATTGAAGATTTCAGCCAGGCTGAAAGCAAGCCTATGAGAGAACAGGAAGCTCTAGGGCTAGGATGAGGTTAGCCCGTGGAATGCCGGTATTTCAATTTTTGGCTCTACATCAGTTATGTTAATTATAAGGTACAAGATAAGTTTATATAGCAAAAATAAAGTGGAGGTGAAGGCAAATGTGCCAGAACATCAACAGAACGGGGAAGACTGGGTGTTAAACCCATCATCTACAAATACCATTGAATTTATCCCGGCTAATAGTGAGAATTCACCCCAAATGATGTCACACATTTTGAAGGGTCTTTTTCTGCCAGGTAGCAGATGGGATGTAGACCCTGAAAGCTCAGTACAGCAGCGTGTGATCTTGGCTGAGAGAAGTTGAGAGCAGTCTTCTTCTTTCTTCTTCCCCCACATTTTTTTTTTTTTTTTTTTTTTTTTTTTTTTTTTTTTTTTTGCTGGCAGAGAGAAGGTTTTTGAATAAGCAGTGCTTGGAATTAAGACGGAGGTGTTAAAGATGCCATGGTTATTGCATATGCTCAGTCTGGTAAGTGGTCAGGGCTGAGCTGGAGCAGATGGCAAGGAGGAAAGGATGGCGATTAACAATTCCTGTCACATTTTGCTCTATAATTCGATGTTTGGGGATCAACTGGGATCAGTTGCTCAGTTGGGATCTCTACAACAAACTTCTATGCTTGTGAAAGCATCCTGCCCCGAGGCCATGGCTGCTACCAGTGGAGAGAGAGCAGCTTGAGAAGATGAGAAGGGAACAAGTTAATGAAGACAGCACTTCCCAGCGTGCTTTAGATTCATTTTGTAATCTATAGAGATGGGCGGTAACTTCCCAGGCTGGAGTAGTGGCGAAGGCACCATGCCATGTCGTGCCTTGGGTTTTGAAAATGGAATTTACGAGACAGTTGGGCAAACTCAACAGTCCAAGTATGTCTTTATGATAGAAATGACGAGGCTTGCTATCCTGAAGAGGGTTGTGGAACCACTGTGGAATCACACAGAGTTACAGCTCTGTCACTACTGCCAGGTTTATATGGTCCATGCACATTTCTTCTCTCTGCCCAGGCCAGGTGGGTTACAAGTTGTGTCTCTTATGTCTCTACAGTGGTGCTTTCCTTGACTATAGACTGGTTAATCCATGATTTCTTGCCTAAAAAATAAAACAAAAGAAAAGCTACTGTATGTTCCCAGCTAGAGAATCTGGACGTGTTCTATTAATTCATTTTTCAAATGAACAGATCCATTTCTCATTTGGCTGCTTGGATAGAATTTAAACTTGCAGTTTAGTGGAAAGCTGTTTTGTTCAAACTCTCTGAAGTAATCTTTGTCTCTGGATAGCTCTCTTTTTAAGGAAAGAAATCCAAAGTTTAGCTACCCTGCTAGACATACCCTGCTACGTATGTATTCATTCTTACTATCATCCTAGATTATAGATTTGATAGTTTCTTCTTATGCACCTGGCACAATTTCTCACTTTCTGGGAAGCTGTGTCTTACACTTCTTTACAAGAAACACCCTTAAATGATTCCTTGGGGTGGAATTTCCAAATCAGAGTTAAAGCTCTTAGTATTTTCCTTCTTAACATATAGGGTTTTCCTCAATCTCATTCAGGGACAAAAAGCCAAAATCTTCTTTAAGAGGTTGTCTCCTATCCCCTCACTGCTCTGCTAACCCATGTGACTGGGGAGACTACCATCTATCTTCCTAAGAAAACCAGGCCTCTTGTGTTACAGATAGTTTTTAATTTAGCTCTATAGATGATTTTCTCTCTGGGCACTATTTTTTTTTCTGGGCACTATTTTAATCTTTAAATTGTATTTAACATCTTTAGTTAATACTTTTATCATCCTTATAGGTAGTATATTGAGGTGAAATTTATATATATTTATATATACATATATATATACACACACCACAAATATATGTGAATATATATGAACAAATATATATGAATATATCTAATTTCACAAATAATATTTTCTGTATAAGCTCCACCTACAACAATCCATACTCATAAAAAATTTTCTACAATGAATCTATCAGGGATATAGTCATTACTAAGTGGTGTGGTTGAAGAAAAAGTGCTGTGGGGAATATCTAGCAAGTTAGAATTTTTTTCCACCATTCTCTCTAAATGTATCTTCCTCTTTTACTTATTTATGTCTATAAAGCTAGGAAATGCTGTGAGTGTTTGGTAGCATGCACTAACAAGATATCTCCTGAGAGATTTGTGACTTGTTTAAATGACTAAGTCATGGATCAGCAAATGAGATGTGTGCGGAAAGGGTTTGCACTGAGTAATAACCAGGTAAGTTCCAAATTCCCTCATATTTGGAAGGTGGTCAGATGGAACAAATGGTAGATAAAGTATTCCGTAGAGAGAAGGGCTTGATCCCAGTTTGCTTGCTCAAGACTGAGATCCATAGGCCAGGCAGAGGTGGGTCTGTGGTACAGGGGAAGTGACTGGAGAAGAGTGAGTTCCAAAGTATTGAGAACACTTCAGGGGCACTCTTATGTAAGGACCCTCTCCAGAGCTCTAGGTTGGTTGTAGAAGTTCCTTGCTAACTTATGGCAGTGTCCTGTTTCAGGGCCAAGGGCATGCAACACAGGACCTCCTGGGTTCTTCTAATTTCTATGGCCAACCCCTGAGGCTTTATCGTGAAGTGGGAATTTAATCAGAAACCCCAGGTACATCTTTAGATGCTCTCCAAAGCTCTGGGATTTTGTAGTGGGAGAGTCTCATTCTACTTCTCCTCAACTCTATGAGAGATTAATGCTGGGCTGGCTAGAGGGTAAAGTTCCCGAGGACAGGCATAGAAACCCAACATATACTGGATACCTTCATAAGGCAGAGAGCACAGGGCTTGGCACCTTGTTGAGGATTCACTGAGCACTCATAACCCCCCTTGAAATAGATGCTATTCTTTTCTCCATTTGACGGGACAGAAGCTGTGGCCCAGAGGGTGTAAGTAACTTACTTATGGTAGTAAATGGCAGGGCTGGAGTTCAAACCCAGAAGTCTGCCTTACCCTGAGATTTGTTTAATTCATTTTAAGTGCTTTTGCTAAGGTAAGAAACTGTTGCTGGAAGCGGGAAATGCTGTTTTTAGGACTTTTCTTAGCACAAGCTATAAAACCTAAGCTTGGCCTCAGTGGAGATGCTTACTTGAGATAATTTATATGATACCTATGATGTTGGTTAAAAATAGTGGATAAAATTTGAAATAACAAGCAGGAAAAGTTGAATGATTTGATTGTTGATTCAATTGGTAAATTTTGAAAAGTTACTTGAAATGTTACCTCCTCCCACAAACTCTTTAATAAGCAAACAAAAAACACTGGTATTTTAAAATTCCTTTTATTTGCTTTATCCCATAATGCAACAATTTGAAGATGTACATATACACAATGGAATATTACTCAGCCATTAAAAAGGAATGAAATCTTGCCATTTGTAACAATAGGAATGGGACCAGAGGGTATTAGGCTAAATGAAATAAGTCAGAGAAAGACAAATACCATATGATTTCACTTATATGGGGAATCTAGGAAGCAAAACAAAAACAAACAAGCAAAAAAGAATGAACAAACAATAAGCAAAAATAGACCTTTTAAAGATTTTGAGTTAATTAATATACATTCATATGTAGCCTTCAGGCACAGGGTATATGGTACTTACTGAAGAGTAAAAAGGTAAGATGAAATGAAGTATTAGCACCAAGTTGCTACTAATCTAGTAGGAGATGAGCAGAGAGTCAGGTCGGTGGTATGGAAGAGCAAAGAGGACAAAGAATGCACAGCAGAGTGGAGAAAAGACATGGGTGAGTATAGAATCAAGAATTTCCTGGAGAAGGTGAGGCAGAGGTGCCTATTTAAAGCAAGTATTAATTGTAAATTGGCAGAGCCACGCATGTTTTTATTATTCTGGGACCTGGTGGAGATGAGAAAACATATACCGAATATGGATATCTTAGAATAAATAATACCAAACTAGGAAAAAAACAGAGCCGTGGTGGTAAGCCAATGGTTCTTTTATAGTTACATGTGGAGTCCATTAAGAGAAAAATAAATGTTTGTACAGTTTGTACAGTTTTAATATAAAATTATTTTAGTTGCAAGTGATAACTCAAAGAGGCTTAAGAAAAAAAAAGTAGGGAGTGAAAATAATCTATTCACTAAACTAAAGTTTGGTGTATGTAGATTTAGGGACTAAGATGACTTAGTCTCTCTCCATCCCAGACTCTTGTCTTCATATTGTTTTTTTTCCCCTTAGGTAGGCTCTGTTCAGAGGGTGATAAGATGGACCCCAGAAACTCCAGGCTAACCCAGAGAGCCTCTTGGTGACTCTGATGGAAATTCCTAAGGTGACTTGGATTCACCTGTTTGAGTCACAAGCCCATCCCTGAATGCTGCTAGAGGGAGGAAACTCTATGATGGGCTATGTCTGGACAGGGTAGGAGATCGTGGTGTAGTCCACCCCACCCAGACTACATGGTCTGAAGAAGGGGAGGTACCTCAAAGGAAAAGTAAGGTCCTGTTACGGAAAGACAATGTTGGGCAGGCTAAAACAACCATTGACAACAATAGTCCCTTTTCTCTCTGGAATGTTCCCATATAATATCGTATTCTAATACAATATAATGACAATTTAATGTGTGTGTGTGTGTATATCCTTAAAATAGTTTTAAAGACCCCCAAAGCCTTCATGTGTGCTCTTCCCCCTGCCTGCATTGTCCCTCTTTTCCTCATATCCCTTCATAAACTAGTTACTGTTTGTTCATCTTTTGTGTTTCAGCACAAACATCGCTTTTTCAGGAAAGCTTTCCTTGACTTAACCAACAGGTTAGTGCCTCTTTTAAATATAGGGCTCAGTACTTTGTGTCATGGGCTTACTGTAAGATGTATTAACTTTCTATTAACATTTACTTAATTTTTTGTCTTCCTGATCACCTACAGGCTGGGTAAGTGATGGGTATGTTCTACGTGAGGACAGAGAATGCAGCTATGTCATCCACCATTGATTTGCCAGTGGCCAGCACAGTGCCTGGCAAAAGTAGTCATAAAAATATTTGCTGAAGGAATAAATAACTCAAATCAAGCCTGGAATAAATAACTCAAATCAAAATCTGGAACATTTGGCAGAAGTGTAGAATCAAATTTGCTGAACTTTCTCCTTTACATTTTGTGGTTGTTAGAAGCCACATCTAAGAACCAAGTGTACCAAGGTCTTGAAGATCTACACTTCTCTTGAGAGTCATGGTAGTTTGCTTTTACTTAAAGATATTATCCATCTTATAATTAATCATGCTTTTCTTATTTACTGGATTTCTAGGAAGATGAAGAGTCAAATTGACTGACTTGATTTAAATATTTTAACCTGCACTTTTGTAAACTTACCTCTCAAATCCCCTTCAAGCACAAGTAGGACATAAGTAAAAAAGCAATAATGAGTGATAGTTTTCACTTTCTGAGATCAGAGGTAAAACTAGAACAGATCTTTGTTTTCCACAATTGTCTTTGTGACACCCATAGTAAATACCAGAAAAGAGCTGGGAGTTAAAATGTTTCATAGGATCTCTTCCCACATTGGAGCATATTTCTATCTGAGAAATTGTAAAGCTATAAAGTTTTAATTACCAGAAGAAGAATTGGATTAATTTATGGTGGATTAGTACCTATAAGAATCACCTTCCCTTTGCTTTCAGAATATTTACTACTGAGAGATTTATGTCCCTGAGATTTGCATACATCTGCTTCACATGGAAGTCTACAGTGATGGTGAAGGCTTCAGGAACCTAAGAAGGGGGTTCTCCAAGAAGATGTGGGTTAAGAACTGAAGCTGGCTTGCTATCATGTCTCTCCCACTGTTGGCCTCCTTTCCAGAGCACTCATTTCGAATGGAGGCAAAGGAGTGTCACAGACATACAGACTGACGTTTCCCCACTGCAGGGTGATCTGATACCACTGTACTTCTTAGGGAGTTGAAGTCCCAAGCATATGTGATCAAAATTATCAAGCACACTTCTGACAATTGCCACGTTTCTCTGAACCTTGGTGTAGAGGAGGAGTAAGGGGAGGCAATGTGTGTTTCTGGAAGATTCTGACAAAGCCTGGAACTCTTTCAGGAAAGCATCATATTGAAACAATGTGCTTTTTGCTCTGGATTTGTGGAGAAGCCTTATACAAAACAGTTTCCCAAGTCTATTTCTGTACTGTTTCAAAATTATAATATTAAATTAAGACAATGAGTTTTATTGAAATACTTTCTGCCTTGATGATTATTCAGCAAACCAATGTGTTTAGTTTTTGGAAGAATCCAATAGTTCTGTGCAGAATAGATGGATAACAGTATTCAAGAGGAAAGAGGTTTTCTTTTCTAGTCCTCCTTTTAACCCATGGCCTAAAAGTTTAACAAATTTAAAAAAGACTCCAACAAGACTTGACCTCAAATAATCTTCACAGTGTCTTTATGAAACTAAGTATAAGTGAATGGAAACATATGGAATTCATTTTTAAGAAGACAGATCTTGATTCTAATTAAGAGAAGGACATTTGAAAAAATGCATTCTAGATTTCAACAACTTTAAAAAAGCTAGAAGCAAGTCCAAGATGTTTGATGAACTAGTAATCCCTTTTCTACTTTTGATTTTACCCAGTATGCCCTCTCTCACCCTCCCTGTCTGTTGCTCACATTTTAAAGGAAAGAACGGGCAAAATGGTATCCAAACAATGGGATAAGACTAGTGAGACATTTGTAAAAGCTTTTTTGGCATTAGAAAGAGAAAGAACAAATTAGAGAAGCTGGTGGTAGTGGTCAGATAATGGGGTGGGATTTTGAAGTGCTTGCCTGTTTCTTGGGTTTGAGGCCACTGCTTCATTTTTTGTTTCATGGACGCCAAAGGACATTTTTCATTTGGATAAATTCCATGGGAAGAGAAGATAGTAATTGGTTTTCCCTGTTGTTCAACTTCAGAGAAAATAGTTATAGAAGAAGCCTCACAGAAGGGATCCATACAAAAAACATTTAAAACAGAGGTTATGAGTAATCTGAAAATGAAAAACTGTTATTAATGATAAACTACTTACAGAATGCAGCAGACTATAATCTTCGCTACTTTGTAAAAGGTTGTCATTGATTATCCCCATCTGTCACCATTGCTGCTCCTAGTCAATTTACCAAATTGTCTTTATGCTGTCATCCTTTTCCTAGATATTTTCTTAATTCTGAAGATGTAAAGAAATGCTGGTATTTGCCAAAAATTCTAATAATAACTTGGGAATTTTAGGATTGGAGTTTAAATTCACCATAATGATCATCAATGACTGCAGGAATATTTTGCCCCAGAGAAGTCTTGTATGCTCAGCTTGAAAATTGGGCATCAGGTAAACTAGGTGGTTGTAGCAGACATGCCATAAGTTGACCTCCAGTGAGTGATACCCTTGTATAATCCCCCATCACCACCCTGAATGCAAAGGGAACTTGCTATTTACTTCTAACCAGCGGCAAAGGTTATTCATCTATGTCACTCCCCTGAGTATGTTTAGTTGTATAACACCAACTCAGTGGACTGGAGAGAGATGTTCTCCTGCTAGCCCTGCAGCAGTAAGGTGCCTTGTTATGTGAGGGGATGTGAAAGGGTCACATGACAGGAACTGGGACAGGTCTTTAGGATCTGAGGGACACCTCTTGTCAAAAACTAGTTAGAAGCTGAGGCCTCCCACCAGAGCGCAAGGAAATGAATTCTCCAATAATCTGAATCACCTTCAAGGTGGTTTCTTTCTAAGTTGAACCTCCAGATGAGTTTGCTCAGGAATCCTGCTGACAGCAACTTGGAGTTGGTAAGTGTGTGTTGTTTTAAGCCACTGTGTTGATGGCGATTTGTTATGCTGCAGAGAGAACCCATATAGTAGTTGAATTGTTCTAGCTACTCCCTGGATAGCCTGTTCTACCATCTCTCCCTAATGGTCTCAAAAGATCTCACCACCTCCTTGGAAATGGGAAAAAGCCTAGAGGTAGCAAAATAGAAATTAATGGCTCAGCAAATTAGCTTGCCACAAATAGAAGTAATACTGTTAGTAATATTTTCCTGAATGGGGAAAAAACATCTAATAGGATTCTTTAAGAAACTGTGAAATAACTAAGTTATATTGACTTAGTCTCAAATAAAGTTTGAGAGAAATGCAGGAAGTCAGTTACCTGAAAAATTAAACTAAGTCTTGGAAAGGCAGAAAGTTTTAATAACCTTTTTGGAAAATCAATATAGAGTCTGTGTGGGGAAGTTATAAGCCCAGTTAAATATTCTAACACCAAGGCCAAGGCGGTTCTCAGTGAGGAGGACTTATTTTTCTTTCATAAACCACCTTCTTTATAGTCTACTCGCAAAATAATATTTATTACACGGGTATTCATAGTGCATAGTTGACTCCCAGTTACATGTTAAAACCCTATTTGACTTCAGTTCCCTTGGAGTCAGCTTTCTGTGTTATTTCTTTCTTTTAATCAGCCTTCAAAAGGATTTTTGCAATCTCCTTGCCCTCTCTACCAAAGTCAGCTGTGATAAGGTTCTCTGTTAGCCATCATCCAGGTCTGTAAATCAATGCTTTCTATGTCTCAGGACAATGTGCATTTCAAGCTTTCTGTCATTCTTTCATTTATTCATCCATCTGACACATTTTTAATCAAGTAGTTTTTACATGACAATCAATATATTAGATGCTAGAAACACATCATGATGAGCAAAAGGGACTTTATCTCTGTTCTCATTTTGTTTGCCATCTAGTGATGAATAGAGACACCAGTCAAATAATCTCAGGGATTGTAGCCACTGACCAGCATGGGTTAGTGTATTTTGATGGTAACCTTGTCTACATCACTGATACTGTAACATCTCTCAGCCCGGGAAGACCTATCCTTACTCCAAAGAGACCTAATTTTTGAGAGATACACATATAGTGCAGGACTCCATGCATAGTAGATGCTTTTCATATATAGGAACGTGGCATATACATTCTGAGCATTTCAGAAATATCAACAGTGAAAACATACTCCATTGCAAGGAGGAGGCATTGGGCGGCAGAAAAGGGGAGCTAGCTTGATTGCACACTGCAGTGGAGAAGGACTGATGGGATGGGGAGAGGCTGAGCAGCAACCCCTTTGGCATGAACAGGAGTCCAGAACAAACACCCTGCAAAAAGGAACTTCTTGGGGCAGGTGAGGTTGCTCATTGCCGATGATGTCTGAAACCAGTTTCGAAAAGAATAAAGAAACCTGACAATGATCCTGAGCTCTGGGCACAGTGGTGATAGAAGGAAAGGGAGAAAGGAAATGAAAATAGCTTATCCCCTGAATCTAAGATATGAAAGAGGATTACTGAGGGGATGAGAGGCTGACAGACCCCTTATTTCCCTTCAGATTTTATTCTCTTTTCACTTCTGTTCTCACCTTCTCACAAATGTCTGTATTTTTATCACTATATGTTTTTGCTCACTTTTGTTTCTTAGTTCTCCTTTAAATATCTCGCTCATATACTTTTGAGGCAGTCTGTTAACAAACTGAAATTCGTGAGTAATTGAATGGTAACCTACTATTTCTAGGGTGCTTGTGTGTCATAAGTGTAGGGAATGCTGGAGATGTATCAAGACACTGTACTGACCACACTTTTTTTTTTTTAAATTTCTTTTCAGCGTAACAGAATTCATTGCTTTTGCACCACACCCAGTGCTCCATGCATTCCGTGCCTCCGTAATACCCACCACCTGGTTCCCCCAACCTCCCACCCCCCGCCCTTTCAAAACCCTCAGGTTGTTTTTCAGAGTCCATAGTCTCTCATGGTTCATCTCCCCTTCCAATTTCCCTCAACTCCCTTCTCCTCTCCATCTCCCCATGTCCTCCATGTTATTTGTTATGCTCCACAAATAACTGACCACATTTTTAAAAGAATGTGTAAGAAGTAAAAGTGAAATCCATCACCCCACCCTTAAGTCATTCTCTGTCCTGTATTTTTTGTTTGACCTTTTGTCTGACTTGCATTTTTATGGCATTGAAAAAGAACACAACATCAATATTTAATGCATAGACACCAGAAGTTAGCAACATTTATTGAATATTTACCATGCAGAAGGATATATGCACATTTCTCATAGATAAGGGTAGCTACTGAGTTTTAGCTTCAAAATCGCAGAGGAAAATTCTCAGAGAAAAGGTAGTCTTTTTTAACATTCAAATGATACATTTGATTATAAAAATCTTGAGACAGATTTTATATTTGAAATTGGTGCCTTTTAAAGTTCATTGGAATCTTGACACTGAGAAAGACAATTAGATTATTTAAACCTATAACCTTGATTCAGTCAACCGGTATTTATATGCCAGCAACAAGAAAGTCACAGAAATGGCGCTGTGGTGGTGAGGTGAGGAGGCATCATTGCTCCTCCCTTGGATATCACCATGTACCAGAGCTGTATGTATAAATGTAAGGGCCTACTTAGCCAGAGCGACTCCATCTCGGTTAAAAAGCCATTTCGTTGTTTGTGCAGTAAAACTTAAACTGACCCTGCCACCACCCCGCCTCCACCCCGAGGAACTTACTTAGAAGCAAGTCTGGGAGACAGAGCCCAAATACAAGGACAGGTCAGGTCAGGTGGAGACAACTGAGCCCAGAATACAAGGACGAATCAGGCCAAGTGGAGACATCCAATCAGTCAAGCGCACATACTATCTCCCTAACCACCAAAGAATGTAAACTCCGCCTTTTGGGTGCCAAACTTGAGCACCAATTCTGACCTGAGTAATAGGATAGTTCAAACAGCTACTATAGGGTAAATTATAATTCAATTGGCCACCTGCATGTGGCCTAACATGACTATGCAACTTTCTGTGTATGTTACTATCTCATTGGCCACCTGTGTGTGGCCACATGGCCTTTGCTCTATAAAAGTTAGTCTGTGAGGCTGGGAGGGGTCGCTCTCTTTGGAAGCGGCCCTGGCAGGTCAGTCTAACTTCTAATGCTTGGCATAAAATAAAGCTTTGCATAACTTTCACTTTGTCTCAGTCTCATTCCTTTGATAACGGGACCCCAACATAGATAAGTGAATTGCAAGGCAGAATGTGATCAATGGTACAATAAAGGCACAAACTGAGTGCCCTAGAGGTTCCAACCAAGGAGAACTTCTGGTTTCAGCGTCTGAACAGATGAAGCATCTGAGCCTAGTCTTGAAGAGCAAGTAGGCAGAGATGGTGAATGTGGAGGAAGTTATAAGTAGAGAACCAACCAGCAATCATGGAGGAGGTAAATGTGGACCCATCTGGGGAAAGAAGACTATGCCAAAGTGACCTCAGCCTCTGTGAGAGGCTGGGGCCAGGTCACCAACGACCTCCTTGAACACAACGGTACTGAGTTTGCTTTTCTTTGGCATGTCGTAGAGATTCAGTAAAGGTCATTGGAGAAATGGCAGGATAAGAGCTGTGGAAACCACATGGATTCATGGAGAGGCAAGAGACAGGGGACAGGAGGCCAGTGAGGAGACAACGTCAGGAGTCAGGGAGAGAGCTGGCTTGGTGGCAGGAATGATGGGGAGGGTGGATGTCAGAGATCTGGGAAGAGAGTTCCATGAGCTTTGGCATCTGTGCCGATGCAGGAAGCATTCCGAAGGAGTTGAGGGTGGTTAGGAAGGGAGGTGTATTCTGTGGGGAAAAGGGATTTCAGTTTTGGTTAATAAAATAATTGGTCTTTAATTTTTTAAGGAAAATTCTGTATTTTACTATGCTTTAAAAAACCCAATGCTTCCCTTACAGAGAGAAGCACCAAGTTTGAATTGCACAGCAAGCACCATGAGTAACAACGTGCTAGGTTTATTTAGGAGACCAAGAACTGGAGCAGAACTGCAGGTTTTCTGGACACCCCCCTGAGCCAGCAGGCTCCTCATTGTTCTTTAGATCTCAGCTTAAAGGGCTTGTCCTCAGAGACCGCCTCATCCATGTGGACACGGCTGTTCTTGAGCATAATGTACCTTCGTCACTGCCCCTACAGCTTGTTTTATGAAACTCATTACACTTTATATTAGGTATACATGGAGTCATCTACTCATCTAACTTCCCACTGAAAGCTTTAGAGCAAGAACGTTAATTGCAACTTTTCTAAATTTAAATTTTAACTTTACTAAATTTAAAATTCTAAATTTTAACTTTCCTAAAAAATTTAGAAAATACCTCTAATATATGTTCACAATATATGTTTACTATGTGTTAGTTACACATAGTGAAACTGGCACAGAGTAGAACAAATAAATATTAAGTAGATGCGATGGCCCTGACCAGGACATTTATGGAGCTCAGAGGAAGGTATAGCTTATTGGAAGCTTCATACAATATGGAAAATCAAGTGCATAGTTACAAGATCAACTAGAGAGGGAACATGAAAAGAAACACTTTTTTTTTTTTTTGACATCGTTCTCATTTGACTTAATTGCATATAGTGTGTGAATTGATCAGGTAAATTAAGTTATTCTAGTGAGTGAATGATCTCTTACTCTTCTTCCTTCCCTTCCTTTCAGAGAGAGCAGGGAAACAATGACATTATTTGACGTCAGCTTTCACAAAGGCTGGGACAGTCAGAGTTCCTTAACTGTGGCCAGAAGGCCCCTGAGAGGAGCTGCAGAGCTGTGGAAAGAGACTGAGGCCACACGCACACTCAGGCTCGCCTGATGGCCAGATCCATTCACATACGTGTACTGATAAGCTGCAAACACAAACAGATGTTGTTGTGGTGAATGACCTAAAACAGATAAAACATCTTCTCAATCAAGAGATATTTGAAAAGCCTGGTCCAGACACTACATCATATCACTCAGCGGGGATTTTGACTGTGTGACTTTGGGTGGGTATGTAAAATTCAGCTTTATGAGATGATGCCAAATTGTTCTCCAAAGCGATTGCACCTGCTTCTCTCCCACCGGAAGTGAAATCGCATCCTCCTTGCTCTACATATACTCAGTCTTTTAAAGTTTTGCTAGATCTGTGGGTGTAAAATAGTGCCCTATTTTGGCTTTACTTCTAGTAAAGTAATATCTTTTACTACCTTTTAATATGTATTTTAGTATATTTTATGTATTTATTAGACATCTAGATGGTCTCACCTGTCAAATGCTTGTTTATGACTTATGCTCATTTTTTATAAGTTATCTGTTGATTACTCACTTGTGTGAGTTATTTTTTAAAAATATATTTTCTATCCTTCTCTCTTCTGCTTTGTTGTATGTGTTGCAAACCTTTGACCAGTTTGTTATTTGCTTTTTTAAAATTTTTCCTTTCCCCACTATATTTGTGGTGTCTTTTGATGAAAAGATATTGTTAGATTTTCTTACCCAAACTCATCCATCTTTTTCTTTATGGTTTGTACATTTTGAGTCTTGAGAAATCCCTTCTTCATATATTCTCCTTTTCTTCCTACCTAAGCGTTTTCAAAAGTTGCCTTCTACGTTTACCTTTGAATGATTCTAAAAGTGTAAGTTTTTTACATGTACCTTCTTTGACTGTGTCTTTATGCTTTGGCAGCAGGTACCCCAGAGCTCCCAAATGCCATTATAATGTATCTGCGTGAATATGGCAAGTGTACAAATCGGAACTTTTCATTCTGAAATAGATTTGTAAAATCGGCCCCCAAATGCAACTGTGTGACTTTCTGGAAAGCACTCACTCAGTATTTCAAGTATTTTTAAAGTTGAATGCAAATTCTGGATTTCAAACTACATTCTCAAAATTGTGTTTTCGGCGCCTAGGTAATTAACCTCATCTTATTTCTTAACCAGAAGGAAAAAAGGCTTTGTTGTGACGTGGGATAAAGGGGCTGACCAGAGGCAACACCATGAAAAACACCATTTGGAAATGTCAGATGTCAGTGAAAGTCACAGCCAATGTTGCTGGTGAGCAGTGGTTTTTGTTCCAACTGTTTCTACTTTTATGCTGTTATTAGTGACTTCAAATATTTTAGCAAATCCAATTTCGAGGGGAGGTTTCATTGTATATATTATAAATCTTTTCTTATTATTAAATAAGAAGAAATGTGTTCATAAAAATTATCTGGAATTTTATGTATTCCTTCTCCCCGAAATGCCTTGTTACTGAGAAATTCTCATTCCTTTCCCCTAAAAGACATTAGAGAAATTTGGGGGGATGTCTAGCTTCAATGGAAAGTCATACAAAATAGCTTTAATTTTTTTCCAATATGATTTTTCTGTAAGGAACAGTTAAATACCTGATTTTTTTTCCTTGTCATTTCCTTAGGGAATAAAAGAAGATACAAATCACATTGACAAATATTAGTATCACTTGGATTAAATTGAAGTCAAATTATTGTAATCATGCTTCGGTCTTGGTCTTCTGTTTCATATCTGTGTAAAATTAAGTGACACAATTTCATTACCTCAGAAATCTGCCCCTATGAAGATCTAGGATAATGTCATGTGGAATTAATGATTCAATTTCTAGAAGTGGATTTAAGCTGTACTGAGTATTAAAGCAATTTCAGAGAGTGTCTTTGCTATTTTCTTGGACATTTAGAAATATGGGTTGGAGATAGGAATACAGCCTGGTCGAATCAATACAGGATAGTAAATATTTAAGTGTGTCTGAATAAAAAGAGGTAATGTAGTTAAGTTTAATCCTGGGTAATAACCATCCAGGCCAGTGGCCTGCTTTTGAACTGAGAACACACCTGCTTCCCTTTGCATCCTCTGCCAGGATGTGTGTAACGCTTCGAGCTGGGATTTCAAGGACAGTCAATACAGATTACTGCAGAATCTCATTTACATGACACCCTGGGTGTTCTGAGAAGAACCTGGGAAACCTATGCAATAGTTTATAGACCAAACGGACTTCCATATTAGGCTTTGCCTTGGCTCTGGGCACAATACGGGCTCCTATTGCATAATCCCTCTTGATGGAGAGGTACCTCTTGCAATGAAAGTCAAATGCATTATTTTGGCTAGTCAGTCTTCCCAGCTGCCACATGTCTTACTTTATGTCAAGTAGGCAGCTGCTTACAGCTGCCTGGAGACGGTTTTATCCATTATAGTCTTTTGGTGAGGGCTTGTGCTTCTCGAAATTTAGGCCATGGGTGGTAGGTGTCTCTACAATGACGACAATGAGAGAACCCAAGCAGCTTTGAGGCTTTGAGAGGACTTCCCTGACGGCAGAGTGATTCTAAAGCATCAGATTCCAATCCTGACCCCAGATACTGTGCTTCGTGGACTAATTATTCATCCTCTTCTGAACCTTCTATTTCCCTTCTGCACCAATCTCGGTCATCCTGCTTCTACCTCAAAAAGGAATAGAAATGTTGAGACAGGGGGAAAACACAAGATGGTCATTTTAGGGTGATGTCTCTGCAGAATGCTCAGCATTTTAGCGCTTTTGAAAGAGTTTGAACTCAAAAGATCTTGCTATGGCTTTGGCTGCAAAATCATGCTTAGCTCTGGTGACGGACTGGGACCAGGAGATGGAAGAGGCTGTGTGGATGGTGACAGGGGAGAAGGAGCAAGCAGAGCAGCTCTGAATGCCTACACGTGGGACCATGGGTGAAAGAGAAACACGTTCTGTGTCATCGGAGTCCGGATGTGCAGGCATTCGGGTGTTGCCTTTGTTAGAGAATCACATCAAACCTGCATGCTAATACATTTTTATACTTTGTTTCCCATCCGAGGAATCTATAGGTATTCATTTTTAGGAGTGTTTTGTAAAAATATGCAGAGATATTGATTGGCCATAAAAATTTAAAGTAGAGCACAGAATTGATCGACCAACTACAGAGGAAGTTCCTTCACAACCATTAATGCACACGCTCTCTTCCGCTGGGACACCGTCATCATATGGTTGGGTGACATTCCATTCTGTAGTACAGAAAAGACACATTCTACATTCCATTCACAGCTTCAGTTTCAAGCTTTATTGATTTCTTCCTTCTTTCGGACTTACCTGTTTCTTTGTAACCCCCTTTATTAGTCCTAGTTTTGCCCTTTGTAGGTACATAGCAGAATCTACACTTTTCATAGAACACACAAAGAAAGGCTGTATTGTCTTAGCAATAAGGGAGCGAAGACCAACCACATGCCAGGCTCCATTCTGTGCTTGCATGAATGGCCACATCCAATCACTGTAATCTTATTAGATAATTCCTGTTAATGTCCTCCTTAGTTGAAACTTAGACTAATTCGGTGACTTGCCCATGGCCACACAGCTGGAAAGAGGCTAAATCAGGGTTTGAACTCAGGCTTATACCAAAGCCGACACTGCTACCATTGCTCTCACCTTACTTTTTTCTTCTTTCTTTTTCCTCTTAGGTAGCAGTACCTCCTGTCAGTGGTTACCCAGGTGATCAGCTGGTCTTCAAGCGATTAGCAAGGTCTTCATCACTTTTTCCCATTCTTTCTCTGTCATCCATGCTCATTATTATTTGTCTGGCTCGAGGCCCTTCTCCAGCCGGTTGTGGATGAACAGTGCTGAACAGGAGAGAGCCAAGCACGCTCCTCCTGCTGTGTACAAAATCAAGCCATTAGTCAGCTGTCTTTGGGCTCTATTCTCTGTCTCCCTCACTGAGAGAAACTGTCAAACATTTTGCTGATTCAGAAATATAGTTTTTTCTTCTTCCTTTGTCATCAGGAAAGCTATATTACATTTTAGAACTAGTCCTAGGTACTACTTTCCTCTAAACTATTACACATAGTTAGCATACCCACTTTAAGAGGAAACCCATGGGTCTATTCACAGTTTTAAGGAGGAAAATACCTTTGAAATTGTGATGGTGTGTTAAACCTAGAAATGACAACAGAGACAGCAAACTAGAAAATGAACAACTATTCTAGGTAGCTGAGCAGCCAAGTGTAATAATCATGCATTTGAATACTTCTGTGTGTTCTTCCTCCATTCCCTTCACTATAAACTCAGAGGCAGTGTACTCTATTCACATATTTAGAATCTTTCATCAGAAAGTTCCAGGGGGAACTAAAATAGTCACTATTTTATGATGTTTTTATTGGACTTTGCATTTTGTACAAACTCCAGAATTTAACAATGTAATGATTTGGTTGTTGGTCTTGCTGAGTGGATACCAAGTATACCCTAGGCAGAGAAACACATGTTGACTGTCATGGCGGTTACTATAATAGGTTGGAATGCCCTCTTCCATCATGTGACCTATTACAGAAGCCAAGGAGAAAGAGAAAAGAGAGGTATAGCAGAAAGCAGAGGGTTGCTCGATGAGCCACTTGGGCCTTTTCCGGCTTATATTGAATTCCCACTCATGTTTAGAACCAAGACTTTAGAATCTCTAGAAGAAGAGATAAATGGCACCTGATACTGGTCCCGATACTCCCAGTTTTCTTATCAGCACCTGATGTCTGGGCCATTCATGGCTTAGAAAAAATTTTTCTTCACTGTATTACAGATAGGTGGGCAAAATTGTTCTATGGAAATGTCTCCGGGGGCATTAGTGTTAAAAGATACCTTGTACGAAAACATTCAAAAGTTGGTGCTGGTTTAAACAAAGTTAAACAGTTTTCTTTCCATCTGGATTTTCCGAAGTCTTTTTTATGCTAGTGTGCATTGAGAATCTGAGGGGTAAGCATGGGGAGAAGAAATTACTCTCAGCAGTTCCCCAAACTTATTTGACCACAGAATTCTCTTTTCTTTCCCCAACAGAATGCCATCCAGATATTCATATTATATGGGATACACTTTCTAAAATTTTCTTTTGAAGACTTATTGAATAGATGCAAGATTAACATCAAATTACAGTGAAGTTATTTTCAAGCTGGGAGCTCAAAATAGAATTAGAACTCACTCCCATTAATATTTGTGTAGCTGCTAATCCTTGCTGAATATTTTATAAAGAATGCTAGGAACTCTGAATATCAACTGAAGTTAGAATAAAGTTCCTGATGGCTTATAATTTCACTCTCATACCTTCCACTAATAGCATTTTGAATGTCCTTTTGCCCACAAGAAGATCTAAGTTCGGTGACAAGCCATAAACCTTCCCTCCCTTTCTGGTCCTTCATATATTTCCTGTCCTCTGAAATCCTTAGTTTTTATTGAGTTTTTAAAAGTAATGTGTCAGGTCCTAATGCTCCTGCTGGTTTAAGGAAAAATGCTCTCACTAATAAATTATAATGAATTGTCAGTCTCAACAGGCCTGTGACCTTCAGTCAGTAGGGGGTTCGAGGCTCCACTCCACTTCCCCGCCTTCTTGTCGGAACCACTTTTCTTGTTCCAGTCTGTCCCTCTTAATTTATGGGTGGGCTGCCCACAGGACAACTCACCTGCAAAAATAGTTCATGCTGTGGTGTTTATTATACTAAGTAGGGCTCATGCTGACTGAGAGTTTGTACAAGGGGATGGAGTTGCTGTCAAGATCTGCCATCATCTGAGCTGAGCTGGCATTCAAAATCTCTCATATTTCAGCATCTTAAATTTAGTGGGGTGGGAGTGGGATGGATCGGAGTGAGCTGGGACATGGCAGGGTGAAGCCTGCTTGTATGGGTTGTTCTAGAACCTCTGTAAATCTGACTTTAGTGAAATGCATCAGCAGGACTGCAGAACAGAAATAGTAAAATGGCGCTCTGCTAGCACAAGGTAATGAGAGATCCCTGTTGTCTCTGGGAAGAAATGCTAAGTTACGTAGGTTTAAGCTGATTTTTTCAGTGAACTGAGTGAAATACTAACTGGATGTATTTTCTCTATTCCTCAGTTTTAAGCATTCCTGGTTTATTAAATTAATATGGACTACTTACAGAGAATTTGAAAAGAATATGCTCCCCCCAAAAGAGAAACAATAATGCTACTATCCTCTCTTCGAGACTGTTACTCTTAACACTGTAGTTTTTTTCCCCTAGTGGGTCGTCTATGCATATTTGCCATAATTGCGACAATAGAATATATACAATTTTTGTGGGTTTTTTCACCTGATAGTATATCATAAGCATTTCTCATATTACAAACACTCTTTGTAAATGTACATCCTTTCTAATGCTGAGCAGTGTTTTATAGCACGTGTGAAGTGTTACGTCATTGTTACGTCATTCTCTAACAGTGGAAGAGCCTTAATGTTATGCTCTGTCACATGGGCTTTAGTTTTTGCTTTAACTTTTCTTATCTTTCCTTTTTTCTGCCCTCTGCCCTCCCTTTTTCTTTTCTTTCTTCTTTCCTTCCTTCCCTCTTTTTTTTTTTTTTTTTTGCAAATACTCAAAAATCAAGTTTCTTCCTGAAACTCAGGGCCTTTGTATTGCCGTCTCCTCTTCCTACAGGACTTTTCTGCCAGATTTGCAGAGACAGGCCCCAGGAAAGCTCTGGAGAAACAAATGATGGAATCATTCATTCATTGTTGGTCTTGGTCCTCCTGAAACAAGAGCTGTCTGTCTTGTTCAACATTAAATCTCTAGCCCCTCTAATGGGTCTGGGACATTGTAGGTAATCAGTACATACTTATTGAATAAATTAATATATCAAACCTTTAAGTTATTCCTCTTTGCCTTTTGGGGGCTTTTATTAATTATATAAAAATTGTGCTTAATTTAAGCACAAAAAACTGTGCTTAAATTTTTATCTGCATTTTGAATTATCTCCTTGGAATTGATTATTAGAGTGAAAACTTACAGACCAAAGAGTCTGAGCATCTTTTTTTTTTTTAATAACTTTTTTTTTAAGATTTTATTTATTTGACAGAGAGAGATCACAAGTAGGCAGAGGAGAGGAGGAAGCAGGCTCCCTGCTGAGCAGAGAGCCCGATGTGGGGCTCCATCCCAGGACTCTGGGATCATGACCCTAGCCAAAGGCAGAGGCTTCAACCCACTGAGCCACCCAGGCACCCCAAGCCTGAACATCTTAACATTCTTAACTCAAGCCAATTGGCTTTTGTGAAAGTTTGTACTGTTAGTATCAGCCAGGAAGGAGTGTGCTCTTCTAACCTTAATCTCAATTACAATTCTCACTGCAACCAGGACTGGCTCATTTTTAAACCAAATGCTGAAAAAAATAGGGATCATGCAGTTTTAATTTAATGTCTTGATTACTGTAAGTTGACTTCTTTCATTACCTGTGTTTCCCCCCTTGTGAATTTTCTAAGTTCCTTACTCACTTGTCCCTTGAGCTTCTTTTCTTATTCTTATTCTTATTATTTTCTTATCAATTTACTTGGGGTTCTTTTAAGTCAAAACCGTTAGTCTTTTATCTGTGTATTTATTCAAATTTTTAATTGACTTTAATATTTTAAGAGTCATTTATAAATCAAATTAACCAATCTTTCTATTTTTCTGTAATTTGTTCCATAGCATTTAATCCTAGAAAATCCTACCCTATTCCAAAATCAGATAAATACTCATCTGTCTTATAACTTTCCTATAGTTTGACCATTTTAAAAACTTTTAATTTGTTAATTTGTATGAATTCCATTTATATACAATATGAGGTGAGGATCTAAATAGAACTTTTTTCTGAATGGCACATCACGGTCCTTGTCTTTCCAACTGAGTCCTGGTACCTCTTTGTCTTAAAACATTTTGATGTAATATACACCAATTTAACTATTGCTATAATTGAAAATAATTTAAATGTCTCTTAGTAATGTTTAGAAAATATACAATTTAGTCCTCCTAAAATAGGAACAAATTTATTTTGGTGTTCTATTGACTGCTAATCAGCATGCTTAACATGTTTTGAAGTATCAGTAAAGGCCTGCAAAGTCTTTTCAAATTAAACAAATTTTATCATCAAAATTAAAAACACTTTGGTATAAGGAAAGATGTTCAAGTTAAAAACCAAGAAAAAAACTGAAAGAACATACAGTAATGCATAATACAAAGATTTAATACCCAGAATACTGGAAGTACTTTCAGGACTCAATGAAAAAGATAACTGGACAGAAAAATGGGCCGAAGTTAAGAATAGGCGATTCATAGAAGAACAAATAAAAATGACTAATGAATGGGAGTGCCTGGTTGGCATATTCAGATAAACATCAAATTCTTGGTTTTGGCTCAGTTCAGGATTTCAGGGTCATGAAATCAAGACCCCTGTGGGGCTCTATGCTCAGTGGGGAGTCTCCTTGAGATTCTCCCCTCTGTCCCTCCTCTCCATGCTCTCTTTCTCGCTTTCAAATAAATTTTAAAAAAATCTTTTAAAAATGACTAATGAATAAATTCAATATGCCCAGACATGAGCAGTTAAGGAATTGTAATTGAAAAATGGAAGTATATTTTACCTGCATTAATTTGGCAAAAATTTTCGAAGACTGATATTCATTTCTTCCATGAACCTTGTTGGATGTGTAAACTGGGACAGTCATTTTTGGAAATAATTTTCATAATTTACCAATGTGAATTAGAGATGAATCTATAGTTCTTCAACCTTTCAATTTTCTTTCTAGATTTTTAGATTGCAAAGCTACTTAGCTATGTTTCCAAAAAGGCAAATTAAATAATCTTTAAAGGATATTTCAAGGTTTATTTATAAAACTGAACTATTTGGTCACAACCTAAATTTCCATTAATGAGGTAGTGGCTAAACAAATATGGTATAGCCATATTATGAAATAGGAGTCAGCAGTTAAAAAGGATGGGGTAATAGCATCCTAAAGAGAACATCAAGATATGTATTTTATTAAAGATAGCTCTGGAATAATCCATATGGTATGAATGTATTCCATCTACACTCTAGTCATAAAACAAGGCTCTCTGCTTCTAGGTTCTATCATCTATCTATCTAATCTCTTTCTCTCTCATCAGTCAATGAGAAGCATGTAAGCATATTTAAAAAAAAAAAAAGTCTGGAATGACAGATACCGTAGTAATAATAGTAGTTATTTGAGGAGAGGAGATTGGGGTTAGTGAAGGCAGAGGCACATTTTTGCATTTCCTTTAGTTTTAAATGAAGATTTTTAGATAAGGATGGCACTTATGTATGTGTGCCTGTGTACATATGTATGTATATTATTGGGTTGATTTCTAATTTTGGCTTTTATAAACCAGAGCTACAACTAAAAAATTTGAAGATGCATTGATTGGTCCATCATTCATTTCTGTAAGTAGCTTACAAATGTATTTTCATTAAAAAGAAATAAAATTATATCAAAGTATACACAGGAACACATACTTGAATCTCCTCTGCCAACATTAAGTCTGTATCAATGAAATAAATATAAAAGACTATTCTATTCTCTGAAACCAACTAAGTAAGCAGCAATTTAATTCACTTCTGCCACTGATTAACTGGAGTTAGCACGGACCCCACAGGGTAAGGTCTCAGTCCCCACTACAGATGCCAACTGTTAATGGTGTCTCCCATCGTCCACCCTATAGCCCATCTTACTACAAATCTGAGGGTTTTCCCACAGTCCCCTCCTCAGATAAGTCCCTAGCACAGCTCATAGGACTCTATTATAAAGGAGGCAGTTCAGGAACAACCAATGGAAGAGATTTCAATGCAATAAAATAAACTTACTGAATTACTTATTTCTAACTCAACTTTTAAAAATAACTTCACCTCAAATACTTTGAAACACATTTGTTCTTGTTTTTAAGGTAATTATTTCTTACTATATGCATGTATGGGGGCAAAAATTGCCCATTCGTTGTTTTGTTTTGTTTTCATACAGTTTTTAAACAATACATTCAAGTCGCAAGATCTTTCCATTTCTTCCAGTTGTGGAGCTTCTCAATGAAGCAGAATGTTCGAGGGAGAAATTCTTAAGACGTATTTCAAAGTATTGAAAAATTTTAAATAAAATTGCATGGAGCAATGCTTTCAGCATAGAAATGAAATAGACCATTTTTACCTGCTGTAACCATGTTAATATTTATTCACTGTATTTTATTTTCGCCGTGAAGAAAATATGACACTAGTGAAAGATTCTCTCTTGAGTTGAGCATTGCGCATCGGACAGATTGTATCAGTAAGCCATACCTGTAATTGACTTTGTAGAAATCAGATACTATTGATATGAAATATGGTACAAATGAGATATAGGCAATTCTTGCACAATAAAATGTTGTGGCTTTGAATTTTTTCCCACAGTTTTAATATTTTATATTAATAAAATAGTTCACCAGAAACACACACCAACATGCTTTATACACCAACATAAGCAAAACGACAAAGACTCTTGACGCCTACACGTTTTGTAACTTGTAATCAATGTTACCAATCCTGAGACAATACAGAAAATATTTATCGCTGAAAAGAGAATTTCCCATCAAGTTAATTTATTCAAATTAAGCTTACCCCTTTCCCTGTTTTCCTTTATTGGTTGAATTTGTATTCACAGACAAGGTATCCTGGGCAATTCCAGAGTCCCAGTGTCTCAACTTCCCAAATGCAAAATGTGTTTCTTTTCTGCTAGGATGAGGGAACTCAGGATTCAGTGATTGGTTTCACCCTGAATTTTATTTCATCTGCATCTTCTGGCTAGTAGTACCATATACAATATAATAGGGCAGTGAATCTTTTTCACCAATTTCTCTGTTTATTTTTCACAGATTGAAGTATCTGAGTGCTAGAAAATCTGTAGGGAAGTCGAGTCCAGTAATCAAGAAGCTTAACAAGAACTCTAAAGTTTTATACGCATCTATCTCTTCCACACAGTCACTTAGATGTCTAACAGGCATGATAGATTTAACATGTCCAAAAGAGACCTGATTCTTCCACCCCCCCATTTGTCAAAACCTGAAATTTCTCCTCTCCCAGCTCTCCCTCAGCTTAGTAAATGGCATCTTCAACTACTTCTTCCTGGATCCTGAATCCCAGCAGACATCTCTGGTCCTTCTCTTTCCTTCATCATTCACCTGCAATCCGTTAGCAAGCTAACTGACTCTTCTGCACTATTTCACAATGCAACCTTTGCCTACGCCTCTGACTTTACATCGGATGGCTCTTCCTTGTTCCAGGTGCTTCAGGCACGCTCACCTTTGGTCTGTTTTTGGAAATTTGATAAGCCCCTCTTGCCTTAGGGACATTGCACCACTCTTCCCCCGTGGTGAAAGGGTTGTCGTACTGCCGCATAATTAATTGGCCCCTCCTGCCATTTAGATTTCAGCTTAAATTTCACCTCCGCAGAGAACTTTCCTGACCACATAATCTAAAATAGCTGGTTCAGTTGCTAAATATTTTGTTTCATTTTTATCTTTTTTTTTTAAGATTTTTTAAAATTATTTGACAGACAGAGATCACAAGTAGGCAGAGAGAGAGGAGGAAGCGGGTTCCCTGCTGAGCAGAGAGCCCAATGCCGGGCTTGATCCCAGGACGCTGGGATCACGACCTGAGCCATAGGTAGAGGCTTTAACCCACTGAGCCACCCAGGTGCCCCTTGTTTTTATCTTAATAAAGCATGTCTACCGCATATTTTCTTACCTATTATCTATAAGTTTCAAAAGAGAGATACTTTTAAGTTTTGCTCAACACTCTATATCCCATGCCTAGAGGAAGGACTGATGATAGTAGATGTTCAACGACTGAGTTACTCAGTGCATGACGATAACATTCCGGAATCTATGGCCCAAGTGAATTGCAGCTGTTAATCTAAACTTCACAACCTACTAAAGCCTTCTGCCCTCCCTTGCCTCTCTTGACTATTTTGCTTTATCGTCTTTCCTGTCCCTTTTGTCTTTCTCCACCGGCATTTCACTTTCTCTTTGTGCAGCTTCTTTCCCCTCTAACCTTTTTCTTCACTATCACTCCTCCCTCCCTTATTCTTTGTCCCAAACTGGACATAAAATGGACCTGGGAGATCTTTTCAAAATATTTGTTTCACTTGTTGAATAAATCTTCAGTTTCCCTGCCCTTAATTTAAAAAGAAGATGAGCTGAATGCTTTATATTTTTCTAAGAAAAAGAGATATAAATTAATTTTTAAAAATTATTTCAATATGTCATTGACCTCCAAGAGATAGGGAAAATCTTCTCTGTGCCTGCTCCTGTTTCAATGTTTCAAATAACTTTTGAACATCTGTAAATCTGGAGCTTAAATGAAAGAGTCATTCCCAGAGAAGGAGAGGACATTGATGTAATGTGCATTGAAAGAAATCACAGAAATCCAGAAAAAGGACACCCTGTGTCCTCTTCCTGGGGCTGACTATTGAAATGTGAGGGAAACTGGAAAACTGGAAACCATTCAGCAGACACCTAAGTCTACTTAGGTAGTATGACTCTAACGACTCTAATGACTCCAACCAGTGTGACCCAATGCCAAACACTCCACTGAATATGAGGGCTCCTTGGTTTTACCGCACACACTACAGTTTTGATGACTTGTCAACAACATGTTGCTGATTCTTGTAGTTTGAAAATGACCTAACCAGGAAAAGTGCATATCTTGGGTTGTTTCATCTGGTTATGGGGTCCTGAGAAAATAATATCTGGAGAAGTGAGAAACTACTTAATGTAAGTATGTTTTGAGGCTTTCAGAGTTAGTTCAAAAGTACAAAAAATTAAAGTTGAGATAAAAGTGGATTGCTATAGGGTCGCCTGGGTGGCTCAGTTGGTCAAGCCTCTGACTCGGTTTTTGGCTCAGGTCACGATCTCAGGGTCGTGAGATCCAGCCCCATGTCAGGCTCTGTGCTTGGTAGGGTCATTGGGTTCTGCTTGGGATTCTCTGTCTCCCTCTGCCCTTCCTTGCCACTCTTTCCCTCTCTAAAAAAAAAAAAAAAAGCGGATTGCTATAAGGCTTATGCTCATAGACTGTTTTGTTCTTGGTGTGTGTGTGTGTGTGTGTGTGTGTGTGTGTTTAAGATTTTATTTATTTATTTGTCACAATGAAACAGAGAAAGAATGAGACAGGACTCTGGGATCATGACCTGAGTGGAAGGCAGATGCCTAACCAATGAAGGCACCCAGACAGCCCAAGCTAATGCTGGTAAACTGTTAATCACCTATAAGATGAATAACCTCATCTTTGTAGATCATGGTTAAACCCAATGGGTTAAGAAAAAAACAGCTTGTGGATGATCATGCGGGCATTATTTATTTTCTCTTCTTGATAGTTTTTTTCCAAATAATAAAAAAAAATCTCTTCTCATAACTCTTCTTACTCCCTCTAAGACCCCCTTTCACTAGCTGCACCAAAGGAAACTTGGAAATGATTAAAAGGCAATGCTTGATTAGTACTGCTATATCCTTCTTTCCCTTGGGTATGAGTTTCTCACAGGTGTGGGCTCTGATCCTGAATAGGGTGACAGCTACTCTCATTGGGTTATACTGTGACTGAGTGGGTAATCTGCTTGATTCAGAGATGCTAGAAGATTGATTGTAACCTCCATATTAGATTTAATCATAGATAAGGTTTCTATCTTTTTCAAAAAAAAAAAAAAGTAGTGGATTGCTATAGAGCCAAGGATAGCATGGTCACATCTGATATGAGTGAGTGTGTGTATGTGTGTGTGAGAGAGGCAGAGACAGAGACAGAGGGAGAAAGAGACACAGAGAGAAATACTACCTAAAAGAAATTAAATAAAATAATTTCTGTGGTTACAGCTTCAAAATACAACAACAGTATTAGAATATGATCCACCAAATTCAATGCTTTTTTTTTTCTATTTATGAAGTCGTAAGAGGGTTTGAAAACCATTTAACATTCATTGTATTTTCAAATTCCTCATTAAAATGTGTAACATCTAAGAATATTAGGAGTGACTAAGCAGAGTAAAATATTAGCATTGAAATTGTTAATATAAATCAATTTTGTCTAATGAAGAATACATTTCAGTTAAAGAGGAGGCCTTATTACGAATGTTGATAGCTTTCCACTGGGGACACGTATGTGATTCTAAGATGTTTTGACAATTTAAAAAAGTTATGACATGTAGCAACTGAGAAAAGTCGTTTATTTATCTGAGATAGGAGAAAGAAAATTCCTCAAGTGGTTTCCATTCTTTCATGCCAATCAGGCTGTTCTCAGTTGAACAGCACGGGTCTCGAGAGAGGAGGAGGAGGAAGGAGAAAAAACCAGGCAAGAAAAGAAAATATTTAAAAATGTGGGTGGTGCATCAAGGATGAAAACATGAGAATATGTTTGCTTCTACCCAGACTGTCACAAATCTGGAAAGTAAGGTTGAGGCCCCATTAAGGATTTGGCCCAAGATGTAATGTCATCTAACACTTGCAGACGACACGTAACACAGATTTTAGCTGTACAGCTGTGAAGACACCTGCCAGGGCCCTCCAACGCCTCAGATTTCTTGCCTCTGCATTATTGAAAGATCCGATCTGATGTCCATGAAGGTCTTTTTCCCTGTAAATGGAAGATATGGTGACTGCAAATATATTATTTGAGTCTCACGTGCCTTCATTTCGGTACCTCTTTTGTTAGAGGAGTACATTGCTAAGCACACTCATTCAGATGTTTGAAACATAAAGCCACTTACAATCCCTTCTAATTGTCTCTGTAGTTCATTAGCTTCATCATTTCTGGTTACTAGATAATCAGAATACAATCTGCCTTTCCACTGAGAGGACCTGGCATAGATCCTTCATGAACGTGGCTTTCCTTGAAAGCACAGGAAGTCTCTCTGCCGCTCCTGACTTCCCAGTGGCGGAAGAGGGCTCAACTGCCGAAGTTCCCAGTTATGACCCAGCTGAGGATCCCCTCTCAAGCAGGCATCCCACACAGATTTAGAAGAGCTCTGTGAAGTCAGGAGCCCTCCAAACCAAAGCTCTGCACACTGTGCTGCCAAGGTCAGGGGTATCGTTGCGTCCTTCTACTCTGTGCAAGGCCATCCACATTCTGACCACGGGGCATATGTATCAGAGAATAAAACAGGCAGGAATTCATTCCCACAAGGAGCTGATTTTCTTTCTTTCTTTTTTTTTTTTTCAAGATTTTATTTATTTATTTGACAGACAGAGATCACAAGGAGGCAGAGAGGCAGGCAGAGAGAGAGAGGGAGGAGGAAGCAGGCTCCCTGCTGAACAGAGAGCCCTATGCAGGGCTAGATCCCAGGACTCTGGGATCATGACCTGAGCCGAAAGCAGAGGCTTTCACCCACGGAGCCACCCAGGTGCCCCAGGAGCTGATTTTCTAAGGGAGGAGACACCCCAAATAAAATAAATGAGAAAAGTACATAACGTGTTAGTGTTAAGAGCTGAAGAGAAAAAATAGCAAAGAACTACAGAATGTGTCAGGGAGGGGAGATGGCTAAAATGTAGTGAGACGGGCTAAGGAAGGCCTCCCCGAAAAGTAACGGCTGTGGAGGATATTGTGCTGTGTCCCCCAGACCCTCCCTCGTGCCCGAGACACATGCTCCCCCAGCTTCAGGAGGGGGGCAAGGGGCGGGCAGCTCTCAGCTGAGTCACTCTCGTGGAATAGCCTTCAGGAGGACAGTCCTGAGGCCAAGGTCATACTTGGGGGTAGCCCGCATTCAGTGACTGGTAAACAAATTTTTATAAAATCCAAGCCCTTTTGTGTCAAGATAGTGAAATCCTGGAAAGCCATCCCAGCACCAGAACTCCACTGAAATAGGCTGAGTCCTCTGGTGTGATTTCATCACAGTTCAAAGCTTTCTTCTGCACAGGAACGCAGACCGCAGCTTTATTATAAGAATTTCAGGCTTAATCCTTCGTCATGACCTATTATCAGAAAATGGTCGAGGGCACCTGGGTGGCTCAGTGGGTTAAGCTTCTGCCTTCAGCTCAGGTCATGATCCCAGGGTCCTGGGATTGAGTCCCGCATTGGGCTCTCTGCTGTGCAGGGAGCCTGCTTCCTCCTCTCTCTCTCTCTGCCTGCCTCTCTGCCTACCTGTGATCTCTCTCTGTCAAATAAATAAATAAAATCTTAAATAAAAAAAAAAAAGAAAGAAAATGGTATAATTGGCAACGGTGCATATTTGGTGGAAAGGGGCACCACTCAAGATATGCTGTTTTATATGCTCCTGTAACTTTTTTGCCCAGAAAATTATCTTCTGAGTTCTGCTAAGCCATCACAGAACACATTGGTCGAGATCATTTCAATTAATGTTCTGTTAAAAACGGATTTTATTTGTACATTTGACTTAATTCTATTCCATAGATGGTTTCTTTCTTTGTCCTCAAGCCATGCCCTCTGGCACAAACCCTTTCCCTGTATTTCAAGGGTCCCACACGTAAATGACTATAAGGAGCTGGCAGGTAACAGACATGTGCCGAGCAGGTTAACAATAGGGAGTGGTGCAGACTGTGGTCAGCTGGAGGGTACACGCCCAGTCTAAAAGGGAAAGCCAATACCCAGTGCCATCTGATCTATTACCAAGTTGTAAGGATAACCCAATGTTGCCAGATCCTCCCATTTTTATCTGGACAAGCCTGAAATTTTAATATTTTAGTGGAAAATCTCTGAAATTTAGAATGTTGATAACCAAATCAGAAGTTGAAAAAACACTGTGCTTGACAAACCACATCTGTAGTTCATAGTCAGCTGTGAAGCTTTCCATTTAGGCTTCTGACATCGATAGGAGATTTAAAGAAGATCACATCTTCATGCAATTATAATTTGGAACCTGAGCTGGCTACGTTTCATACAACCCTGCCCATAAAATATCACTTCTTCTTTGTGCATGTATGTTTGCCCCACTAGAGAGCAAGTGCTTTTGAAGAAAAGAATGGGGTTGTCTTCCTCTCTGTGTCCCCCAAGCACCCACCCGAAGCTTGCATGTGGGAGGCGCATATACACACTTGTGCAAGAAATACCACAGAGTTCTCCTCCACTGGTCCCATTTTAAGCATTTTGGGTTATGATATTATGGCAAAAGCAAAGTAAATTGAGTATAAAAATCAGTTTTGTGAGACAGTTATTTCATTAAATTGGTGCCAAAGGACTACTTAGTAAAACACTCTTATCCTGTAGAATCTTATTCTGTTGAATCTGTAGATTAGAACTGGTTTTCTACTACTGTTTTTTAAAATAGGGTCGGTTACGTTGGTAATATAAATGGTTCATTTATAAAATGAATGAACTTGAATACACTTGAAAATGAATACACTTGAAAAGATGTTTTCACTCAATAGCGAGTGTACAAATTAAAATGATGATAAGGCAAGTATTGTTTTACTTATCAAATGAACGGAAGTTTAGAAGTTTGATGGTCCTAAGTATTGGCTACTGTTTGGGCAAACAGGTGGTCACGCATTGTTTCAAAGAATATAAATTGCTACAATTTTTTTACATTGGATTTTGACAGTACTGATAAAAATAAAACCACACATACCCTTTAATGTGCAATTGTAACTTTAGGAATTTGTGGTACAGAATGTTGGTGTAGGTGTTCAGAGATGTCCATGCATGAAAGCAACATCTTTTGTAACAGCAAAATATGAAAACAAGCTGTATGTCTGTCTGTGGCAGATTGTTTATGTACACTATGACTCCATTATTATAGAAATAATTTAGATCTAGCTAAATGTGACAACACAAAGAGATGTCCACAATAGAGTGAATGACCAAAAATGTTCAATTTTTGTAAAATTATAAAGCATGTTTTTATAAACATATATATTTGAAAGACTTTGAAAGCATAGTTAATGTCCAGAAAGATAAACATCGTAACAGTGGCAAACTGGAAAATGACATAGGGGAGGAGGAATTTTTTATGTTATGCTCTTCTGTATTTGTATTATTTTTGACAATGAAGGCTCTGGGTTTTCCTTCTATAGTCCTGGTGAAAGTGTTGTTTTATGAAACTGCTGTTAGCATATAAACTCATGCTCCATTATAACTATCATGTTACAGACAGGTTTTTTGTTTGTTTTTTTTTTTTCATTAAAGGGCTCAAAAATTTTCAGGTTTTCAATATGGACATAATTGTTACTAGACAATAATAAACACAATTTGTTACTAGACACCTCATCTGAAATGATTTACTTTGATGCAGAGGATAATGGGGCATATAATAGTACCTTAGTGCCAACTCCATCATTATCTGACTTACGTAGAGACCTCTGGCCCAGCAGTGGGCAGTGCCCCATGTTTGTGGTTTAAGACCTAGCTTGGTTATACAGGTATCCATTGAACAATGTGGGTTTGAACTATGTGGGTCCACTTATATGTGTGTGTTATTTTTTTTTATATAAATACAGTAAGTATATTTGTAAGTCTATTTTCTCTTCCTTATGATTTTCTTAACATTTCCTTTTCTCTAGCTGACTTTAATAACATTTCCTTTTGTCTAGCTTATTTTATTATAAGAGTATAGTACATACAGTGTATTATACATTTAACATAAGAAATCTGTGTCAATTGACCGTTTACATTATTGATAAGGCTTCTGGTCAACAGTAGGCTTTTAGTAGTTAAGTTTTAGGTGTGTGAAAAGTTAATGCAGATTTTTGACCGAAGGGCAGGGGTTCGTGCCCCTAACCACATGTTGAACAACCCATGTTGTTCAAGGGTCAGCTGTGTAAGATATGGCTAACGCATTTCAGATTATGATTCATTATTGTATAAATTCATCTCTACTGTGGATTAAATTAGTACTCTTCAAATCTCACTAGGTACAATAAAAGGCCAGATGAGCTCTAAGTCATGCATATTAACACTGAAATGTTTTATAAAGAACGCTCTTGTTAGGTGTTAGGAGATCCTTAATTTCTCGACAAAACTTTTCAGGGATTGGTACCATTTCTTAATGCATTTTACAAGTGAAAAAACCTGTGTACTACTTCAGGCTACTCAAGCAGTAATTAATAGAATCAGGGTGCGAACCTGTTATTTTAGGGAAGTAGTGTGGTCCAGCAGAACAGCAGAGGCTTCCAAGTAAAAAGTAATAAAAAATCTGTTTGATCACACAATAAACTGTGTAATTCAGGAATGCAGCACTGGCTCTATGGGTCAGATCAGGTAACACAATTTTGCAACATTAGTACCTCTTCATTCTGTAAGCGTGAACCGGTCAGGTAATAAACACTGTACTTTCAGGACAAATCCAAGAATAACAAACTTAATACAGCAGTGGAATTTACTGATGCACTCTGCCACTAAGGCGTCCGAACCCAGGAACATATGCAGAGATGATAAATTCATGAGTGTGTCTGGCGGAAGAGCTGAAACAGATGTGCAGAGCGAGGGACATCAAAGTTAAAACAATTACCATCTCAACAAACGCGTAGTTCTCCCAGACACAAGCTTAGCATTTTTAAAAGACCTGGGCATTCTTTATATCCTACAGGCAAATCGGAGGTGGTACATTGGGCTGCAAAGCATATGTAAATCATTAAAACAAAGCAAAACAAAGCCGAGTGACCATTAGTTGCTTTAAGATACTTCCATTCGGCGGCAAATGTCAGGGCAGGCGTTCAAATCGTCTGGGGAACAGTCACAGTCTTTTTTTAACCCTTCTCCCCTCTACCGCCCTCTCCCAGAGGCTTCCCTAACGTGGGTACATTTGCCATCGCTGCCTTGGCAAGGTGGAGATTTGGGGTCAGAGGGAGGCCAGCCAGCACTGCCAGGTGACGTCCAATGGGGGACAACAGGGAGTAAAGTGTAGCAGACACAGTGGGCCTAGGGGTAGATGCGGCTGGACGCACCGCGGGAGTTTTCTCTGGTCCATAGGACTGAAGGCCTTAAAATGTAGATGTCTCCTTCAGAGTTTGGGGATTGCAAATGGTTTAAAAAGAACGATCATTCAATGTGTTCTTTTGCCTATGTTCCATGTAAAGGAATTCAAAAAGATTTTTCCATTAAGTGATGATTATGTGTTTTATTCCAAGCTTCTCATAACAGGTAAGATCCAGATTTAGTAAATTGATACTTAAATGAAACATGCTCTTTTTGACTTTATGGCTAGGTATTTTTATATGAAATAGAAACGGGCCAAAACAGAATTTTTAAAACCGTATTTCATTTTCACTACCTGTGGCTTCACTACTGTCTTGTCTTAAAAAAAACCTCAGTAACTGAAAAGACTTGCACCTGTGGATATTTCAAGGGGGTGCTTTGCCTGCAAATGGTATTTATTTGGTCTATCAGTAGCTTTTAAGTTTGAGCGCTCCTGTTTAACAGTCTTTAAAAAAAAAAGGTAAACTACTTGTCTGTATTTCCAACAGATCACAAATTGCCTAGATGGAAATATAGTATTGTAATGAATTAACGGCTGATGACCATTCAGTATCAGATCTGAAGATTCTGTTTTTTCACTGTGTGCCCCTAGTGAAAATGCTATTTTATGAAAATGATACCTCAGCACGCAAACTCATAGTCTATTATGACTTTCATGTCACAGTCACACAGTTTACTGGTTCAAAAAAAAAAGTGTTATTGGAATTGAATTAAATTATTACACACAAGCTGCTAAAGAGCTAATAGTGCTACTGAATATTTTTGTGGATTTGTTGGTGAGCCTGTGTGTTTTTAGAGTTTAGTTGCAATTACAGGGATTCTCCGCAAGGGATGAGTATTATTTAAGTGGCTGCCTCCAAGAATAGAGAAGATGTGTAGCTAGTGGAATGAATCAGATGTATTTGACTCTCTTTTCTAAAATAGATATACATGTCATTTTGTGTGTCTATTTAGAAATATCAGGGATGCCTGGGTGGCTCAGTCGGTTAAGCATCTTCCTTCGACTCAGGTCATGATCCCGGGGTGCCGGGATCGAGTCCTGCATTGGACTCCTTGCTTAGTGGGAAATCTGCTCTCTCTGCCTGCTGCGCCCCCTCCCCATGGATGCCCCCCCCAACAAATAAATGAAGTCTTTTTTAAAAAGAAATTATTCCTTTAATTTCTAGGATTCTGAGAGTATAAGTATTTTTGGCGGCCATATGAAATAAACTACAGCGGCAGAGTTGTTTGACCTGGTGGTATGTTGGCCGGAAGCGATCACTAGTTTGTCAGTTACAGTTATCTTCCCAGTGCTTTCTTACATCTGACAAATTCTAGGTGTGAATCATCCACGTGAGAGTAAACCAGCACACTGTAGCTATTCTCCCTAATTTCCCTTTTTATGTATGCCTTACAAATAAACCAAGATATTTAATACATTGATTCAAAGGCATATAGAATTGTGTTGAGATCATGGACAAATAGAAGGGTGAAGCGAGAGTCTCTACCCCCCACCCACTATTGTTCTGAACTTGAAATACTTTGTCCAAAGCAGGCTGTGGAGAGCCCTGAGGGACCGACCCAGGATACAAATTTAACATGCACTTTAAATTTTGGTTGTTCTATCTTTCAAGCTGAATTTAAATCTCATTAATTTTTAGTGAGAGCACAATAGTTAAATATCTTGCAGATGTAGCTTGTGTATTTAAAATTCCTTAGAAGTTTTCCATTTAGGGTTTTTACTACATTAGTTTGATCTACTGTGCATGACAATATGGCATGTGCATTTCTCTCAGGATGTGCAATTTGATTTCATACTGTGGAAAAATCCAGAGCGTAAAATATTAGCATGAACAGTGTCAAGTATCGATGCTAATTCTTTTATTACTGTGACATTATTTAAGGACAGCAATCATTCAACTATTTTAAGTGATAGATACTAGAGATTGAAAAACGGCTGTGTGATCAGCAAAGATATGTCCTTGGAGAGGTGAAAGTTCTAGAAAGTTCTAGAAAGATGATAGATATACATCAATCATAGACTTCTGCTTGTGCAAGTTTACAAAGAATGCAGCTGCTGAGTAAAATCAGAATATAACATTTAAAATTGTTGCATGTGAGTTACAAAACAAGTTTGTTCACTTTCAGGATCATAGGCTAAAGGCATTTATTTCCAAAGAAGGATAGGTACCTTCATTTCTTAGCAGACATATATATTTAGTACAATTATATATACAGGTCAGGATTCAGTATGGAGCTAGACTGAAATGCTAAACATCATTTAGTATATTTTGTAAGATGACAAAAAAAGAAATCCAATATACACTTTGGAGACTCCTAAGGAATTAGGAGTTAAAATGAAAATTATTTAAAAGTTATTTTAAAAAAAGATATTCTGATTTACGTTGCCTATTTTTAGAAGCTGTATTAAATATAAACTTTTGAGAGAAAATTTAGTTTGAATAGAAGAAAATTCCATACATTTGGTTTTCTCCTGGATTCATTCATTCTTACCCTGATTTTAGGAATAGGACCACAGGTCTTTTCCCCAAGTACTTTGTGGAATAGCTAGAATATATTCAGCAGAGGGACAGAGTACTATGACCTATATTATTTTTATTCCTCAGGACCGAAAGATTAATCACAATTTAAAATCCTAGAAATGTCAATTTATTCATTAAGCAAAAGCTTTTTGAGAAGAACAACTAAGCACATAAAGGGGTTAGTGGGTTAGATGTTGAAGATGAAAGACATCATGTTGATGAAGACAGGAAAATGACGATATACTATCATAGGTCTACAAGGGGATCACTTATGAAGGGCAGTAGGACAACTAATCTGCTTGGTAGAAGTTGGTCCATGCAGGGAGACTTCAGGCAGGAGGCTGCTAGTGAAGGACTAGGGAGCACTGGTTAGTACACCAATGAGGATAGGGCAGACTAGACAGGGAAGCTGAAGGGCAGGGCTCTGGGCAAAGGCAGCATGCTGGGGACTACACAAAGTTCATTCTGGTCAGGAACACAGAGTCTGATGTAAGGAGGGACTGGCTCAAGCGGGGATCAAATCATGCAAAATCTTGTACACTCTGCAAGGAGATTAGACTAAATCCAGTAGGTGAAGAGAGAGCTTTGAATTTTGAGCAAAGGAGTGACATCTTGACACCTGAATGTACCTTTCTGTCACCTGTTTGGAGAATGGAGGGGAAGAAAGCATCTTGAATAACTCTGGGTTCTGGCTCAAGTTGATTCTGGTGTCATTCCCTTATCTTGGGAGTTCAGGAGGGGTTGGTTTATAAGGGTGGAGGCGGGGGACAGAAAGGGAGACGGTGAGGAATATTTGAATTTGCTGAGGGGCACCTGGACGGCTCAGACAGTTAAACCTCTGACTCTTGACTTCTTGATTTCCACTCAGGTCATGATTTCAGGGTCCTGAGATCAAGACCCACTCAGGCTTCCCACTCATTGGGGAGTCTCTTTGAGATTCTTTCCTTCTTCCCCTCCCCCACTTGTGTGTGCTCTCTCTCTCTCAAATAAATAAATCTTTAAAAAAAAAAAAGAATCGCTGAGATGGCAGGAGTAGGAAGGATCATCTTCTAGTAGGCAATTATATATACAGGTCAGGATTCAGTATGGAGCTAGACTGAAATGCTAATATAAGTGGGAAAGTCACGAAAATGACCATAACTGGAGAACACGTAAGCCGGTATGATATCTCAGCCATTTTGAGCAGGGAATCCCAACTGTGAGGAAAGAAGCAGTGCAGTGTGGATGTTGAGAAAGGAGTCAATGGCCTGGGGTTAGATCCTGGCTTTCCTGCTTATGACCCAAGGCAGTTCATATGACCCTGGCCAGATTATTTTCTGTGCCTCAGTATCTTCCACTGTGAAATGTGGATTAGAAAAGCATTGACCTCAAAGGGTTGTTGTGAGGACTAACTGAGTTTCAACAATGTTTATCTTTTATTCACATGTAAAGTATTTGGGACTTATAAGTTGCTATTATTATCATTAATAATTATCTTTGTTATTCTTCTAAGTCCTCACACTGGAATCTCCACAGTTCATTGGGTTGCAATGGGACGGTTTAATTTTGTTCCAGTTGTACCTGAGCGATCTGTTAAGAATCAGCCATGGTGACAGAGGTCCCAGTAGAAAGTGGAATATTCTCGGGGTTCCTGGGTGGCTCAGTGGGTTAAGCCTCTGCCTTCGGCTCAGATCATAGCTCAAGGTCCTGGGATGGAGCCCCACATCAGGCTCTCTGCTCAGCAGGGAGCCTGCTTCCCTCTCTCTCTGCCTGCCTCTCTGCCTACTTGTGATCTGTCTGTCTCTGTCTAATAAATAAATAAAATCTTAAAAAAAAAAAAGAAAGAAAGTGGAATATTCTCATCTTCAACTCAAAACTGTTATCTGCTTTTAAGAACAGGCGCTAGCAGCCAGCTTAGCTTGAGGGAAGCTTGTAGGTGGCCTCAGGAATGTAGAATCAGCTTGGTGGAGCCCTCCTGCTTTGAAGGACTGGAATTGCCTGGTGGAAGAGAAAAATGGGGGACATGAGGGTGACTTGTAGACTCGTGACCAGCTGATCCAACTGGCAGCTGGATGAATGGTCACACAGCTGGTGATTTGAACTCTTCTGAATCCTGGTGAAAAATGGCCAGACCACTGAGTGTCCCCAAGTGCTCCACCTTGATGGCCCACCATTCTAGGTACACTTTGTGGGAATCTGAATTATCAAAGTCATAATTTAATATTTTGCTTATTTGGATTTTATCTACCCTTAAACATTCAGTTCAAAAATCAGCTTCCTCAACAACAACAACAACAACAAAAAGTCCTGTTTCCTCTATAAATGCTTGCTTGGGCATCCCAAACTGAAATAATTATTTCCCTTCTAGAAAATGTTACCATTGTGCACAATATTGCAAAAATAAATAGGCCAAAAACTGACATTTACTAAAAGTTTGGTATGTACTGAGCACAATTTAAACACTTTGCATGTATAATTTTATTTAATTTAGACCATAGTATAGTTTTAACAAATTATTGCTGTGATTTTCAATTGATGTTGTTAGTTATTTTTTTATAGTTTGTATCTTGTTTACATAATATTTTTTGCATTTCTTAATTCATATACTTTCCATGAGTTTATTTCTAGAGCAGAATGACCAGAGATCAGGGAGATTATGCTGTCGCTCTCAGAACTTGATAGAATGTGATGCTTGTTGATTTGATCTAATAGGATCAGGGCTGCAATGTTGCACAACTTCAGAGGGTATCAGTCCAACTGGTGGCCTATGTGTATGGTGCCCCGTGAAGTTGTGTTGTGTACAGATAGGGTGGTTATACACATTGGCCCTGGCTAGGAGGCAGACAGATCCATCATTGAACTGGAAAGCAGTCTTACACAAGGACTGCTGACTTCTTTGTCTATTGGTCTGTTTTCCTCTGAGAGGCTTTGAATTCTTGACAAGCAGGGTCCACGTGGTGCTGGCCCTGCCCTATCATGCATAGCACTAAAAACGCAGGATTTTGGAGCAAAAATATTTGCAAATGACATTTGTTTGAGACTAGGGCAAGGGGGCTGAGGCAGCATAGTTTGATCATCCCATCTGTACTCTTGCTTTCTTGTGCTCCTAATAGAATAAATGGCTTTCTTGACCTACAGAGTGAAAGAAATAGCACTAAGCACATTTAAGAGAAGATGGGTAGAAAATGAACTTCATGCACGTTACAACTCATTTGTCCTTCAGGTATTACAGATAAGGCTACGCAAGCCAGAGAGGTTAAATGATTTGCCCAAGGTTACACAGCTCCCTGGCAATGGAGCTTGGTCTCGCTCATAGGGCTGACTCCCAGTTCAATGCTTTTTCCATTAGACACTGTCAGAAAGAACGTCATGTTATGATTTCTCTTCAAGAAAGGGAAATCATGCATTAGAATTTACAGTTTGCTTCCAAATAAATAGATTTTAAATTTCTGAAATTAACCTATTGTGTATTTAACAAAAGCCTTCCTAACTCCTACTACGTCCTAGCACCTACTGGAATTGTGTGTCTCTGTCTATGTGTCTACAAATAGATATGTATTTCTAAGCCTTTGTGTTTCGGATCAAAAGTTACCCCTGCACAGAACGCTGAACTAATTTAGAACATTTGCCTTTGTTGAAACAAAAGCAATTCGCTTCATTCACATCAATAATATGTAATTGTATGTACAGTGAGCCGTGCTCACCCAGGCTAATGAATATTCAACCAGGAGTGAGAGAAGGGCGCCCCTGGAATGATCACGACGGTCCCTTTCTGATTTAGCATCCCACCCAAGAGTCAGGCAGGACAACACAGCTTTCTCTTCCCAGTTCGATAGCCAGGCCCCGTGGCTCCGCCCACCCTGACGCAGAGGCCCGCCTGTCTGATTTGGGGGCTCTGGCAAAAAGCCTGAGCCCATTGATTACAGATCGCTGTTAATAAAGAGCATTTGTAATGCAGCAGTGGCGAGGCGGTCTCCGCACGCCGGTTCATGATGGCCCTTCAGGCTCCACAATTAAGTCGTCCAGCAGGCATGCCCCCTGTTGCAGCTGCTCTGTCAATCTCATTTTGAAGCACAAATGATCTTAGACCCAGTGTTTGACATGGGGTTTTAACACCAAAGAAGGCAATTCTGCAACTTCAAATGAGCCTAATTGGCTGAGCGCTCGGCCGTTCACTCAAGCTGCTTCAGTCCATCAGAGAGAGATTTCCCGCTAATTGAACTGCTCAGAAGGAAAAGGACCACGAGGAATCACAAGGTGCAGAACCACTGGAAAGTGTGGCGCGCATATATATATATATATATGTATGTATGTATATATATATATATATATATATATATATATATTTTCCATGATGGCAAACCTAAAGATACATTCCTCCTTCTTAATCAGCCACCTGTCAACATAAAAAAGGTAGTTATCACCGCCGAGGCTCACGGAGTTATGATCTAAAATTGAGTTGTTGCTGTCAGGGGTGTAAATGTACATGTGTTGTTGATAAAAGACATTTCAAAACATTTGGTTTGTGCAGCATTTTTCTGCATCAATCCGAAGGCTGCCCTTAATAAAAACATGTAAATCCAGACTGCGTAGACAGGACGGAGAAAACTAATTAGAGGTGCCTCTGCTGGAGTCTGTATTCAACCAACACCTTCCTGTGCCTGTTCTTCTGTTAAATGACAATCATATGAGAAGAAATGTGATTATCTGAATCTGCGTCTATAGCGCTATTTCTGTCCTTATCTATGTGCCTGATATATATGTGTCCATAGCCTCACCCACATCTGTGTATCTGGCATTTCTCATGCGACCCAGACTGAATAATAATAGTCTGTGGATAATAAGAGCCTCTATAGCAATATCGAAAGTGTGTTTAATTATGAAATTGTGAAATTGATACAGTAATGTATCAGGCAGGACCTTGGAACTAAGGGAATTGATCTGATGTGAGGTTTTCTAAGCCAAAACATTGCTTTAAAAGTATCACTTAATAACTCTGTTTTTGGTGTCAGATTCTCCACATATGTATCTAATTTACACAAATGTGGTTTTACATGACATGGTGGTTGAAAAATAATTAGGGGGAGGGATAAAGAAATGAGAAGATATATAAAAAGATTTAGGATTGGCTTAATTTTTTTTTCAGGTATTTTATTTCAAATCTGGGGAGGATCTAGAAAACATTCCACTACATATTTTAAGATATACAGGGTTTGGAGAGTGCAATGCACTTGGGTTCAGTTACTTTTCAGTCTGGGAGCCCGTGGTGTGCATTTTATGGTGCCTAACCCTAGGGGCTCATAGTGGTAGCTGTGCTCCTGTGGCAATATTTTAAGTCTTTAGAGTTGTTACATCTGAGTTCTTCCTCTGCCTGACTTTGTGAGTTTGGATAAACCCTTCACCTTTTCTCAACCTCACTGTCCTCATCTTAAAAAGGAGTAAGACTGAGTATGATCCATGGGCCACATCATCCTGAGGATGCCTGATGAAAAGGACAAACCACTTTGTTCACAAGTTTAATCTCTTTTGGGGGGGAGGGCGTATATAATTTTGTGGCTTGTGTCATGGTCAATTTCTATTCAAAACCCCAAAGAAATCAGATCCTCCGAAATTCTGCCCTCGAGGCAGATTTAGCAAATAATCCAGGTCAGAATTGCCCTACTAAAAGGAGTCAGTTTTGGAATCAGGAACCAGGAAGCAGCTTGCTGAATGTCTTGGGCCAATGTAGAAAGAGGTAGCTGCTTTTTCCCAGGCAAGAGCTGGAGGCAGGGTGACTTTTTACAGGAGAAGCTGGCAGTAAAAAATGAACTTGTCTTATATTTAATTTTTTTTTTTTTTTTTTTTTTTTTTTTTTTTTGAAGTTGTAAAGATTTATTTATGGGATATTTTTATTTTTAGTAAGGTAATAAATGCACAGGGTTAACAGAGCAGAAGATAGCAGTAAGAAGCTCCTATTAATAGTTGTAGCTCCTACCACACCCTACCCTGCCCTAATTCCTGTTTTCCAAAGGAAACCATTTGCTATTTTTAGAGCTTCTTTGGCACAGTTACTTTTAATTTGCAAGTAACAGGCTTATTTCTCTAATATTTCTTGGTTTGTCAATCTTGGGCACAACCTATTATTAATTTCTTGTTAAATGTGATATGAGGAACTATACCTCTTTTAACTTCCCTGTCCCAACCCTCCATACTACTAGTGTATAGACATTTTTGGTTAAGTCAATAATGCACATGGTAATACTATGGAAGTTCACCCATATCATGTGATACAATTATTTTTCTTTTCTTGAACATTTTTTTAAACTTGGAATCAAGATTTTCCTGATTCTTCCATATATTTATTTGTTTGTAGTAGGCTTATTTAGATATCACACAAAGTTCATCCAAAATGTGTGGTTTAATGTTTTTTTTCTTTTTTAAAATTTTTTTTAATAAACATATAATGTATTTTTAGCCCCAGGGGTACAGGTCTGTGAATCGCCAGGTTTACACACTTCACAGCACTCACCATAGCACATGCCCCCTCCAATGTCCATAACTCTACCATCCTCTCCTGACCCCCCTCCCCCCAGCAACCCTCAGTTTGTTTAGTGAGATTAAGGGTCTCTGATGGTTTGTCTCCGTCCCCATCCCATCTTGTTTCATTTATTCTTTTCCTACCCCCCAAACTCCCCATGTTGCATCTCCACTTCCTCATATCAGGGAGATCATACGATAATTATCTTTCTCCACTGACTTATTTCACTAAGCATAAGACCCTCTAGTTCCATCCATGTCATCACGAATGGTAAGATTTCATTTCTTTTGATGGCTGCATAGTATTCCACAGATGTCCATCAACAGATGAATGGATAAAGAAGATGTGGCTTAATGGTTTTTAACAGATTTTGTTAACAGGTTTTGTAACACTTTCATCACCCCCAAAAGAAAGCTAAAACTCAGGCACGTGGGTGGCTCAGTTGATTAAACGACTGCCTTTGGGTCAAGTCGTGATCCTGGAGTCCTGGGGTGGAGTCCCACATCAGGTTGCCTGCTCAGCAGGGAGTCTGCTTCTGCCTCTGACCCCATTCCCTCTCATGTTTTCTCTCTCTATCTCTCTCAAATAAATAAATAAATAAATAAATAAATAAAACCTTAAAAAAAAAAAAAGGAAGTTAAAACTCAATTGACAGACACTGTCCATTCTTGTCTCCCACCCTGTCCAGCTGTAGGCACACACTACTCTGTATCTTATCCCTATAAATTTACCTATTCTTGACATTTCATGTAGATGGGATCATATGATATGTGGCCTTTTGAGTCTGGCTACTTTCACTTTTCAAAGCGTCCATGTTGTGGCATGTGTTAGTACTTCATTTCTTTCTATGGCCAAATAACATACTGCTGTGTGGGTAGACATAGGTATTCATGCATCAGCTGAAAGATGTTTGGGTTGTTTCCACTTTGGGGCTATTTAGAATAATGCTGCTATGAATATTCATGTATTATTTGTTTTTACTTGTATAGTTTTCTTTTTTTTTCATCCTTATTTTTTTTTTCTATATGTTCCTTTAGATCTGATATTCAACAGTTAGTGATTTTTTTTCTTTCTAATGCTCAAATATATCAGACAAAATTTTTTTTCTCCTTCTGAAAATCTTTCTTATGGGTCTTCTTTCCTTCTGCTTTAATCTGGATGGTTACCCTCAAATCTATTATGTGGCTTTCTTACTGGAGCATTCTTTCAGTGTACCTCTGTGTCAGAGCCCCTATATCCTGGATTGCATGCCATTCAGTTTCTCAGTTGATTCCCCTTTGAGGCTGAAGATGTGTGGGGCACTAGAGGGCACTTGGGGTCCAACTACTCTGTGTACAGGCAGGCTTTCAATTGACATCTCTCATCCTACCTCCAAACCCTGAGCCTCCTGGGGTCCCTAGGTGAATTGATTGATTTCCCATTGATAGGCCCTCTGCTCTGCTTTTCATCCCCCGAATGTGCATTAAAATTCCTCGTATACAGAAGACTCCTCTTTAGTTCATTTGACCTTATGAGTTTATTCTGTCCTTGTCCCTTGACTTCACTGGGAAAGGGTCTCTGAAGAGAGAGAAGGGAGGTAAATTTGTGGACTGAATGAGGACTTGTTTTCAGGACTTGATTTCAGAAATTTAGTATGGTTCCTCAAAACCATTTTTTCCTACTTACAGGCTTTCTCTTTTCTTTGGGATTGGAATTTTATATGCCCTCTAAGATAATATAATTGCCAATGTTTATTTTATTTAACCTGTTCAGACTCGCAAAACATAGATGTCATTAAAAAAATTATGAAAGCAAAAGTGAAATACCAATGGCTCCTAAAGGATACGTGTGCACCAAGCCCAATAGGTGCTGGAATTAATTAGACGTGGAAGGGAGATGAAGGACAAAGGGCCGAACTCAATCTTGTAGGAATGAGGAAATAGGTTCAGTGAGGCCACCTGACATGCTCTGGATCCCACAGTTAATAGGTGAGAGGGAGTCACAAGGAGGACCCAGAAGCACTGGACTTGAGTCAGTCCGGTGAACCTTTTATCCTACCCACCACTCCCATACTACCCTTTGACCCTTTGACCTTTGCTAGCCTGTCTAAAAAGACCTGAAGGAAGAATCCTGCAACCTCTGTAGAAGCACATTCCAGGACTTAGGGATTCTGATGGAAAATCTGTTAGACGTACAGTGTAACCAGCTCTCTTGGGTCACGATTAAAGCCCGCTTCTTGTTGGTTTCTTTGCTTGTTTTACCGTTTTTCCTTCATAAAGACATAGAGTCTCTGGTATGATTAGTTTGATGACTGACAAGTCATTCCTCATTTTCTATTTCTTTAGGACTACAAACGAGGTAAATAAAGCTGAAGTAAAAGAACATGCGAGAGTGCCTGTTGTAAAGCATGGCATCCTATAAATGCCAGGAACCAGGCTTTATTTTCTTTTAAGGCAAAGCTGTCATATGAAACACTGCATTGATATAAAGCAGGTGTGTGATATATCTAGGGTCGTTCTTCGCTTTCTTTTAGAATTGTCATGGAACTTCGAATCAACTTTGACTTAGAGACATTTTTGTCAGTAAGCTTTTGAATGAAGTCCACCTATAAGAAGCTGGTTTGTGTTGGATCTGAGCGGTGAATCTCAACGAGGCTCCTCTAGGGGTGTGTTCAATTCCACTTCAACCCCCTGCACGGACTCAGACCCCACTATGCCACGTTTATCATGGTGTTTCCCGTAAACATGTACTGCTTTATCCACAAATTGCCTCTGCAAAACACTTCACCCTTCCAAGGAAACTCGTGTTAGGAAAATTGTGTTGAAAATTTTTCTCTCTTCTTTATTCTTAAATTCCTCATTCTTGATTTTTTTTTCAACTCTTTTTGTAGTCTTATCCCTTTCGTGACATATGCTTAAGTAAATTAGGCTACATCACCTTGGTGAGCCATAAAACTAAAACAACTGTAGACATCAATTAGCTTTTATTTTAAAGACAAGGAAACTGAGGGCCAGAAAGGAGGAAAAAGTTGCTCAAATTCCCACAACTAGTTTATGTCCCTGTGTTCCTGACTGCCTATGTTGCCACTCTGTCTTAATTGCCTTCTACTAAGCTACACATTCATTTGTTCCAAACTATTATTCTTATATACACAGGACATTTAGAATTCTGTGCCCATGATTCATTTAGGGGATGCCTGTGTGGCTCAGTGGGTTAAGGGTCTGCCTTTGGCTCAGGTCATGATCCTGGGGTCCTGGGATCGAGCCCCACATTGGGGAAGTAGGGAGCCTGCTTTTCCCTCTATCTGCTGCGCCCCCTGTGTGCTCTCTCTCTGGAAAATAAATAATTAAATCTTTAAAACATTTATTTAAAAGTACAAATGTCACTATTAATCTTTAAATCATTTATTTTCCCTTCCTCAGCTTTTTATTTTGAAAAATATCAAACCTACATAAAACTTGTATGACCAGTGCGATAAACCTAGAGAGTCCTTTGCCTAGGTGAATCAAAGGTGGTTGTTTTTGCCACATTTGCTGGTATAGTATATAAAACACACAATTATGTATGTATGGGTACAGAGGGAAAGAGAGACTAGAATGCTTTTCTTTCTGAACCATTTGAAAGTTGCAAATATCATGACACCCCTCCCCCACGTATTTAGCAGGCATGTCCTAAAAATAAGCACACTGTCTTACATACCCCAAATACCATTACTATATCTAAAGAATTTCACATTTTAAAAAATGTTGTATTTTTTTCTTAAGAGGGGGGAGAGATAGAGAGAGAGAGACATGGGGGAGGGGCAGAGGGAAAGAGAATCTTCAGCAGACTCCATACCCAGTGTGGAGCCTGGGGCGGGGCTGGATCTCACGATCCTGAGATCATGAGATGAGGCAAAATCAGAGTAGGACACTTCACCACCCCAGGAAATTTAACATGGATACATTATTATCTCATATACAGCCCATTTCAAAGGCCCCTAATTGTCCCAAGCATGGCCTTTATAGGTGTTGCATTTAGTTTTGTGTTGATTGCCTACTAACTTGTAATGAATCAACCTGAAAATTGGTTGCTTACAACTATCCCTATTTTTTAACTTATTTACTTGTTTATTTACTTACTTATTTGATTTCTGTGAGCTGACAAGACAGTTCTTCCTCACATGGTACCAACAGGGGTCACTCATTTAACTACATCCAGCTGGCAGCTGGGTTGGATGGGCTGGAGGGTCCAAGAAGCCCTCCTTACGCTTCTGGGATTTGGGTGCTGTCCGCTGGGTGCCTCAATTCTTTCCCCTGTATTCTTCCTCTCTATGTGGCATCTCATCTATATGTTCTCCAACCATGAACTCTTGGTCCAGTAGGTTACCCTGGCCCCTCTTATAACATGGCAGCTGGGTTCAGAGTGAGAGCCCATCCTCCCAGACCTCTTAAGGGCTAGTACTGGAACTTCCACAGCATCTCTTGCCTCTTATGGATCACAGGTCCAAAAGCCAGCGCAGGTTCAAGGAGAAGAAATAGACTTTACCTTTTGGGAAATAGTGTGTATGTACAGGGAGCGGCGATTGTTGGCAACCATTTTTGGAGAATATACTCTGTAATTCTTTTCCTTTCTTTTTCTCTTTTAGAGACGGGGAGAAAGAGAGAGAAGTGGGGGAGGGGTGGAAGGAGAGGGAGAGGGAACATCTTAAGCAGGCTCCACGCCCAAGGCAGTGCCAAGTAGGCTGGGTCTCAGGACCCTAAGACCATGACCTGAGGCGAAATTGGAAGTCAGACGCTTAATTCACTGAGCCACCCAGGTGCCCCTTTTACTTTTCCTTTAAAATGTCTTTCAAGACATTGTCATTTTTGAAGAGTCCAGACCAACTGTCTCGTAGAATTTTCACAATCTGGATTTATCTATTTTCTCATGACTAGATTCAGATTAAACACCTTCAGTGAGAACACTATGTAAATGTTTATGCATTTCCATAGAAGGCACAAAGTGTTAGTTTTTGTACTTGCTAGTTGTGTTAAGTTTGATCACTTGGTTAAGGTGGTGACTGTGTATTGTGATGATCTTTTCCCTCTGTAATTATTAGTAAGTAATACATGGTGTGATACTAGGCTTTATGAAGTGACTTTCCCAGAAAGTTTGCACCTAATTATTTTAGCACTCAGTAGTAATACTTGCCCGAATCAATTATTGCATGAGTGGTTATAAATTAGTAATTTCAGAAATTCTGTCATTCCTTCCAATTTCTTAGCTGGCTGGCATTCTTCAGCTTGTCCTCACATAACTTCTCCATTATGTTTTGTTATTATCCTATACAGCATGATTACAAAAGCGATGTGTTATAATCCATTAATATCATTATTATATGTGATGTTCAAATTGTCCCAAATCCAGCCAGTGAAAGACCAATGGGGCTGACTCCCCTACATTTCTGACATGGCCCCATCAGCCTTTGCATGCTCTCTTTCTCTATGACACAAAGCAATGTTCTAAGAAATAAGCATTTTTAATCCTATTATAATGTGTCATTCACAGTTTTCAACAGACTGGATTCATCCGAAATCTTCGAGAGAAATTGTTTGTTTTTGTCTCCAAAATACCATGAGATTTTCTTCATAATTTGTCCATCTTGGGTAACCAACCATTCCAGTTTCCCCAGGACCAGTGAGCTTCCTGAGATGAGGGACTTTCAGGTTGAAAAGCAGGAATGTCCTGGGTGAGCCAGCATGAGTTAGTCACCCTTTGTGCATCACATCCTTTCATTTTAAAATGGGGCTTGCCTGGGGACATTTGGGTGGCTCAGTCTCAAGTCATGATCTCAGGGTTCTGAGATCCTTTGAGCCCCCTGTTGGCTCTATGCTCAGTGGGGGGGGGGGGGTCTGCTTTCCCTCTCCCTCTCCTTCCCCTCCCACCACTTGTGTACTTGCTCTCTCTCGCAAATAAATAAATATATCTTAAAAAATAAAATAAAATGAAAATAAAAATAAAAATAAATAAATAAATTAATTAAATAAAATGGATCTGCTTGTAGCTTCATCACACTTTTCAAGATTTTGTTGCATATACTTAAATTTATAAAAACTTCAGGTAAACAGGTTACACAGTAATGTACAATGTACTTTTACTTAAGGTCTTATGACAAACCCATATTGAGATGAAACATAAAAGACCAAATAAAAGGAAAATCAAGAGAATTTTTAAAAAATATTTATTTATTTATTTTAGAGAGAGAGAGAGAGAGCATAAGTGTGCAAGCATGAGTGGGAGGGGCAGAGGGAGAGGAAGACTCTGAGCTGAGAGGGTAACCTGATACCTGATACAGGGCTTGATCGCACGACCCTGAGATCACAACCTGAGCCGGCGGAACCAGGAGTTGATGCTCAGCCAACTGTGCCATCCAGGTGCCACTAAAAGAATTTTTTAAAAATTAAAAGGAAAATAAGATAGATCAGCTACTGGCTTTAAATAGACCATTTATGTGGAAAACATTTATAATGTGTTATGGAATAATGAAATTACTGGTGAGCGTTCTCTAGGTCTATGTGGTAGATTTTAGAGAGCTTTTCCAGTTACCTTCTTTATTCTTACACCAAGACTACAGTGTAGGCAGGACACTGGCCTGTTATTATTGCTGAGAAACTGATATTCAGAGTTATGATATCAGATGTTAGAAGCAAGAGTTAGGAGCAACGCACAGTTCCCTGATTTTCTTTTTTTATTACAGTACAATTGATCAATCAATAAACAAACAACACACATGTATCAGAGCCTAAACAAAGGTGGGGAGGACTTTAAAAACTAAGAATATGCTTTAAAAGATACCGTACTGTATATTTGAATGTTGCTAAGAGAGTAGATCTTAAAAGTTTCATCATGAGGAAAAAAATCATTATACCTTAAACTCATGCAATATTACATGTCAATGATTTTTTAAATTTATTTTTTATTTTTTTAATGATTTTACAGTAAAACTGGAGGAAAAAAAAAAAAAAACTTTTTACAGAAAGAAAAACATTCTGCAAACTTGACCAGGATAAACAATTTCTTCAGGAGCCCTAAATCTCCCTTGCTTAAGAACTAACATTCATTGTCTGGTAACTGCTGAAGGAGTGGGTTCATCTGTCTCTCTTTATTTGGTCCCCTCACCTGGCAAGGACCTGGGGCTGTTGTCTTAAAAGCTCCTTTCAAGTTCATTCTATTGGCATTACACAAGTTTGCATGTCAGGGTGACTGGGAGGAGGCCTGTGGATAATTATCTCCTTTCTTGGTTCTGAGAAGACACCATACCTGGTGGCAGACTTTGTCTTTGCAGTGGGTCATGTGTAAGATACCTAAGAGCTTTCTTGCAAATAGTCCAAGTTCTGATACTTTAATCTCTCAAAGGAGACTATTAAATGTGGAAATAAATGTTCAGAAAACATAAAGAAATTTTTATAGGAAAGGAAATTTTCAAATTACACAAACCCTTCTAATACTACACTTTTGGGGAGATAGGTAGGGATAATATTGTTGGTGAATTATTGTTTTAAGTGCTAATCAAGAAGACAGATCAAAAGTCTCTATTGAGATTTGCTCGGGTCTTTTATCAAGTGTTAAGAGTGATGTCTATGTTTCTGTCTGACCCAGCCCCCACCACGACCTCTTATCTGTTGACCCCCATCTGTTCCTTATCTCCTCCTGGCTCTCATCTTTGCCTCCCTATGGTTCCTCCAAAGGGCATGAGGAACACATTTACCATGGGCCTTTGTCCTCTCCTCTTGTCCACCTGGCATCGTCTTCTCCCAGATATCCACAAGGCCAACGCCCTCAACTTCTTCAAGTCTTTGCCCAGACATTTCCTCAGTGAGCCTACGCTGACCATCCCATGTCAAATTTCAACAAAACCCCATCCACCATGTCCTACACAGTGCATCTCGTTGCCTCACTCTATTTTTTCCCCATAGTACTTATTACTTTCTTACATAGTTATAATGTCCTTGTCTTACTGTGTTTTTCATTTTTGCTTTTTTTAAATAAGAGCTTAGAGTCCACGAAGGCAAGGATTTGTGTCCACTTTGCTTCCCAGCGCCCCTCAAATGCTTCAATACAGTTTGATGATTGGATGAATGTCTGTGAGAATGCATTTTTATGCCTGATTAAAATAGTACCTTAATATTAAAAATGTTAAAAAAAATCCCCATTTGTATTTCTTCTTATAAAAATAACATCAACTACAGCAGCAAAATCAAACGAAGCAGAGATGTATAAAATAAGGAGAGAATATCTGCCTGTCATCCTCACGGATGTCCCTGGAGATAAACCCTGGAAATAGTTTGATATGCTTTCTTCCCCATGTTTCTCTTCAATTCCTCAAATATACATATTCGAATGTCTATATTTGATATCACTTAATAGAGCTTGTTCATCTTTCCAAGTCAGTGCTTTGGTTTTTCTTTGGAATAAATGTAGATTTTTGACTCTGTGTGCTGTAGTTTGTTGATGGGCATTTACGCTAATCAAATAGTTTTCTCTTAGAAACAATGATGTGAGGCATACTTGGCATGTGAGGATGTAGGTGTTTGTCCTAGTACTTCCACAGACAGTTCTTCAGAAGTCTGTACACTTAAGATGTTAAATAGTCTCCCAGCATGTGCTCAAAGAGCTTGTCCCCGTTTTCAGACATCACCAGAGCCTGCTTGTTTCTCCACCCTTGTCGGTCCTTGTTTTGCTCCTTGCCAATTTTACGGGAAAAGTAGTTTTCCCCTTTACTTAGTGTTTCCTGGTTGTTAGTTAAATTGAGAGTTTTATATATGAGTACAATTATGTCCATCTATTTGATAAACTGTTGGAGTGGTTTCCTATTTTTTCTAATAGATTATTTGCTTTTTCTTGAGTTTTTATGTATTAGATTGTATCCCTTTGCTGAGTAAGTGGGTTACAAAGTTTTCAGTCTGTTCTTTATCTTTGTACCTTTCCGTATATAGCAGCTTAAAATATTTACATGATTAAATCATTGATCTTTTTCTTTATGAATTCTAAGATTTGGGTCTTTCCTTACCAGAAACAGTCTAAAAAAGAAATCTAGGGTTTTATCTAGAACACCCTTGGATTTATTTTGGTTTGGCAGTTTCATCTGGGTAGAATTTATTTTGTGTCTCTTTGAGGTAGGGAATTTACATTTATTTGTTCTTACTAAACAACCATACTTTCAACTCAAATAATTGAGTCAATCAATACTATGTCCACATTTTAAGATGCAACTTTTATGTTTTTATGTTCACATATATTCACGGGTCTTTTTCCGGACTCTCAATACCACTGATATATTCGTCTTTTCTGTGACTGCATCACACTATTTTAATTAGTGTAAGTTTAGAGTATATTTTGGTATCAAGTGGAGCAAGCCCAGAAGAAAAAAAAAATTTGAGTATTTTTGTTTTTCTTTCTTTCTACATTGCCCTTTCCCAACCTAATTGCAGTCTCCCGTTTGCTATGGCTGCACTGATTTCTGTGTTTATCTTGGCTCTTCAAGATCTCATACTTGACATTCTTATGCACTATAGCCACTTTCCTCCTCCTTTGAGGCTAAACCCCATTTGGTAAGAGCAGTGTTGTTACTCAGATTCTGAAGAATTTAAACAGGATCTTTACATGGCAAGTGCTGTAGACTTTGAATAATTAATTGATGGATGGCAAATTTGGGTAATTTGATCATTTCCAGCTCATCGGGCTAAAAGGTAAAAACAACTCCCAGGGCATCTTCCTGTCTCATTCTCCCAAGTTCTCCCATTTTTATTTACTCATTTGGACATGACCAAATTCTCATCCTGTGCTGAAAAAAAAGAAAAGGAAAGCTATAGACTACCTAGCATCTCCATTCATTTTAGCTGTTTGAGTGAACTGCTTAGTATAGCTATGCAGTCATTTGGCCAGGTAAGAACAGTAATACATCATGTAGAATAAGAATTAAATTTTAGGGGTGCCTGGGTGGCTTGGTGGGTTAAGCCTCTGCCTTCAGCTCAGGTCAGGATCTCAGGGTCCTGGGATCAAGCCCCACATCAGGATCGTGCTCAGCAGGGAGCCTGCTTCCCCCTCTTTCTCTGCCTGCCTCTCTGCCTACTTGTGATCTCTCTCTCTCTCTCTCTCTGTGTCAAATAAATAAAATCTTTAAAAAAAAGAATTAAATTTTGTACTGTAATTTTTAATAATAACAAAATAATAATAAAAGTTAAATGTGTATTTATAATGTACTTTAAAATTTTTCCAAGTAGTTCCATTCACAATATAATTCCAACTAACTCTTCAAAATAGGGTTTCATGTGATATAGGGGGGCTGTGGGTCTGTTTACAGGTATTTCAAGTGAACTATATCTTGGGAACTCTGAATACTAATTAAAGCTAAATTTAATAATGAACGTTAGAAGGAAATAATTTTTTAAATTGTATTTCCAAAGTAAAAGTGCAGTTTTGATTTCTGAATTTCACTGAAATAACACGATGACTTTGGCTGTAATTTTTCCTCTTTTTATACAATGCTTTTGATCTAACATGGGATGTCTCCCCTCCTCCAATGCTGCATTGAACAGTGATTTTGACTGCTAGGTCCTTTGACTGTGGGGTTGGATATGGACTCTAGACTCCCCTGCTGTTGAACATAACAAACAAGCTGACCATGAGATTCCAGATGTTTCTACTTCTTTTTGTTTAAGACTATTGGACCTCCCAGGAGCAAATGTCAGCATGGTTGAGTGGTAGACCCTGTCCCCTTCATGTTGGGAATAAAATTTTAACCATGTGGCATTGCCAAAAATTTCAGCGTGGGTCTCTTGGAGCAGAAGGGTCTCCCAGATGCAGAGAATCACCTTGCAACAGCCAGTGCTAGCAGTCAGAAATAAAAGTACACTTAGAACACATAGCCTAAGTTGAAAGACAGCTAGCTACATTGATCTGAAGCTGTAAATGGAACACATGAATTTTTGCACTGAGCTCTGACGATGAACACACCGGGTGCGTTCTCATTGTGATTTTTAAAACTGGACGGGGATGAGAAGGAGGTTATGGGGAGATTGAAGTAGAAAACTGATGGCACCTAATTGGGTTAAAGAGGACGCCTAATAGAGATTCTGCCTGGAGAGAAAAGGGAAGGCTGGTGGAGAGAGTCATCAGGTGTTTGGTTTGATGAAGCTCATTGTTTATCTCATTTACTCTGCTCAACATCCCAAATGTGCATTTGGAGCTCAGTGGCAAGAGCTGGTTTTAAAATGAGAAAGCCTACTTAAAAGCCCATTGACAGAAACAGAACTTTTGAAAAACAATCCTTTCACAGACTCATCACATTTTAGTGGTATGTGGGCTTTGAGGTCAATGCCATGGAATGAATTAATCTCCTCAAGTACACACTGGCTTACATCTGAGCTTAATACAGTTGTTTTAGACTGATGGCTTATTAATCTGTGGCTGTTTTCATAGTTTTTATTTTATTTTATTCTATTTTATTTATTTATTTATTTTGGTCTTGAAACAAACCGTCCTTTCTAACAAGCCCTCTAAACTTCTACTTCAGATTCCATAAAACCACACTAAGGCAATTAGCAAGAGGAATTGAGAATTATACATGGGCCTCATGGTGGTAGTTTGCTATTTGGGCTTTTGTGGAAGGGAAGGTGTGCTGCTTGGGTTATTTTTTGGTTGTCACTGAAAAGACAGGCAGAACCATTTACGATGCTAATTTTAAAAGCCAATCAGCAAGATGAATTAAACTGAGCAGGGGAATTAAGCTCAAGAGTGCTTTGCACGGAGAGACGAGTATGTATACTAAACCATGGGAAAAGACAAAAAGAAGAAAGTAAAATACGCCTTCATTTTGAGACTATTTTCAGGCCAAGGGCAAATGTTTCCTAGTGTGAAACCGGTGCTTTTGATTTTCTGGACTGAACTGATATCCTGTATCTCCACCCCTGCATCCCCCTGGTCTGGCGGCTCACTATTAAAGTTGAGTTTTCGCTGGGCTGAAAACTGCTTGTACATTGGCCATTTGACTTGCCAGCATCCTGCTCTCCTGTGGAAAATGTGGATCTTCAGCCACATAATGTCCTTCCATTAGCGATGGCGGCTCTCCAAAGTAGGGCTGTGGTTTAAACACAAATGGGCAGTGCGGGCCAAAATGAATGCAATTTTGAGTCTACTATCTTTAAAAGGTGGATCTGGAGGCAATTTAGTGAGTGTAAATTACAATTGACTTTGGAAGAAATAACTCATACACTTGAACCTCCTCAGATGTGTAGCCAATAGGGGGTAGCCAGGCTAACATGAAATTTTACACATCCATCAGCTAAAGAAGAGATCCAAATGTAAAAATCTAGCTATCATATGGATTCGTAACACCCCCTGGAGGACTTGCGGCCCACAAATCAATGAATGGTTTATGCTGAGCCAAAAATGTACTTTCACGGCGCTTCTCCTTTTCCTTAACTGTTTCAGAGCACCATATGTGAGAGGCTCAGCGGCCTGGGAATAGCTCCCGCGGAAGGCACTCCTCCCGCAGCGAGAGGGGTACCTTGTACGGCAGCCAAGGCGTGCTGTTGGTGAGCTCCTTAGCCTGACAATAAACTGCATTTGGTTACTTCAAACGTTGAGCTGGGGAGACATTTTCGGCCGTACAGGTGCTTTGGTCTGTGGTACTCGAGAAGGCATCTGATATGCTACATACTACCTCCGATTGTCTTCCCTGTGATGTTACTAATCAGTGGTGGCCGAAAACAATCTGATTTTGGTTATTGTCTTGTTCTCTTCTGTGTGTGCATCTTTGCTTGAATCAGCAGCCAGAAATGCTTAAGCATTCACAGGATTTGTTCTCTCACTGTGTGTTCCCTATTTAAGATTGTTCCATAGAAATGTATTTAATGTTAGCTCTGTTTGTGAGTTAAAAGGACATTTTTTGGTAGCCGGATTTTTAAATCATCAATAATTAAATTGTGAACAGCAAGAACTGTTTATTAACAACTAAGTGGATAAAATGGGGGTCATTTCTTTTTGGATAATGCTGCTGTCTAAGGTGATATAATGATAAATACTGTGCCTGTTTTGAGAAAGGGGTCTGAGGCTTATGTGCTTTGATTACTGACATTTTTCTATTCAGCAGACTTTAATGAAGATATCTTCACTGCTTGCTTGCATTAAAAAAATATCCAACTAAGGGTTCAAAACAGAAGCTTATGTGGATTCTGTGTGGACTATTCTCAACAAGCAGGTGTTGAAGAAAATGGTTTTTCATTTATGGTGGTGTGGGATCATAAGTTTGCATTGCATTTTACATGTGTTTTCCTATAAATATATAAAACCTTAATATTTATATGTGCCTATAATATATATAACCTTTTTGTTGATGTTGTTTGTAATCTCAGCATTTCAGTCAGAAATTGCAACTAGCCACTTGTAACTTGGATCTGAACAGAAGAGTGAATTAAACACATCAGGGGATATGTTTTTCTGAAAGAAATCCTGACATTTGAAGTTCAGGCTAGCACAGTGGCTTCACAGTGTCACCAAGGATCCAGGATCTTTCTAGCTTTTGGATCTGCCATACTTATGATGGGTATAACCCTTGTCTCATACGCTCAGGAGGGCTGCCTGTGCTCCAGCCTCACACCTCAGTTTCCGGCGAGAATATGGAGACCAAGAGAAGAATTGCAGTTGAGTCAACACCTCCAAGGGCTTCCCCAGCAGCCCCACCCATGGCCTTCCATTTAGATCTCATTGACAAGAACTTGCTCATATGACCTCCTGCAAAGGAGGCTGGGAAAAATAGATTTTTAGCTAGGCACGTTGAAGCCCCAAATATCAGTGTTATGTGAGTACAAACCCTTGAATAAGCAAGTAGTGCTGTTTGCCACAGCTGTGGTTTACCAGACACAAATGACATGTACAATGCCAAGTCCATAGGGTAAAGTATTATGCAAATAGGGGTCTTTTTTAAGGTAATTTAAACTTCTACTCTCACAGGACATGCATGCCCAACATGCTTCCTTGTAAAAACCTTTGCCCTTTCTGTTCCCTTTGCCTGAAAAACACTTCTCACAGAGTTGCAGAGCTTTATACTTTATTCAAGTTTCTGCTTAAATTTTACCTCATCACTGAGATCTTCCCTGACCTCTGGGAATGGATCCCGGTTTTGCAGGATCTCAAGTTTACACCATTTGGGAGACAGAAAGAAAATCATAAATATCAAATTAGATACTTGCATTTGAAAGTGAGTGTTGATTTAGAATGAGAAACGTCCTGTTACACTATTAAGAAGCTTATAACCACTACTCATATCACAAAGTGCAAAAGAAGAGCACAGTAAGTTTTATTAATTAATGATTAAACACACCCCCTTAAGGCTCATTTTCCCCATATTTTGACTGTATATCCTTTGATCCCTTCTATACATAACAGTAATTTTATATTTTCTATAAAGAAGACAGATATTCTAGCCTTTTCTGTAGCATTGTTATCATTGATAGATTATAAAAATTCCTTTCAGCCTCTAAATGATTTGTGATTGGTAATATTGTATAAATTTTTAGAACTGTCAAATTCGAGGAAACCCCTATCAAGTTTTTTTGATATATGAACTTTAAGATTTTTAGGAAATACCAAATTTTCTTATGCATTGATTGATCTTAAATAGTCTTTGACTGAGATTCATTAACTTGTTTCTTGTTGATGTTTTTATTTTAGTGGTGAGTTACATAGTAGTCTCCCTTATCTGTGGTTTCGGTTTCCATGGTTTCAATTACCCATGGCCAACTGCAGTCAAGAAGCAGGCGAGGAGCTCCTAGGTGGCTCAGTCTGTTAGGCATCTGACTCTTGATTTTTATAAATCTGGTTCAGGTCATGATCTCAGGAACATGAGATCATCTGCCTGGTCAGCCTCCATGCTGGGCGTGAAGCCTTCTTGGGATTCTCTCTCTCCCTCTGTCCCTCTCCCTCCTTAAGAAAATTAAAAAAAAAAAAAAAAAAAAAAAAAAAAAAACAAACAAGAAAAGAAAAGTAACAGGAAATTTTCCTACTGATGTATGGTCAGAAGTTCTGTAGTAGCTTAACGCCATGTCACAATGCCTACATCATTTATTTCACCTTGTTTCATCCCCTAGGCATTTTATTATCTCAGTTCATTACAAGAAGGGTGAGTACAGTACAGTAAGATGTCTTGAGAGAGACAGCATATTTGCATAATTTTTATTACAATTTATTCTTATAATTGTCCTATTTTATAATTAGTTGCTGTTGTTATTGTTATTTTTGTTGTTAGTTTCTTTTTGTTTCCAAGTTATAAATTCAACTTTATCATAGGAATGTATGTCTAGGAGAAAGCAGAGTATATACAGGGTTTCATACCTTCTTCAGTGTGGGTGTTCACTGGGTGGGGGAGGTCTTGGAACATATCTCTTGTGGGTAAGGAGAACTACTGTAGACAACTTTATGTTGTCTTTGCTGACATCAGCTTTTTGTGTCCGATTTGCCAGGTGATTAGTAACACCAAGACTATTTCAGACTTAGAGAAGGTCATGGGCAGATGTGGGGTCTAGTGAAGCCAATTTGGGAGCTGCAGTGCACAGGTGGAGCGCTGCAGGAAATAAGACTATGAAGATATGTTGGAACCAGATGGGATGATTGTCAAATGCTGGCATCGCTGAGGAATATTTTGAGTTGTGACTCTTTTAAGTTAAGGGATGGAAAACTTCTTAATGGAAAATTAAGCACATGAAAAGTGATAAGCATTGTGTGATAATTGGTATCAGAGTTGGATCAAATGCTTGATTTAAATCCTAGTTCTAATGCTTACTGGTCTATGAAACCTTCCTAGCAGTATTATAAGCAGTAATGATAGTGAGTTACATAACTATATCTCACCAAGCCCAAACTAAAAGGATTTCTAGTTCAAACCTCCCTTAGCTGTTCCCTAAATATGCCCAAGACCTACCAATGCCATTCCACATGAGACAAAGTCTGATGGAAGGGGCATGAGAGGAAGAAGATGGTCATGAAACCAGTTTCAGTTCAAACTTCATATATTTGCAAATTTTTAAAAATAAGATTATTTATTTATTTGACAGGCAGAGATCACAAGTAAGCAGAGAGGCAGGCAGAGAGAGAGGAGGAAGCAGGCTCCCTGCTGAGCAGAGAGCCCAATGCAGGTCTCGATCCCAAGACCCTGGGATCATGACCAAGCTGAAAGCAGAGGCTGTAACCCACTGAGCCACC